>NC_138381.1:41765971-41818392 GCF_054177405.1 Leptonychotes weddellii | reverse complement strand
AACGTTTTTCCATTTCTTTGTGTCTTCCTCGATTTCTTTCATGAGTATTTTATAATTTTCTGAGTACAGATTCTTTGCCTCTTTGGTTAGATTTATTCCTAGGTATCTTATGGTTTTGGGTGCAATTGTAAATGGGATCAACTCCTTAATTTCTCTCTCTTCTGTTTTGTTGTTGGTGTATAGAAATGCCACTGATTCCTGTGCATTGATTTTATATCCTGCCACCTTACTGAATTCCTGTATGAGTTCTAGCAGTTTTGGGATGGAGTCTTTTGGGTTTTCCACATAAAGTATCATATCATCTGCAAAGAGTGAGAGTTTGACCTCTTCTTTGCCGATTAGGATAACTTTTGTCTCTTTTTGTTGTCTGATTGCTGTGGCTAGGACTTCTAATACTGTGTTGAATAGCAGTGGTGATAGTGGACATCCCTGCCATGTTCCTGACCTTAGGGGGATATAATGGCATATTGGCTAAATAAAATTATATGTATTGTGACCTTTTTTTGGTTATAACATACAAATCATTATCCTGTAGGGAAATTACTGACTTTTCTTAATCATGGTCAACAAATTATTTTACCATTCAGAAACACTCAACTTTTCTCATGAGTTCCTAATATATCTCTAAGAATATATTCTTTTGTTCAAGGTTCATCTGATTGCATTCAACCCTAGCTCAAGAAGAGAAGGGTTTTTAAAATATGAAAAAATAGCAGATCTAATAAACATTTGCACACAAGAACCAAGGTATAACCCTGGCTTTTTTGGCTGGATTTGGCCCATGGGCTGGAATTTCTGATACCTGCTATAGATTATATATATTATTACAGGGAGTTTGACAGTGATATTTAGGAGTGACATAGTCAGGAACACCAAAAATTAGCCATTCAAACAGTAAGTTTTTAGTACAAAGGTATCACATGATCCAAGTAGAAAATTCAGATATGTAAACATAAAATAAATATTTTTAATTTCATTACTCAGAAAAAAACCATATAAAGACTCATTTTAGTATCATGTAAATATTATTAATAATAGATGTAAAGCAGTAAAATGCTGGTAGATATTTATCAACTGGCTCTCTGAGGGATAAAACCAGACTGGATTTGTAGAGTTTTCTGATTTCTGTGGTGTAAATAACATCACATCATGGTTGATTTCAAGCTACCAACACTTCAACAACTGGCTTAGAAAATTCCTGAAGTCTTAATAATCAACACTTGCAAACCATTTCTGGACATGTAGGGTATTTCTACTTTTTGTTATTAGTACCAATAATGCAATGAATGTCGGTCTTTGTCCACATTGTTGTTTTCCTTCAGGTAGTTTCCTAAAACTGGGGTTTCTGGTCAAAACTAGCATTTAAAGCTTTTAAAATATATTTTTATATGCTCATGTAAAAATTTCTCTATAGTAATGAATGGGAATGTTAGATTCACTGAAATCCTTGCCAATACTGGGTATTTGAAATAATTATTCAACAATGTGATAAGCTCCAAAGGGCATCTTCTTATTTTCAAATTTTCTTTTATTTGATTATTTTAGTTTAAGATTTAATTTTTTTCATGTCTCTTGGCTAATTATATTCTTATGTGTAAATTCTGATCAAATTTTTTGCCATTTTTTCAGTAGGTGATCTCTGTGTTATTGATCTTTGAGATATCAATTATTTTTCTGCTGCATACATTGCAAGTGTTTTTCCCTCTCAGGCATTTTTCCTTTAATTTAATTTATAAAGATTTTGATTTACAGAACTTTTACATTTATCTGTAGTTGGCACTACCAGTCTTTTTCCTTTTGATTTCTGCCTTTCAAAGCCTTCCTCATTCAGAAGAATATAAATATATTTATACTATATTTTTATAACAGATAAAAAGAGCATAATAGTATAAATATATTTATTAATAATTTTTAGAGCACTTTTGTTTTACTTTTTTATAGTTAAATATTTAATTCAGAATTTATTTGAATGTGGAATAGAGAGCTGGTTTTGTTTTGTTTTTTTCCAAATTGGTCTCAAACAAGTTACTGAGCAATTAATCATTCAGGGAGTACTTGGGAATATCTCTTTTATTACATAGTAATTTCCTATATACTTTAAAGTATTGTTTGTACTATTCATTGGATTATTTGTTTTTTTGCTGAGTTGCATGAGCTCATAGTACTACAATTAACAATATCTATTATATATTTGAAAGTTGCTAAGAGAATAAATCTTAAAACTTCTCATCACAAGAAAAAAATCTGTAACCAAGTGAGGTGATGGATGTTAACTACACTTACTGTGGTAATTATTTTGAAATATGGACATGTATCAAATCATTATGTTGCACACCATAAACTTATACAAAGTTATATGTCAGTAATACTTCAATAAAGCTGGGAAGAAAGAAAAAACAAAATATCATCTCTGTATTCAGGAGTATAGTATCTCTCTGTATGTAGGTATTTGATGGGTTCAAATACTTAACAAATTTTGTGCTAGGAAGTTGTCTTTAATTGAAGGGAGCACAAGATGGCTGATATATATTAGAATAGTGATATATATTAGAATAGTTATCATAAAAGAGAAAAATATGAATGTTATACCTCAGCCCAGTGAAACCAATTTTGATTAAATATTCCCAACCTTTCCTATTCTGACATTGATCTCTTTTCTCCATTTTTAAGGAAGTGGTACTATTTTTCCCCATGTGATTTCTTAATGCCAGTCTAGAATTTTAAGTAAGACATTTCTAAAGCTCTGAACATGTACAGGAACAAATCACAAGTGGTAAATTTTGTAAATCTTATAACTCTCAGTCAAATACCACTTTTTTCACTTAAGAATGTTTAAGTGAAATTTTTAAAAACTTAATAAACAATATTTAATATCAATTATAAATAGCAATATACTACAATACAATGAGAGGTCCCTATGGCCTGCAATCTTCTATCTTAAAAAGTCATTGTGACCCTATGCAGACTCCACACTTCCTGACAAAGGAACAATGACAATAGGTAAGAAAGATCAACCTCGGGTGCCTGGGTGGCTCAGTTGGTTAAGCGACTGCCTTCGGCTCAGGTCATAATCCTGGAGTCCTGGGATCGAGTCCCACATCGGGCTCCCTGCTTGGCGGGGAGTCTGCTTCTCCCTCTGACCTCCCCCCACCTTATGCTCTCTCTCTCTCGCTTTCTAATAAATAAATAAATAAATCTTAAAAAAAAAAAAAAGAAAAAAGAAAGATCAACCTCTGGCTTTCTTCATTCCATTTACATGTAGATCGTGGTACCACCTGCCAAAGAAGAACTGGCAACCTTTAGTAGAAACTCAGATTCTTCTGCTTGCTAGTTGCAGAATTTTGACTAAATTAGTCAATCTTTCCATGCCTTAGTTTCTTTATCTGTATAATGGGAATAATAGTATCTTGGGCTCACAGTGAGAAATGAATCAGTGACTCTCTAAAAGAAGTGTCTAGCAAAATGCATGGAATATAAAAATCACTCAATAAATGTTATTTCTATCCCCTTTCTCCTCCTCCTCAAACATAATTTCCTGTTGCCTCAAGTTTTCTGAGGTAAATTGCCTCTTGTCTTATTATCAGAAGAATTACAGGAAAGAGTTCACGCTTAAGTCCTGACAATTCCACCAAATATTCTATCATCATGAAAATTTGCTCAGCCTCTCCTGTGTCATGTAGACACCCTCAGATATAGTCTGTTCATTTATTAGGAGGTTTGTTGCAACTCTTTTTTTCTTTTTTTTTTTTTTAATTTACACACTAAAATCCACTCTTAGTGTCATACAATTCTTTGGGTGTTGACAAATGTACCAAGTTGTATATCCCTCACCACAGTCACGATACAAAACAGTTCTACTGCTCCCAAATGCTCTCTAGCTCTGCCTCTTTGTAGTCAGCCCCACCTCCCGCCCCAATCTTTGGAAACCACTTATCTGCTCTCTGTCCCTATATTTACATTTTTTCTAGAATGTCATATAAATGGGGTCATATTTTATCTAGCCTGTTAGGTCTAGTTTCTCTCATGTAATAAAATTATTTGATATTTATCAACACCACTGTATGTATCAAGAATTCATTCCTTTTCATTGGCCAAGTAGTATTCCACTGTATGGAGGTACCATAGTTTATCCATTCACCAGTTGAAGGATATTTAAGTTGTTTCCAGTTTTTAGCATCAGCCAAGTTGCTATAAGCATTTCAAAACAGGTTTTTGTGAGGCCGTAAGTTTTCGTTTATTATGAATAAATACCTAGAAGTGGTATTGCTACATCATAAGGTAAGCATGTGTGTGTTTTCCTTTATAAGAAACTACCAAAATATTTTCCAAAATGACTGTATCACTTTTGCACTCACACCAGCATCATATGGGAGCTTGAATTGCTCTGATTCCTTGCCAGCACTTGGCATTATATATTGTCAGGTTTTTTGCTTTCTTTTGTTTGTTTTTACCATCTAATAGGTATATAGTGGTAGCTCATTGTGGTTTTAATTTGCATGTCTCTAGTGACTAATGATGTTGAGATTTTTTTTTTTTTTTGATGTGCTTATTTGCCATTGTCTATCTTTTGTAGGCAAGTTTTTACTTATATTTATATTTATTTTATTTTATTTTATTTTTTTTGGAGGCAAGTTTTTAAATCTTTTGCCCAGTGTTATTGGGTTGTATGTTTTCTTCTTGACTTTTAAGAGTTTATAAAAATATATTCTGGATACAAGTCTTTTGTGAGATGCATGATTTGGAAAAAAATATATCAGTTTCTGGCATGCATTTTCATTTTCTTAATGCGGTCCTTTGCATAATAACAATTTTAAACTATAAAGTCCAATTTATTAATTTTCCTCTTCTGGCTCAGGTTTTTGGCATCTTATCTAATAACTTTTTACCCAACCAAGATCACACAGCTTTTCTTATGATTTATTCCAAAAATTTGAGGGTTTTATGTTTTATATCTAGATTATGATATTTTTTGAGTTAATTTTTGCATGAAGTGTGAGGGCTAAGGTTCACCTTTTTGCATATGGACACCCAATTGCTCCAGTACATTTGTTGAACAGCTATCTTTTTTCTTTAAATTGTCTTTACACCTTTGTCAAAAATCAGTTGATTTGAGACCTTGCTTATTTTCTTACATAAGCATTTAACTCTATAAATCGTGATCTCAAAACTGCTTTAGCTGTAATTCACAAATTTTGAAATTTTGCATTTTTATTTTTACTCAGCTCAACATATATTTAATTTTTGCTTTGGCTTTTAAGTTATTTAAAAGTATGTTGTTTGTTTTGAAATATTTGGGTATTTTCTGGTATCTTTCTGTTACTGATTTCTGAAAACATAATTCAAAAATGTACATAATAATTTACAAAACATAATTTCCATGACTTCTACTCTTTTAAATGTGTTAAAGTCTGTTTTGTGACCAAAATATAGTCTATATTAGTGAATATTCCAATTGAAAGGAATGTGAATTTTTCTGTTGTTGGTGGAGTGTTCTATAAATATCAGTCAGATCAAGTTGGTTGATAATATCGTTCAGGTCTTCTACATCCTTAACTTGTTTTTCAGTCTACTTTTTTTTTTTTTATATCAACTACTTATGGATTTTTCTATTTTTCTTTTTAGATCTATTAGGTTTTTTAAAATGTATTTTGAAATTTTTTGTGAGGTATGCACACTTAGGATTTTATGTCTTCTTGGGTAATTTATCCCTTTATTTTTACAGAATATCCTTCATTTATCCCTGATAATATTTTTTGATCTGAAGTCTACATTATCTGGCACTAATTAGCAATAACACTTTTCTTTTGATTTGAGTTTGCATAGTATATTTGCTTGCATTTTTACTTTTAACCAATCCATGTCTACATATTTAAAGTGAGTTTCTTGTATAGAGAATGTCCAGTTGGATTTTGCTTTTAAAATCGATCAGTCTGTCTTTTAGTGGTTTTTTAGACTAACATTTATGTAATTGTTGATATGTTTATATTAAAATTGACCACTTTGTTATCTGATTTCTATTTTTTCCATGTGGCCTTTCTTTTTTTCTCCTTTTGTTTAACTGAGCATTTCTTGTGATTACATTTTATTTCCACTATTGACTTATTGTTTATACCTCTAGAAATGTCTAGAAGTTGCTCTAGGATTTAAAATATGCATCTTTAGGGGTGCCTGGGTGGTTCAGTTGGTTAGACATCTGACTCTTGATTTCAGCTCAGGTCATGATCTCAGTGTCCTGGGATTGAGCCCACATAGGGCTCCGTACTCAGCAGGGAGTCTGCTTGAGATTCTCTCTCTCCCTCTCCCTCTGCCACCCCCCACTCACACTTTCTCTCTCTCTCTAAAATAAATAATTAAATCTTTAAAAAAATAAAATGAAATATGCATCTTTAAATAAATAAATAAAATGTGCATCTTTAATTTATTTAATTAGTGTTTACTCTCAAATAATACTTACAATGCTTTACATGTAGTGCATGGATCTTCTAACATTATATTCCTAGTTCTGCCTTCCCAAACTCTGTGCTTTTGTTATCATTGTTATTTATTTTGCTTTTATATATATAAACACAAAATACATTGCTTTTTTTTTTTTTTTTGGTTTTAGACATTCATTTAACTTTTAGAGTAATTAATGGTAATTAAAATGAATTTTATTTTTACTCTCAGTCATTTCTGGCACTCTTCATTCCTTCATACAGATCCAAATGTCTGCCTGGTGTCATTCCTTTTGCCTGAAGAATATCCTTTAATCTTTCTTGCAGAGTATGCAGGAAATTAATTCTTTCTGTTTTTGTTTTTCTGGGAAAGTATTTCTATTTATTTTTGAAAGATATTTGGTCTGAGTATAGAACTCTAGATTGACTTTTTTTTAAATTTTAGCACTTTAAAGACATCACTTCATTGTAAATTGACTTTCATAATTTTTGACAAGAAGTCTGCTGTAATTCTTATCTGTCATTCCTCGGCATGTAATGTCTCTTTTTCCCCCCACTCTGGCTGTCTTCAAAATTTCTTGTTTTCAGATGCTTAAATATGAAATACCTAGGTGTGTAATTTTCTTATCCTGCTTGAAGTTCTTTAACATTTTTCATCTGTGCTCTATTTTCTGTTATAAATAATAATAAATTCTAAGTCATTATTCTTTTAATTCTTTGTCTTTCAGTTTGGGTCATTTCTATTGACCTATCTTCAAGTTCACTGATTCTCTCTTTGGCTATGTGAGTCTACTAATAAGTCCATTTAAAGCATTCTTTACCTCTGTTACTATTTTTTTCATTCCTGGGAATTCCATTTGACTCTTTCTTATAATTTCCATCTTTCTGCTAAAATTCCATTTTATCGGGCGCCTGGGTGGCTCAGTTGGTTAAGCGACTGCCTTTGGCTCAGGTCATGATCCTGGAGTCCCTGGATCAAGTCCCGCATTGGGCTCCCTGCTCGGCGGGGAGCCTGCTTCTCCCTCTCCCACTCCCCCCTGCTTGTGTTCCTGCTCTCACTGTGTCTCTCTCTGTCAAATAAATAAATAAAATCTTAAAAATAAAATAAAATAAAATAAAATTCCATTTTATCTTGCATTTTGTTCTAATTTTTCCATTTTAGCCTTCAATATATTAATCATAGTTATTTAAATTTCCCTGTCTTATAATTTCAACTTTTATATCATATCTGAGTCTGGTTCTGTCAATTGCTCTGTGTCTTAGTAATGTGTTGGGTCTTTTACTTTTCCCTTGCTTTTTCATATGCAATGATTTTCATAAGTTTTTGTTAAAAGCCTAATATCTTGTGTAAGACAAAAAAGGTTGAAATGAAGTAGTTTTTTTTATTTTGATTTTGGTGGGTTGTTGTTGTTTTTGTCTTTTGCTTATTTGTTTCTTTGTTTGCCTAAAGATGGGCATTGTGTGTGTGTGTGTGTGTGTGGCTTTTCGTGTGGGAGACTTAGTCAGTCTAGTTAGGAATTGAGCTGGTTTGGGACCTTGGGGTTTCCTTGATTACCCTCAGTGTGCCATAGGCTTCAAATATTTCTATTGATACCTTGCATTTAATGTGGGGACAATGTTTTCAGAAATGTTTCAACTATCTGCTCCATCCTCAGCTCTGGTCTTTGCTTTGTGCTGCACTTCTGAGAGGATATCTCTCCATGCTCTTGCTACTATCCCAGCAGTATACTTCATTATTACTTGTATTTGAAGGTTGTTAGTCTGATGGTGGAGGGCAAGGAGGGCATTCTCTGTTGAGCTAATTAAGCTGCAGTCTTAGGCAGAACTGTCTGGGTCACAGGAGTGGCTTTTTCTCTGGCCCTCCCCCAGTTGTAGTCCCAGCACATAATCCTGTCCCTCCTCCCAGGGGGAAAGAGTAATTTTTATGTTTACCTCTCTTAGCTACAATGGGTTTTCTCCAGTGTTCTAAGGGTGGTAGTGTGTGTTGTTTTTCTCCCTGTAATTTAAACCTTATGTTTCCATATAGGGGTAAGAATTGGGGGTATGGGCAGAGTTCTGTGTCCCTCTCATAGCAGCTACTGCTCCTTCCCTCAAATTTACACCACAAGGGATGGGTTGGGGACTCCCTCCAGTCCTTTTTTCCAAGCGCCTGGTAAGGTACATAGAGAAGAACCTAAAAGTTGGTGCAAATTATCCTGATATCTGTGGTCCCAAGGAGCTACATAGTCTATCACCGCCCACTCAATCTCTACCAACTCATTAACAATTCTTGATGAATTTTTTCTACTTCTGTTTGGCTACATCTGCCTCAGGTAAACAAGTGCTCAGGTCTGGTCTTACTCTGAAGGAAAACTGTATCTTCTTAGGTTTTGGCTAGTTGCTTGCCACATGACCTCAGTTCCCTTATGGGTTAAAAAAAAAAGTTGTTAACTTGAAGTGGTGTGTCCACCCTTTTTCTGCTGTTGTTCCTAAGGGCATGAATGTTGTTCTTTCCAACTGTCTACATCCTAAGCAGAAACTGAAAGTAGCTGGTTTTTAATTTTCTTTTGCTCTGTTCCAGGGAAAATCTTTAGCTTCAGGCTATGAATATTTTAGAATTTTTCCTCTATCTTTTCTAGGACTATTAGGTTCTTTTATCTTTTTTTTTTTTTAAAGATTTTATTTATTTATTTGACAGAGAGAGACACAGTGAGAGCAGGAACACAAGCAGGGGGAGTGGGAGAGGGAGAAGCAGGCTTCCCGCTGAGCAAGGAGCCCGATGCAGGGCTCAATCCCAGGACCCTGAGATCATGACCCGAGCCGAAGGCAGACGCCCAACAACTGAGCCACCCAGGTGCCCCAAGATTCCTTTATCTTTTATACCAATATTTTTCCTTCTATATGTGGAACTATATTGCCATTAATTGGCATTTTCCAGTACTTTGTACTTATAAAGTATTTCAGAATCATTTAAATAGTTTTCTCTGTAACAATCGTGTAGGGCAAGTGAGCAGCATCTGCCCTTTGTGTACATGAAAGAATTGAAGCATAGAGATATGTAGTCATTTCTCTAGGATCAGAGCAAAGACATCTTAAAACTTCAAAAGTTAATGTGTTATTTTAGGCATCCGCTCTGACATTTCACTGGGGCAAAACTACCAGGATATTTTCCCCCAGAACCACAGGGAGAAATCAAGTCTCAGAAGAGTAGTCACAATAGTAAATTTTTACGTATTTTGAATATTAAATTTGAACTCAGCCTAGATAATGACCTTTGCGATCTCCAAAGAACTTTGCCAAGTCTTTACTGTGCTAGTGTCCTGAGTGCAGGGCAGGCTGTGGTAGAGAAAAAAGAGCTTTAATTCCCTTATCATTTTAGACCCTGGTAGGAAATGATCAATAGATTAAACAAAAATGCCAGTAGGAGCTAGCATGGAAGGAATATAGTCCTGAATATAGGGCCAAGAATTAACTTCTTCATTTTACCTGAGGGAGTCTCTTGCATCCAAGACTGTTCCTTCCTAGAATCAGAACACCTGTGTTCTCACTGCCCTCTTGTGAGCTGTCTTTGGTTCCAGACCCTCAAGTTCCCAAATGTTGGTCTTCTTTGACTCCTACTTATCAGTGTCTTTCCATCAGCATATTTAGACCAATCAAATCCACAACAGAGAGAATTAGTATTGGATCTTAGAACTTGATAAAAAATAGGAAATCATATTTTTTAGCAACCCAAGATCAAGTCACTGTGTTTTCTTCCATGTTCTTTTTAAAAAAGCTTTTGGTTTTAAACAGAAGAAAAACAGGAGGTAAAACAAATAGCTGAGTACTTACTCCCTTTCATTAAGCTTTTATTGTCTATGCTACAAGTCAGTCAACAATAACTGTTGGCTGTATAAATCTAAGCAAAAGACACAACAGGGAGATACAACATCAGTGGTCATGGGCAGGAGCTGGGGGAAGCAGAGGTGAATGAATTGGAGCCCCAGATTTTGGAAGCCCTGCCAAGGTCTCACCTTTTTATGATAGTGGGGAAGCAAACTGTCTGTAAGAGCAAAGAAGGCAATTGGACTACCATAGAATCCTTCCTATGATAAAGTAAAGTTGAAATCATCTTTACTTTAGATAGTTAAATCATTGGAGTTGACATAAAGAAGAAAATATCAAGGTGCAAAGAAGTGAATATAATCTTTCCATAAAAGTTAATGCTCAGTGGAATATTAGTCCAACCAGGACTCAAGACTCTGACTGCATCCAAATTTTGATAAAAGTTGTAAGAAATGTTTGCTAAAGATTTAAGGCTCCATGCTCACAAGTTGACTGCTGTTTACCTACTGCACTTCCTCATCCTGTGCACTAAAGGCTAACATTTGCCATGAGGTTGCAAACCTAAAATAATGCTTAATTTTTGGGGGGGGGGGTGCAGGTCAAAGCCTATGAATAAAATAATGAGTCAAATGACCTAATCTCTCTTTTTTTTTTTTAGATTTTTTTTTTTATTATTTATTTATTTGAGACAGAGAGAATGAGAGAGACAGAGAGCACGTGAGAAGGGGGAGGTTCAGAGGGAGAAGCAGGCTCCCTGCCAAGCAGGGAGCCTGATGTGGGACTCAATCCAGGGACTCCAGGATCATGACCTGAGCCGAAGGCAGTCGCTTAACCAACTGAGCCACCCAGGCGCCCCTGACCTAATCTCTCTTGAGGAAATATCAACCTCTCAGACAGATGAAATAATATGGAACAACCCAACTTGAATTTTAATGGTAAGTTTTGAGGGTGGGGTGGTGAAGAAGGGAGTTGGAGTGGAAGATATAAATGTACTAGACAGAGGCAATGAAAGAAAGATGAGAGAGTTCCAGGTAAGATGCAATAAGCACACTAAACCCATCTCTCCCACAGCTATAAAACCTGAACTAAATGCACAGAGCTTACACTGGGGTCCCTGAGGAGTAAATAGCAGCAGGCTAATCAGGAAAGAGTACCAGACTTGCAGTACCATTGGACCAGTGGCACATTCACCATCTATTCCTCCCCAGTATCTCTCAGCCTAAACTAAAAGCAGCCGACACCAGAAGTGAACACCCAGAGCAGAGAGTGAGGTCCATGAGAAAGCCTCTAGCTCTGGTTGTAGGAGTAAGGAAGAGAACTCCTAATAATCAGAGAGTGCAGAAATTCTCCACTTTGTATGGCTATTTCTTCTCTTATTTCCGTTCTCTCATTCTCTCATGCACCAGCTGCAAGACAACCCAGTAATGAACAGTAATTCGTACATCCATATGCTAAAAAACAAACGTCAACCTAAACCTCACATCTTATTCAAAAATTACTTCAGAATGGATCACAGGTCTAAACATAAAGCATAAACTATAAATATCTAGAATACAATATAGAAGGAAATCATCCTGATTTGGATTAAGCAAGGAAATCTTACACATGACACCAAAAACACAATCCATAAAAGAAAAAAATCATAAATTTAAAAACATTTGATCTGTGAATATCAATGTCAAGAGAATGAAATGGCAAGCTACATACTGGAAGAAAGTATTTCTGAATCACAGCTCTGACAAAGGACTTGTATCCAGAATATATATATTTTTTAAAAAAACTCTTAAAACAAATAAGAAAAAAAATTAAACATGGGTGAAACATTGGAACAGACCCTTCATCCATGAGGATGTAAGGATGGGAAGTAAGCACGTGAAAAGATGCTCAACATTAGTCCCTAGAGAAATGGAAATTTAAGCCATGGTGAGATACTACTACACGTTTATTAAGATGACTAAAATAAAAAATACTGACCCTGTGACACAACAGAGCTCTTCTCTATTGCTGCTGGAAATGCAAAATGATATAGCACTGTGGAAATGGTTTGGCAGTTTAAACATGCTCTTAACCTATAATCCATCAATTTCATTTTGAATATCCACGCTGTAAAAATGAACATGTCTACTCTTGAAACAATCTGTTCATGAATGTTTATAATAGCTCTATTCTAATTGCCAAAAACGAGAACCAACCCAATGTTCTTCAGTGGTTGAACAGATAAACTGTGGTACATCCATATAATGAAATACTGCTCGGTAATAAAAAGAAACAAACTTTTGATATATTCAGCAACTTGGATAAATCTCAAAACATTATTCTGTAAAGGAAGCCAGTTTCAAGTGTTGCATACTTGATGGTTACATTTAGGTGGTGTTTTCAACAAGATAAAACTGTAGACATGGACCATATATCAGTGGTCGCTGGAGGTTGGGATGAGGGAGAGGGTGACTATAAAGGGAGAGCAAGAAGTTCTGGGAGGACAAGGAACTGTTCTGTATCCTGTTCTGTGTCCCAATGGTAGTAGAATCTATATGTTTGTTAAAATTTATAAAATGATATACTTAAAAATTTTCAATTTTTGTCTGATTATTTATAAAGTAGGTTTTTTTTAAAGAGAGATATAAAATTGAACCCAAAGGAATTTTTAGCTTCACTTTTTTTTTTTTTAATTTTTTAATGTTGATTTCAAGTCCAGGGACCAGAGGCATTTAATGACTGCAGACTAGGGTCATCTTATCACTGAATCCTGCCACCAGAGACAGGGTTCCCTGGACCCTCTGAAAGCAGTTAAGTAACAGACTGGCAGTTCTTGAGATGATTTGACAGCTGTAAATGGCCAGTCTATATCATCCTGGCTGACCAGAAATACTTTCATGTCAGTTATTCAGATTGGTTGTCTACACGGCCTCAGATTTCCCAGGGAGTTGCCAACCCATTACATTTCCAAGTAATTGGCAAACCAATTACTGGTCATGATTTAAGTTCTTCTAACATCACTGTTCTTTTCTGCCTTCTGAAATCTACACTGTTTTTGGTCCCTTTGCCCCCAACCCCCCCAAACTGGAAACCTCCTTTTTAAAATTATTTTATTTATTTATTTGAGAGAGTGAGCGAGCAGGAGGAGAAACAGAGAGGGAGGGAAAGGGAAGGGGAAAGAATCTCAAGCAGACTGCACTGAGCGTGGAGCCCTGATGCGGGGCTCAATCCCAGGACCCTGAATTGATGACTTGAGCCAAAACCAAGCATTGGATGCTCAACTGACTGAGCCACCCAGGTGCCCCATGGAAACCTCCTTTTTAAGTCTGCTTCATATCACTCCTCATTTCTTTAACTTTCATTTCTTTCCTGAGACCTCACTATAGATCCTTCTTTTTGAGTGGGTGAGGATAAACAAAGTTGGCTGGTTATCTGGTGTGGCATGGCCAAGAGAGGATTATGGTCTGTTTTCTGCTCAATTTCTCCCTCCTCACCCCATTGCCAAGGTTCAGAGAAACCCATTCAGGACCAGCATGCTCCAGCAACTCATTCAGTGGACCCAGGCAGCTGTGGACCACCATCAACTGTCCACTTTGTACCCCCTCACTGCTTTCTCCTAATTTCTAAAAATATGTCCATTAGTAGAATTGCCTATGATAAACAAACAATAAAACTTACTGGATATATTTTACAGAGCACCACCACCCTTGTCTCTATCTTAGTGCTTGCTCTATAGTTTCTGTAAAAAACCTTCCACTCTTATGGATTCAGATTCCAATTTAGCTGACACCATACACGACTTTTATATGCCAGGTGCTTTTATGTGTAGTATGTCACTTAATCTCCAAAAAGGCCCAACATCTTGGAAGTATTCCTGAAGCACTATTTTCTATTACATCCTGTGTTAAACTCACATTTCAGCCATTTCAGAGCTTCCTAGGGCCTTGCAACACAATGGCATGGACATATCTATAGAAACACACACAATTTTATGATGTATGGTTAAGAGGGAACATCCTCAGATGTGGACACCACAACATTTAACGTGGAAATGTAGCATGGGCGATATTACAAGTTACAACCCCTTCCTAATCGTTGCAAGTGAGGTGTAGCATCCACAGCAACATAATACTTGATGGGTACGGTGGTGCTTTTAATGATCCACAATGATAAACTAATTGACAAAAATGACACATGCAGTTTTTATCTGTATCATGTGCAAATCTGTCACAATCCGGAAGCGTTGGACAAGTTACTACCAGAGGCTTTGGCTGAGCAAAGTTTAAGTGTTCTGCTGCAGGGCTGTGTTAAGTCTTTGAGGCTTTTCTCCCTTGTCATGGTAAAGCGTAACAATAGGTGGGCAGAGGGAGTTAGACTAGAGAGTCATCATCACTGATATTTTCACTTAACCAGTGCCAAAATCAATTTTGAAGCACTGTCTCAAAGCTGCTTTCAACTCAATCTGGGTGTTTCTCTTCAGCTAAAATATCACCCCCTACACTGGAATCTTTATTACATCATACTAATCTAATTTAAATGCATTTTTACTGTACTTGGTTAAATGAATGTGGAATGTGTCACTATGAAATTGCACCATTAATTTGATAAATAGGACTTGAAGGTATAATTTTTTCCAGCATTGCAGACTAATGAAGCTAAAATACATATATAATAAGAAGTGTAAATAATAAATTATTCTTAGGAGCAAAAAAAAAATTAATTAGTTCTTACCACAGATTGCATCTCAATGTCAATTTTTTTTTTTTTTTCAAAACTACTGACTTTCAAACTACTTGGAACACTATCGTAAACCTTGGCAAGTTTCTCAAGTGATTATCTTCCATCCTGGGAATCTGTTTTAAGAAACTGCTATTGTTCAAAAAATCCTTTTAAGATGCCAGTACTGATCCCCTGTTGTCATTTCTACAGGGCATTTGAGTATCTAGATGAATTAATCTTTTTCTTTAAGTTGTGCAGTTTTATTTATTCATAAAGACTCCTGAAAATCCTTTCAGATAGTATGCTGTGGAGATGGAAAAAACAAACAAACAAACAAACCAGGAGACCTTCTATGCAAATTTGCTTCCAAAGGCAACAGAGTTCCATTCGCCGTGATTTCAGGGGCAAGTTCCTCCTACAAGCTGGCTGTTCATAGGAAGTCTGTGCCGTCCGTAGGCTGAAGGATGTGATAACAGAGAGTGATGGGTCACTCCCCAATTACTGTTCAGATGCACATTCTGGGTAAGAACCAGATAGTAGCTAGGCTGGAAATTAGCTGGGTAATATACACACTAAAACCAGAGACCAGATAATTCTCCAAATGAGATTCTATTCCTTGGGTGGAGAGAAGGGAATGATGACTGGCATAAGTGAGTTTTGGTTCAGGTTCAGCCTAGGAGCAGTGACTTTAGTGTCTGTACATATTAGCAAGTAATTCCTAGCACTCTAATTAATGAAATCTTTGCAGAGGACATTAACTACAGGATGTCCGTCTGCTTAGAAACATGAAGGCTACTATAACCAAAATGTATGGCAATGTGAAGCCCCTTTGGAGACTCCAGTTCTTATGTTTATTACCTATATTAGTTTGAAAAACAAAGTACCCATCATACACAGTAACTAGGTTTTATGGATTTCTTATTTATCAGATATAAGGATTTTTTCAGCTTCATTGTCAAGATGAGACTAAATTTTCCCTTAGAGAAAGATTCCCAAGGAGAGGAGGAAAGAAGCTCTTGGAATTAGAATTAACTATGTGGGGTCCACCCGCCCTCTCTTTGTCCCCAGCTGGAGGTCTGTACATTCAAAGACAATTTAATCATGCTTTGTCCCTTCCCTGGCCTGATGCAGGACGCTGGGCCAAATGCTATCCCTGGCCTTATTTTCTATTCCTAGTGTATAGTTTAACAAACAATGTTTTTTATTCCTTGTTATTTGATTTGGAGCCAAAATTCTGACGTGGCATCAGTTTTGTTGCCAGATAATGCATTAAACCTTACTAAGGGGTAAACATAATGATCTTCATTAAACCCTTTAAATGAACCCACCTCCTGCTTCTTCAGGTTGAGAAAAGCATTGACAGGGAACATTGTGAAGCGTCTTGGAGCTATTTTCTTCTTGTAACCGGGGGAGGGAGAGATGAGTGGCAGCTTTTAGGGGGCGAAAGAAAGTTAGGTAAACATAAAAGGTTTTGTAAGATTTCCTCTCCTAATGGCAAAGTTTTAGAGCAATAAATCACAATTCAGTCAATACCATTACTTTTGGGGCATTATATACCCTCATTAAAGTGCATAAACAATTATATTTATTGAAGGTAATGTACTGTGTAGTGCATTATAACGACACTCATTAACATATGTAATCATCATTCGAATGGGCTTTACTACAATGTAAACTGATAATGGCATGATTACACACTGGGTTATTAACTTTTCAGTCTTAAGATAATGAAAGGTGATGCAAGAAACCAAAAACACATATGCATGGCCCTTCATTTGTGAGTTATGCATTTCCATACCAAATTCTAAGCTCAGGTACCCATGCTCAGGAGCTCATTTTGCCTATTGTGTTGACACAGTACCAGATTCAATGCAGTGCTTTGAAGGGCGGTGGGGGAGAGTATGTGGCAGGAACTAGCTCAGACCCAGTTATGAAGATAATTCTGTGGGCAACCTATTGCTATTTTATACTGTGGCTTGTACTGTTCCTTCTCTGGTTTCAATACTTTTCCACACCAGACTTGGACAGAATCACCTGCCCTAAGAAAAATGGGAACTTCCTCCAAACGTTTCCTTTGGAAATTTCACTTAAGAGGCATTTGGCTAATGATGGAGAAACATGTCCCCCAGATTAAGGGACATGCTACTCAAGGGACAAGACCATGAAAGATGAAGAATGAGTAAGGAACTATTCTAGATTAAAACAGGCTAAAGAGACATGATCACTTAATGCCACGTCTGATCCTAGATTCGATACTGGCATAGAATTTTTTTTCTCTTTGCTATAAAGACATTTTTATTAGGACAGTTGAAAAAATTTGCAAGGTCTATAGATTAGATCATTTTATTAATGTTATTTTCTTGATTTTGATAATTATACTGCATTTATGTAAGATGTCCTTTTCTATACGCACGTAAAAGTATCTGAGAGGGCTCCTGGGTGGCTCAGTCGGTTAAGCGTCTGCCTTCGGCTCAGGTCATGATCCCAGGGTCCTGAGATCGAGCCCTGCATCGGGCTCCCTGCTCAGTGGGGAGTGTGCTTCTCCCTCTCCCTCTCCCCACTGCTGGTGCTCGCTCTCTTTCTCTCTCTCAAATAAATAAATAAAATCTTAAAAAAAAAAGTATCTAGGAGAAAAGGCCCTTTATGTCTGCAACTTACTCTCAGATGAATACTTAATAATAATGATAGTAATAATAATAATAATAATAATACATAAGGAGAGAACCAGAAAGCAAATATGGAAAAAAATTATAATAATTTGAGTGAAGAATATTCAGGAATTTTTTGCACTACCCTTACAGCATTCTCTAAGTCTGAACGTATTTTAGATTAAAAACATTTAGAATCAAAGAATTGACCATAAAAAGGCCACGGCTTTAATTAAGCAGATCTGTTGGCCGGCGTTATCAGCAACAAGTCAGAATAACAATCAGGATCTCCTACTCATTTATGTCCTTTATCTGTTCTGTCAGTGAAAGTCCCAGATTTGCGAGGACAGTTCTTAATTCCTTTGCTCCCAGTTGATATCTATTTCCTATATTTTACAGTCAGCAATGACAAAAGGTTCGTGATATGAGAGGTAAAATACATTGTACTCTAATCACCGAGATTAAAGAGTAATAGCAGTAGTCACTTAAAATTCCCTCTTAACCATGACTTCACAACCAGTTGTGCATCAGCTTGAGAGCTGTTCTCAAAAGAATGATTGACTCACATCTCTGCAGAAGCCTAAAGGAAAGTACCCCTGCCTGTTTCCCTTCTCGACAAACCACTGCATTCCCACTCTTAAGTAGCACCCAGACCTGAACCAATGGATCATGCAGAGTAGGCGTCAGCTTACCAAACCACACTCATGGAGAGACGGAGACAAATAAAGCTACAGTAGGTTACCCACTGAAGGAAAAACCAAGATGAGACTCATCTCCGAAGTCTCTGGTGTTAGTCCTCTTTTGTCCCTTTAGACCACGTAACCCTATGAAAGCAGTAACGTTAATATAATTTAAGATTTGCTTTAGAAAGTATCTTCTTCGGTCATCTCATTTTCACACTTTCACAGAAATTGGGGACTTCTATAGCTGACAGCTACTCTTCCGAAGGTATGGTTGTAAAGGCAGAATTTTCTGACCGTGCTCAAGAACGGCAGAGAAACTTAATCAATAGCTCTCTAGAAATAAGAGGGACTACGTAATACATAGGCATTTATACGGAGATAACTAGACTACATCTACCGGGTTAATGTTTTTATTAAATCATATTAGTGTCGGCACAATCATCTTTTCTCATTATAAATACAGAGCACTTTTATTTGCTACAGGGTATAGCGTTAAGAAATTTCCAATTGACTGACAGCTGCCTGTCAGCTTCTGACTCTGGAGAGATCCAGGAGCTCAGCTTGCAAAGCTCCAGGGAATTCTGAGGAGCTCCAAGATGGTTAATGGCTGTCCATTAGTGTGAGGCCCAGCGGAGCCCTAGAATCTGTTAAGTGGGAAGTTCTTGCTGCAGAAGGTCAGATAATTCCCTATTGCCATCCGAGAGAACTGGGAAAATTCAACTTGAAGCAAAGACTGGGGTGCTATAAGTTTATGTACTAAGGGAAATCATTTCATGCAGTTTGGTATTACCGTACACCATGTTTTATTTATACTCTATACTGGATGAGAAATTGAATACTATGCTCTTTTCTGGCAATGGAAACTTGCCTTATTCTCCTGAACTGGGCACAGCATCAATACAACAGCTTGCAGCCTTTTTGACTATGTATTATAGAGTGGCTTCTGTGCATTGCATATTAAATCCGATATGCACTGTGAGTTTATATGCCACACACACTACATTTTTCTATATTACGTCCTGCAATCTATCATATTAAGTGAAAGGGGTGATGGAGTGGGCCTCAGGTAATGTAAAGAAGATTGCTAACAGCTTGCATGCTGCGTTGAGAGTAGGTATTTCTGCAGTGAGCTCTGTGTATATGCAGCAAGTGAGCACACAGCAAACTGACCATGTAGAGAGCTCAATGTCCCTGGCAATGGAATTAACCACCTATATACTACCAAAATTACATACCGGCCCAAGCAACACGCCTGCCCCATTAACAAAGCCCAGAAAAGTTTCACATGAGCCAAACAGTCCTTCCCAGAAGTAGGAATAAAAATGAGGTCTGGCCCATTAAAGAAAAAGCAGCCCCCCCCCCTCAAAAAAAAACGAGTCAAGCCAGGCTAATGAAGGACCTCAGCACAGGAAACATGCACAAGCGCTTAGCAATCACAGCCTCTGGGCTATTAATACATGTCTCATGTTCTTCAGTCTAGTCTGTGGAGGAAGCCTGGAGGTCCCATCTCTAAACGCCATGTAAAAAAAGAACACAAAGGCAACGATTAACGACTGATGAAAGAAGAAGTGCTGACTATCCTTTTTGAAATTCAGGTGCGTTTTCTCATGACATTCTGTTCATGTATCAGAATTCTTAAATCTGGGAAGACTCTGAGTTGCATTACCTGTCTCATCACTGTCCCTCCAATTGTCTCTTGTGGAACTTTTAGGTCGGGAAGGATGCATAAACTGGGCCTCTGTCTTTTTAGCATAACTTTATGGCTCATTGGGCATTCTGATGGCAAATTTTTATTTTTCTGTGAAAAGTTCTTGGTTCTGCTCACTTATTGATTTAAAGGTAAATGTTTTCTCATTCCCTGGGACCTAGGTATTGTGACTACCCATCAAGACTTTGACCTTGTGTTCAGCCACTGGGAGTCCCCCTGGTCTCAGACTGCCTGGGATCCTGCAGTTACCTTAATCTGTAGCTACTAATCTCGGAATTATACTTTAAGAAAAGAACCCCACTATGAGACACTCACGACGGACCACAGGACATTCCAGCCTTCTCATCGCCACTGCAGTATCTGTTCCTAAGAGCCGTGGAGGTGGCCACAAGGAGGAAGAGTCTTTTCTATCAATATTAGTAAAAGAACCATCACTTAAGGTGGTGTATAATCACTCATTATTTCTATTCTTCTAGCGCTGATACACTTCATGTGGTGAGGGGATTGTAGCTTTTGTAGAAAGAGACACTTGGCCTTGAGTATCAGGCTTTACAATACATACTCTGGTGCAATATTATCAGGTGACACCAATTCATCCCAGAGCATTTTACAGCTTAACAGAAGGTTTTGATTTCCTGGAGGAGTCTTAATTGATTCTGAATTCTTTAGCGTTCAACCTTCCTCACGACAATTGTTATAAGACTTAATACAGGAAATACTAAGTTTAGACAAAGAAGGCCCAGAAGGGAGACTTTTGTGGACTGTCAAAGATATGTTTCACTATTAAGGGGAAGTGCCAAGCTAGCTGAGGAGGCTTGAGTTTAAGCATTAGCCCGCCTTATGTACTTCTCCAGCTGCCTTGGAGGGGGAGGATCCCCGTGATCCACGATCTCCACTGCTTGATGATGTATGGAGTGACACTGACGACTCAAGGAAAATGAGCTGGAGTTACTTCCAGCTTTCTTCCATCAAAGGGAAAGCTGCCAAAATTAAAAACTCTGAGGATGCAGGCGAGCAGGGAAATAGGGCGTCGCGAAAATGGCTCCACCAGGGGAAGCCCCCGCGCTGTACATGGAGGACTGTCTGGAACCTGCTCTGCCACAGAATTTGCATCCAGTTTCTCTCCTGCTATAGTCGGCAGTCAGTGGCAAACCCTGCCTTGTAACTTTTAAAAGGACTCATCAGGGAAAGTAGGAGGATGCGATATTAATAAAGTAGCACCAGTAACGGCGCATGGTTGCTTTCTTTCATAGATGGAGAGGAACTGTTCATCCTTGGGTTGCTTAAAATATCTAGGGCATCATGATGTGCCTCTCCCTGGATTATGAGGGTGCGGGTGCCCTGCCTCCTTCTCTTGAGCAGGGGCATCTGCATGGCCCCTCACCAATGAGGTGGGTAAGGTGGAAAGGTGGGTCCTCCAGTCACCAGAGGAAGAAATTACCTTAACTGAATCTTCATTCGTTCTTTCATTTATTAAAATAAAACGTTTTCGGGGCACCTGGGTGGCTCAGTCAGTTAAGCATCTGCCTTTGGCTTAGGTCATGATCCCAGGGTCCTGGGATCGAGTCCCACATCGGGCTCCCTGCTCAGCGGGGAGCCTGCTTCTCCCTCTCCCTCTGCCTGCCTCTCTGCCTACTTGTTCTCTTTCTCTATCTCTATGTCAGATAAATAAATAAAATCTTAAAAAATATATATAAAATAAAATAAGAAGTTTTCCACCTACCTATTCTGTGTCTGACACACTCTAATATATTTACATAAAATGACGATGGGGAGGACCTTCCCCCCATTCCTAAAGTGAAGAAGGTATGTCACGAGGCCAGCTTGCCACAGCCAAGCATTAGTCAGCAGAGACTGGTCTTCCCTGTGGCATTCCTCAAACCCAACCACAGGGCTTGTTTTGCTTTCATTTATTTATTCCCCACACTACATACATATGCAAGGTTTCCCAGTATACCATCTTCTACCAGTTTATCTTAAAAAAAGAAAAACTACATAATCATTCTGCAGCTGTCAAAAGCGCCTGGAAAAGCCCAAGAGTTCAGTATGAAAGGTGCTATTAGGTTGGGGAAAAACACCATGGCTGCCACAGATGGCTCATTTTCACAACAGATCTGAGGTTTAAAAAAAAAAAAAAACAAACTAGTTGTTTTGCCTGCAGCATAAACAAGGAATATTCTCCTTGAGCAAGAGGAACCTGGCTTTGCAGAGATGAGGCTCCAATCTGTCTTGCTAAATTCGGACATTAAAAAGAAACACATATGGGTACGCACACAGATGCTCACATGGCAGAAGTGTGAGTCTGGGGTAGTTGCATCCAAAGCTTGACTTTACATTGTTTTTCATGGTGGTGTCAGTTGTGTTTTAAAAATGAATAGTAAGGGGCGCCTGGGTGGCTCAGTTGGTTGGGCGACTGCCTTCGGCTCAGGTCATGATCCTGGAGTCCCTGGATCGAGTCCCGCATCGGGCTCCCTGCTCGGCGGGGAGTCCGCTTCTCCCTCTGACCCTCCCCCCTCTCATGTGCTCTCTCTCTCTCTCTCATTCTCTCTCTCAAATAAAATCTAAAAAAAAAAAATGAATAATAATATTTTTATTGTAAAAGTAATACATGTTCATTCCTGAAAATTTGGGAAATAACGAAAAACCTACCCATAATTTCACCATCCAAGGATGACTACAATAACTCTTTGGTATATTTCCTTCCAGTCTTTTTTCTGTGTGTGTGTTTACACACACATATATACACATATGTATATATGTATACATTACATACACATATTCCATGAATATATTCAAAATAAACATGTTTTGTATACGCTATACATAAGGTATATTTTCTGTGCATACATCTATTACAAACATATATATTTCTCTTTTTACATCATTGAGCAGTACAATATATTTATACATATGCCCGTTTCCATATCTTTCTTTTATTACTTAATATTTTAATTATAACAGGAACAATGTCCTATGTCATTAATCATTAGTTACACTTGCTAAGCATTTTTAAAGACCACATATTATTTCATTATGTATACACATCATAGCTTGTTCAATAAGTCATCTACTCTTGGAAATCTCAAAAAAAGGTGCTAGAGTTTTTTTTGTTTTGTTTTCTGTAGACAATGCTTCATTGGCTATCCTTGTATTTAAATCTTTGGCTGTATCTCTAATTCCTTAAATTATCATATCAAAGAGAGATCCCAGCTTAAAACATTTTTTAAGACTCTTAATATATATTGCTAAATACTTTACCCAAACAAATTTTGTTCGCAGAGGTTAAGAAATGTTCCTGGTTAAATATCAAGGCATATGGCAATAGGGCCAATTTGGTACAAAGAGTGTAACTTCATAATTTTTCATAATTTCATGAAGACTTTGTCAAGTCTACTGGGAGTAAACCCAAATGGAACTATTCTGTGGCTGACAATTGTAACTCTATAATGATCACCCAGATTTTAGAATGAGTGTTTTAATCACAACCTCAACCTTTCAAAAATGGCATTCATGTTTTACATCATGGGTTTTTTTTTTTTTTTAAGATTTTATTTATTTATCTGACAGAAAGAGAGAGAGATTGAGAGAGAGCACAAGCTGGGGGAGCGGCAGAGGCAGAGGGAGAAGCAGGCTCCCCACTGAGCAGACAGTCCGACGTGGGGCTAGATCTCAGGACGCTGGGACCATGACCTGAGCCAAAGGCAGACGCTTAACCGACTGAGCCACCCAGGCATCCCTTACATTGTCCTTAACCACTACCTTTTATTTAGAAATACATCTCCACCAATTACCTCTTAATGTTATAATTTTCTGAATCCCCTCACTGTCAGGACCTTGCACAAGGGCAAATAGTTTTATTAGAAGGACATAGAAAATGTCCTTGTTTATCCTAATACACAGAATATTCTGAGCCCACCTGAGGAACTATCAATATCTTTCAGGAGACAACATATTCTCCCAGCTCTCATGCCCCACCCTAATGTCTCCCTTGAAATACAAAGTCATCTGACAATTAGGAAGAACATTTTCTTGTATATCTGTGTGTTTTTTTTTTTTTAAAGATTTTATTTATTTATTTGAGACAGAGAGAATGAGAGACAGAGAGCACGAGAGGGAGGAGGGTCAGAGGGAGAAGCAGACTCCCTGCCAAGCAGGGAGCCCGATGCGGGACTTGATCCCGGGACTCCAGGATCATGACCTGAGCCAAAGGCAGTCGCTTAACCAACTGAGCCACCCAGGCGCCCTATATCTGTGTGTTTTTAAATGCTGGCAGTGGGGTGTCATTTTGTTCCTTTATCCTGTGGCTTAAAATCCATCTTCTGTATAAATACACTGCTGAGCAATTGTAGTGATCATTATTATCTTTATCAAGGACACTGAAGCAGTCAACGTATTGCTACTCAGGATCCAACCTGGATCTGCATGGAGTTGGATTTGAACCCACAGTCTCCATATTTCCAACTCTAGGCAGTTGAGCTAACCAGCCCCCCCAACACACACACACAGACACACACACACACACGCAATGCCCAGGATGATCTATGCTCTTATGTGGAAAATTTGATGGATAGAGACGGCTCAAGCACTAAACTGGAACCCCAAATCAATAAACATATTAGGACTGGGTGCTCACAAATTGGCAGCCATTTAATTCCCCTGCTAGTAATGCTTTTCTTCCAGATGTGAGCTGGGTGCAGTGTGTGAAGCTGTGCAGTTTGCCCTTGAAGCTGCCTCAGTGGGCCAAAGGAAGCACCTTTTCCACTTAGTGCTTCAACTAATCTTCTTAGTGGGCATTTATTTAAAAACTTGGTAAAGACTCTTATTTCTATCCGATTGGTATTCATTGGCTGAAAGGAAGACTTCATGTCACTCCATTTATTAAAACTTTTTATTATAGGGGCACCTGGGTGGCTCAGTTGGTTAGGTGGCTGCCTTCAGCTCAGGTCATGATCCTGGAGTCCTGGGATCAAGCCCCACATTGGGCTCCCTGCTCAGCGGGGAGTCTGCTTCTCCCTCTGCCTCTGACCCTCCTCCCTACTTGTGCTCTCTCTCTCTGTCTCAAGTAAATAAATAAAAAAATTAAAAAAAAAAAGTTTCATTATAGATATTTTCAAATATTCACAAATATTGAGATAATATAATAAACCTCTATATGCCTATCATTCCTTTTCAACTTTTTTTTTTTTTTTTTTTGGCTCATGCCTTTAGTTTTAAGGGTGATCCCAGTCGATTCTCTGGAAACAGTGTGCAGTACAAAGTTCACAGTGTTTAGAACATCTGTCATGGAGTTTCCCTCATCTCCGTATGAGATACAACCATCTGATCAGTTACAATCATCTGATCAATTTGCTAAAATAAAACACCCAAGACTCCATACTGATTCCTGACATCCAATTCTCGGGCAGCCCCAATGGCTCTACCTCCAAAGTCTATCTCCTATCTGGCCACTTGCCCTTACCTCCACTGCTTTTTCCCCAGTGTGAATCCTCATCGGCTTTTCTGTCCTGATTACTGCAATATAATGTCTCCCAGCTCCACCATGATCTGGTCCCCACAAGGCTATCCAAACAATGACATCACCCTCCTGCTTACAACCCTCCAGTGGCCTCTACTTTTGTCCCCCACGACCCTTTCCACTAATGCATGTGGCCAGTACGTTCTTTTACAAACATGAATAGACCAAGTCATTCCCCTTCTCGAAATCCTCCAATAGTTTCTTATTGCACTTGAAGACAGACTCCTTGGCCCGCCCTTTCTACATATCCTGACCTTGCCTACCTCTCAGAAGTAAATTTCCAATTTATCTTCATTTTGCTCACCGTACTGCAGCTGTACTCACTTTCCTTTAGTTCCTTGAACATGTCAAGTCATGCTCCATCCACCTCAGGGACTTTGCACGTGCTTCCCATCCCTTACCCTGTACACAGATCTTCACTGTTAACACCTTCCTGTCATCCAGGAATCAGCCCAAATATCACCTCCTAAGCTAGCTCCCCAGCTCCAACACACTATTACTTATGAAATTATCTTATAGCATATGCTTATTATCTTTCCACCTACTATTATAACAGCTCTATGAAAGAAGACACCTTTTTCTGCCTTATTCACCACTATATCTGGAGTTCCTGGAACAAGGTAGATCATGGGAACACTACAAAATTTATTGAAGGAAAATGAATGGATGAATGAATGAAACAAAAAGGAACTTCAGAATCTTATTGTAAGAAGCTTATAGGTAATAGCTGCTTTTCCGAATGAGAAATGTAAACTTAATGACAGAGCAAGCAGCTTTATAAGCCCTCCTGGGGGCTTTGGTAGGTTGTATGGGACCACTGAAAATTCTAGAGAAGAACTGCCTCATGCAGAGACAAAGCCCACAGTGTAAGTTAGCAAAGACTGTAGAAAGGATCCTTTAATCCCCAGATAATATTCCTCCCTGCCTCCCCCTGCCTAATTTTCCTGCTATCAGAGGAGTGACTGTGGGTGAAATGTGTGCTCAGTGGTCTCTTGAGTACAGACGCCATGTATCCTACCTCTTAATAACTTCCCAGCTCATAATGCAGTTCCATTTTTCCATCACTTCGAACTCCCTAATTCCTGACAGGGTACTTTGACTCCCCATCTTGCCCCTGAAACTGATCTCTCCACCTTTGTACCCCAATTCTCAGCTCCCATTCTCAGCCGTCATTCTCTTTGGCCCTCTCATCATTCCCTACTACTGACCACTTTATTCTTGTGGAAACTCTCTGTTCCAACAACCTGCATGGCATTGAACTTCTAGCTATCTTTCTACTGCTGTAGATTCCCTGCTCCTATGTACTGAATCTCTATCCTTGACATTCTCCAAGGTTTACATCTTAGCCCTCTTCTTTACTCAGTCTATTCTGTGTTATCCATGTCCTAATTACAGCGTGAAGTCATCTATTTGGATAGCCTAACAATGAGTCCAAAGCTTCCAACTGAGCTAATCTTTTCTCCAGAATCAGCTTTCCTTCCAGATTTTCCTATGTCCAATGTTATATTTAGTCATTCAGTTAAAAAAAAAAAAAAAAGGCTTATATCCTGGACTGCTCAGTCTTCTCCTAACTTCTCCCACCAGAAACATTCCATTTTAATTTTATTGTATTGTTTATTTAAGTCCCTTTCTCTATCGTAATCAATTAATCCTCCCATTTCCATTCTTTTATCTGTTCCAGTAAATCCAGTCCAGTTAACCTTGAAACATGCTTTGCCCACACAACTGTATCACTCAAAAACTATCTTTGGCTGCCCTGCCCTAAGTGACGGCCCCACCTCTGACCATAGCATTTGTTGTCTTTGTCACTCGTTAAATGCATTCCTTTAACACATTCTCTCTCTCGTGCTATCCTGTGTTGTTTGTGTATTCCCAACTAGACAGAGATACTCAGAAAGGAGTAGATATAATAATTACAGCTAACATGTATTGAGTACTAATAAGGTTCCATGCACCCTGCCAAGTGCTGTTTATTTTCTCATCTAATTAATAATAGCACCTACAGTCCAGTGACGTGCTGCTGCTTTATCCCCATGGCACGGAGCAAATAAGGATTTAGGTCACTCAGCTACTCACTGATGGAGCCGGGTGGGGACCTGTTCTGCCTAACTGTAAGTAAGGCCTGTGTTCCAGGCGATACTGCCTAGGTGCCCAGTGAAGTACCTATTCGTAGGGGACGCTTAATAAATGCGAGCGGTGGTAACACTCACACCCCAGTAGAACGATGGGGGCACTCGGTAAGTGCTGGGGGTGCCCTCGGTACGTAGCAGAGCGCCCGAAGAGGCAGGAATGTGTTTGCCTCGTTCGTTCTCAAGTGGAGCGCTTGTCCCCTGGCAACCAAGCAACTGCTGTGATTTACAAGGCACTGGTTTCTGATGAAGAGCTCCCTGCCTCCAGGACGCAGTAATAGGAGCACCTGTTCCGGAGCCCCAGAGGGTGCAACTGGAGCTTTCCGTGCGAGGGGGATCGTTCGGGGAGCGCGACAGCCGAGCCGCGCCTCGCCGCCCTTGTCACTGGGCCAAGGAGCCGACCCGCTGAAGCCGCGATGCCAAGGAACGTTCTGTCCAGGCTGTGTGCATGTTAAGATTCCCAGAAAGAGAAAGAAACGTGGGATGAGAAGCTGAGGCAAGATTCTCCAGCCTTGTACAAGGCATTTAGCTTTTAGTTGTTTTAAAAATGAAAATAATTGTGAAAGCAGGGAGAAATCCGCAGCTGCTCGGGGCTAGTCATACCATAAGAGATCCCACCAGGCCCTCTTTATTGTTGCAGTTTGGGCAAATTATTTTCTTATCACACACAACCTCCTCACTTCTGTTCCTGGATAAGCAATTAGGCTCATAAAGCTGTGGGTCAGCCACAGTTGAGCATCCAGCTCGCGGAACAGCCGGCCGTGGGGAGCTCGGGAGCCCGCTCCTCCGCAAAGCAGCAACTGGGGTCCATAAAGAGCTGGCCCCCGCCCGGTCCATCGGTAGCCCCGGCTCTGGGGGCTCGGCGTGGATCACCCGCCCCCCCGGCCGAGCTTCGCCCGCCGGGATGAGCGCCCCGTGACGGCCCCGGCTGGGGAGCAGCTTCGCGGGTGCGAGCGCGCGCGGGCAGGTGCACCACCACACACCGGCCGCCGCGGACAGAAGGGGCCGGGTGCCCACCACACATGTGCGCTGGACAAATGCGCTGGCATCTCCGGCGTGGGCAGAGAGCATGCCGCTCCCATTATGCCGGCCCATTAGGGAAGCAATTGGAAAAAAAACATTTAGCAATTTGGACAGGAGTGAGGCTGCAGAATGGCTCGTTTCTCTGTGACAGCCTGCCACGTACAGATGAAAGGGAAGGCTTGTAACAAATTTTCATTACCCCCAAATAAAAAAACAAAGCAGGCAAAGCAAGGGCTTTGAGGATGAGAGGTGGGGCCAGAAATCCATCCAGAAGACCACAAAGGAGCCTCAGCAAAACAAATCAATCACTCTCTCCAGCCACTTCCACTGGCAGAGTGCGGTTCATGCAAATGGCAATCAGGCCTGTCAGCCTGTCAGGCTCTGGCCTTCAGCTCCTTGCCTCACACTATTCATTAAGTGCACCAAAATACAGCCTGCAGGGCTCTCGCCTTGCTCAATGCCCTTGCTCACCTTCCCTCAACAACCTACGCCCCACAGGAACACCCACCCCCAAGCTGGGGGGCAGCGACCGCAGGATTTGGTCAAGGGAAGCGACGGGGAGTTTGCAAACAGCACCAGGGTCTTTGCATTTTGCTTTGCTTCCGGCTTTAGCTAGCTCCGGGTGGAAATCAGACCTCTGATTCAGAAGGGCAAAGGGTCCTGTGGGGCTCCCAGATGCTCAGGGCTGCCGTTCTCCCACCCCCAATTCAGGCTCTGCTGAGAGAGTCCAGGACACCACCAGGCACAGGCCCCAAATGAAACCCCAGCCTCTGCATATCCCACACAAGTCCCACGGCCCACTCCGGCTCTAATGAGTCTGGCTGCCCGCAGAGCTGTATAATGCATTGCGCCTTTGACCTTATTAGAAGACAACTACACAAATACCGCCTTTTCCTGGCCTGGGTGTCTGTCCACAGGTATCCCCAGCACGTTTACCAGGGCAGATAAAAATGAATTGTGGCAGGAGGTTGCAGGCTGGATGTTGAATAAGACCAGGGCTGGAATAGAGAGGTTTTCCATCCCATGATTTCTCAAAACCCCAGTCTTTCATTGTCAACCGCTTCAAAAACACATGTTGTTAAACATCTGGGTTTTAGCGACATCCAGGACTGCACAAAGAATGGAATAAGTGAGATTTGGTGCGTGCGTGTGTGAGGTGGGTGTTTAAGGATTGTTCCCCATTAGAACACTAGTGTTGACAGCTGAAGGAAAGGGTCTGCTCATGGCCCCAAGAATATCAAGACGAGGCTCTAGTGTTACCATTTCTGTTTGCATGAGATTAAACTAGTTTGTAAAGAAACAGCATATAAAATGCATAAAGATGTTTTAGTCTCCCTAATAGGACATATGTTAGATGTCAAGGATTTGTGATGTTTGTGGTGCATACACACAGCTAACTAGGGAGCTCAGATGAAGAGTATCCCCTAACGGCCGAGCCATCTGAAAAAGATCCACTCGGGACAGGAACAAAGATTTGTGGGGCGCCTTCAGTGTGCCAAAACCCTTAGACAAGTTGTGTTTTCTTAATGGTAAACCGAGGTCCAAAGGGTTTTTCTAACTCGCCCAGGGCTCTACAGCCAGAGAGGGGCAGAGCCAGGAGGGAGAGTGCAGTTGGGGGGAGGATAGAGGGTTGCTGGGAGACAACCACAGAGCCAAGACGCAGAGCGCCTCCTCTGTCCCAAGCACTGGCCCAGACGCCAGGAGTAACAAAGAGGCAGGAGAAATGAGATTCTCCTTTAAGGAGCTTGAGACCAAGACGCTATCAGAGGCACCATCACCATGAAACACCATGATGAACGACGGAGGGGATCAGAGATTGAAGAGATGATAACTGGGATGGGAAAAATATGTTTGAGAGGCAGTGGTAGGCGGGTTTGACTGAGGTCCTGGCCAGAAGTTTCTCTCTCCACACCTCAGGATCCCAAGCTGTTATTAAGGGAACTGAATACTGACCTTTCCGATTTCCTCAAGCTTTCCCAGTCCAATAGACTAGATGCACTGGTCAGAGGGAAAAAGGAAGGGGAAGTAGGCTTAAGATTAAGAATTCTTGAAACAACCTCAGTGTCCATCTGTGAATGAAAATGGGGCATATGTATATAATGAAACATTTGGTCATAAAAAAGAATGAAATCTTGCCATTTGCAACAACACGGATGGAACCTAGAGGGTATTATGCTAAGTGAAATAAGTCAGAGAAAAACAAATACCATATAACTCGACTTATATGCGGAATCTAAAACAAAACAAAACAACAACCAAAAAAAAACTGAACCCATAGATACAGAGAAACAGATTGGTTCTGAGGCAAGGGTTAAAAGGGTGAAAGTGATCAAGCGGTACAAACTTCCAGTTATAAAATAAGTCTGGGGATGTCACGTACAGCATAGCATCGACAGTCAATAACACTGTATTGTGTATTTGAAAGTTGCCAAAGAGTAAATCTTAAAAGTTCTCATCATAAGAAAAAAACATTGTAACTATGCGTGGTGATGGATGTTAACCAGACTGTGGTGATCATGTCACAATATATGCAAATATTGAGTCATTAGGTTGCCCACCTGAAACTAACATAATGTTCTATGTCAATTATATCTCAATTAAAAATAAATAAATAGGGGCACCTGAGTGGCTCAGTCGTTAAGCTTCTGCCTTTGACTCAGGTCACGATCCCAGGGTCCTGGGATTGAGCCCCGCGTCGGGCTCCCTGCTCCGCGGGAAGCCTGCTTCTCCCTCTCCCACTCCCCCTGCTTGTGTTCTCTCTCTCACTGTGTCTCTCTCTGTCAAATAAATAAATAAAATCTTTAAAAATAAATAAATAAAAATGAAGAGAACAAAAGAATTTTTTCAGGAGTGTGCTGCATCTTCGCTAAGAAAATGACACCACTCTCTGTTCTTCCTGAGGTCGACACTGTCCAGGGACAGAAGAAAAGAGTACCAGTAAGTCAACGCATGAGTGAAGAGACAGACTGTATTTTGCAGGGTGTCTATTGCTGAATGGGGGATGTCGGAACTGAAGACTTGTTTGCCACATTCATTTCGTCCTGGTCTGCTTCATTCGTGGACGTTGGCTTGGGCCCAGGATGGAGGGAGAGGACCTGGCATTAGTGATCTACTGGTCACCCAGAGAACACGCTCTGATATTTTTACAAATAATCTGCAAGCCTAGGATTTTAGAATAAACCATTGACTTGCATAGTCAACGCTTTTGTGACACCTCTCTTCCTATTTTGAGGAGTACTGCAACTATGAATAAATTCAAGCTTACAGAACACCTTGAGGTTCAGGGCCCAAGAGTGTTCTCTGGCTAAGATTATGTATAAGAGACCAATAAATCAATATTCAATGTCTTCAACAAGTTTGTCAACAGTTATAAGGTGTGGGTAGTAGCATTCTCTTGTAAAGCTCCCCCGACATGTATTCTCTCTCATTCACTTTCCTTTACTACCTGTACTCGGTGGACAATGTTATCTCCATTCCAGGTCCGGGGTGACAACACAACTTACCCATTGCCACATAGTGGATAAAGAGCAAAACTTGAGCCCAGGGTTTTGTTTTGTTTTTTAAATAAAATAATTATTCTGTTTCTTGAGTGTCAAGACTCACCAAGCACGGTACACCCATTTTCTCTTTTCTTTACAGTTATGTACCTAGAACCTTATGATCACCCTTGATGTACAGCTGATGAATGGAGGCTCCAAGAGGGAACGTGAATTGCCCAGATGGAGCAGCCCGTGGCAGAGGGGGGTTGCTAGGATGTGGGAAGATGTGGGTGTGAAGTCCTTAATGATCCAGAAGGCTGACTGGAGGGCCATGCTGGACTCGGAACCGTGGAGCTGAATTCCAGGTCTTGCCCACTTTGTCTTCAAGCAAATCTTTTTCAATCCTGAGCCTTTGTTTCCTCCTCTGCTAAATAAACATAAAACCCAGGGCTTTAGCTTCTGAGTCCAGGCCTCTTTCCCACTGCATCACAGTGTCCACCTGGAAATCTACCTCTACACCAAAATATTTACAAGCGTCCTGCTTCACTTTGTCATTGTGTAACTTTCTGTTACATGGAGTTTCACTATCCAAGAAACAAGAAGGGGCAAGAGTATCTCTCAGTTTATTAGGACAAAAACAAAACAAAACCTCAACATCAAGTCATTCAAGGGAAAAAATTCTGAATTTTTCAAGAAACCACTTCCTCTTTCCTCTTCCCATTACAAGAAGGCCTGATTCCTACAAGGAGGTCCCAGGGTAAGGACAGAGCTGTGACTCAGGGTGAAGGCATTGATGGCCAAAGAGGTGCAGTGGCCACTGGAACACCAGGACTTCCAGAGGCGGAGGAGGAAAGGGTTACCAGATGCGACACTTGTTTGTATGGCAGCAGTGGGAAGCATTCTGCTGTGACATCTCTTAATAAGGGCTGTCCTGAGAACATTGCGGTTCTGCTAGACTTAGACTAGGGAAGGGCTCGAAAAATCTAACTGTATAAATAAATGGCTTTCTGGTCGGAGGAGAAGTCGTTCTTCAGTAAGATCATCCTGACTTAAAAGTCACAAGCTTACAGAACACCTTGAGGTTCAGGGCCCAAGTGGTCTTTCTCAAAGCGTGGTCTCTACCTAATTTTGACAAGTGTCGCACGGGGGTACTAGTTAGAAATGCAGACAGACCCCAAGGTCCCCCGGCAGTCCTACTGACTCAGAACCCCTCAGGTGGAGCCCCAGAATCTGCATTTTACCCAGCTCCCCAGGTGATCAGTAGGCACCCTGATGGTCGTGAACCGCCGTTAAAACAAACCCCTCCCATCGCCACAGTGCCCCCTCGAAACAAGGACTGTGACCAGCTAAAATAATAAAATAAAGTGTGTATTTATCCCGGGATGCAGAATTGCTCCCCAAGCAAAGCAGTTGGCTGACGGGTGCTGGCCACGACTAGAGCCGTATTTCCAGGCAATGGACAATTCCTCCAGCCCAAATGAAACTTCAGCTTAAAATAACAATGACAGTTTTGTGCAACAGCAATGAACATTTCGATTTATCAGTCTCCAAAAATCATATGGACTGCGTAATGCCATCAGATCCAACAGTGCCATCCAGCAGCAAGCTGGGTTGCGCTTTAACCTCATATATCATGTCTGGGAGAGTCAGAATAATATCACAGGGCTGGCTTCCATTTTGCTTTTTCTGAACACGTTCTGACTCACCTCACCTCTCGACATAGATACTGTACTGCTGACCCCATCTTCTCCTATTCACTTGTTTTAGATCCTTCTCCTTCAAGTACTTTTCCAAACTCAGCCCCAGTGAGCATGCAAGGGTCTTAGAGAACATGCGGTCCTTCAGAGCCCAATGGGGGATGCCTAAAGCAACTAGGAAAAACAATAATTCATGTCTCCAAATTCCGAAGGAAAAAAAAAGAATCCCAGCAAGGTAAACAGATTTGTAAATAAGTGTTAAGTCTTCTTTACAGTATTTATCAGTTTGGTTTAGAACAAAGCATGATTAAATATTTATGGTAGACACTGGTGTATTCTGGCTTCTCCTTAGTTAGGGGCTGAGGTCAAGGATACCTGGGAGTCTGCTTTCTGTCTGACCCACAAAGGGCCAGAAACACACTTTCTCCGCATAGAAGGAAAACCTACTGGGGCATTTCTTCTTTACAACCAAATGCAAAGCTGCCTGCTGTGTAAACAGATGGAATTAAGAGACTAAGTGACACCATTCTCAATGCAAAAGACGTTAACCCTAAGTTTTCACAGCAATGCACTGGAATTCTCAAAGGCTAAAAGAAGCTCACAAAGCCCTCTGCAAAAGTAGAGCAACCTTGTTCCACCGGTGAGCTCAGATTTTGTACACTCTAGTTCAATCGCTGACTAGAGAGGGCGGGTAGCTCAGCAGGAAAACAAGGATCCAGGTGGAAGGCAAAACGATGTTGGGTCAAGTGGATCTGACTTACCAAGAGGTATGGGCCCAATATGCTTGCAGATTTCCTGATTTGGATGGGACTTCTTATCTCCTGTTAGTAGCAAGACTCCCTTTTAAAGGTAATAGCTACATTTTCTCACTTGTTCATGGAGCTTGCACAGTTTGAGATTTCTGACTCTCCCATTTTTCATACAAATGGAAATCCTAGCAGTGAGCTCTCAGAGGTTTCTTATACCAGCCCTTCCTGTCTCTCCACCTGTTTCCTCAATGGCCATTTGCTCCCTTTGCTGCACTCATAGTAATACATGTGGTCTCAATTACCTAGAAAAGATCAAACTGTAACCTGTTGTCTTTCTGACCACACTGCCCCTACCACATCATTTCCTCTCTCCTCTGAAAAGCATCCTGCCAAATTGCAAGGGGACAGGTAAAACAATGGGTTCTATCCTCTTTGGCAAAGATAGGAAGACTGCAGCAAAGCATGAGGAAGAGAGAGGATAGATTCTAAAGTGTATTCTTGAAAGTGGCTATGAGAGTAAATTTTAAATGTTCTCACCATAACAACAATAACAACAAAATGGCAGTTATGTGAGTTGAAGGACATATTAACCAACCTCACTGTGGTAAACATTTTGCAATATACACATGTATCAAATGATCACATGGTCTTATATATCTTCAACTTATACAATGTTACATGTCAATCATAGCTCAATATAGCTGGTAAAAAATAAAAAGAGGGGTGAGGTAAGTCATTTTCACCCCCATTCTGCACTCCAGTGAAGTTGCCCAAGGTGCATTTACATGGACTCTCTTCTGACAGCCTGCTCATCCCATAGATGGGAAGAAATGGGTTCAGTGTAAATAAATGATAATGAGTCCATTGAAGCATTATACAAAATGGTCCCCTAGTGGCAGGAAAGAGTTAATGTACCTCCCAAAGTGCCTAACTTACAGTCGGGATGGGACTTCACTCTGGGAAAACGAGGCTCCACAAACCTAAACTTTGATGAAAGACATCAGCAAGACGGGAAGTCAGAAAAAGGAGGGTAATTATTTTTTTTTAATCATGCATGAGTATTTTGCTCTGGTGGGTACTAACTCAATCATTTCTAGTAGGCCAGAGGATGGAAAAGGCAAAGGATGAAAGAAGAGAGACCCAAAGAGAAGAAAAAAGACACAGAGGAAGAGACATGAAAAGAAGAAAGAGCAAGTGACATGTATAGTATTTTTTATTTGTCCTGACTGCATTTGAAATGTCTGAGTTGCAAAAATCGAATCCCCCATGTCTCAAAGCCCCTCCAGGTAGTTGAAAACAGTCACCATCTGCCTCCCAGAGGAAGTTAATCCTTGACTTTTATCAACTACAGTAAACTCTACTTAGTGTTACTAGTTACAGGTATCAGAATTCTCTCCCTGGAATTATATTTTAAGGATCTATGTATCTCTATCTTTTTGCAAATGCAATAAAAGATCACGTTAAAAAAACAAACTTCTGGTGGGCTTAAACTTTATTGTTTAATCTCCTAAATTTGACTGCCTAGATCCACACAAGATTGCTAAAAATGTGAAGCTCTTTGAGGGCAATAGATTCTAACCGTAGTAGTAATAATGGTGGTGGGAGTGGTCTTTCTCTCGGAACTTCATTAGAGTACTTGCTTTGTAATAGATATGGCATGTTACAACATGATGAGCCAAAAAATAAATAAATGTTGCTTGATAATAAAACATTAAGTAAACACCTTGGGCGCCTGGGTGGCTCAGTTGGTTAAGCGACTGCCTTCGGCTCAGGTCACGATGCTGGAGTCCCGGGATCGAGTCCCTCATCGGGCTCCCTGCTTGGCGGGGAGTCTGCTTCTCCCTCTGACCTTCCCCCCTCTCATGCTCTCTCTCTATCTCATTGTCTCTCAAATGAATAAATAAAATCTTTAAAAAAAAATAATAAAAATAAAAAGCATTAAGTAAACACCCATATCCTTTTACTTATTTTTTTCATGTATAAACTATCATATCTATTCTAAAAATTTAGGATAGATATATACAAAAAGAAGAGAATTCTCACATAACTCCACCTGCCAGACATAACTATTCTTAACATTTTTGGATCTACACATTCATTATTACATATATATTCATCATTGAATATTATATATATATATATATATATAATTGTGTTAAAATGAATCCTTGCATACTGTTTTGCCACACACTCATTTTTCTTTTAACAATATAGTTAGGGGTGCCTGGGTGGCTCAGCCGGTTAAGCATCTGCCTCTGGCTCAGGTCATGATCTCAGGGTCCTGGGATCGAGCCCCACATCAGGCTCTCTGCTTGGCGGGAAGCCTGCTTCTCCTTCTGCCTGCCATTCTGCCTATTTGTGCTTTCTCTCTCTCTGTCAAATAAATAAATAAAATCTTTAAAAAAACACACAGTATAGTTAAAACAATATAGTTTTCTATGGCTCTCTTTTCACTTCATTATTATGTAAAATCGTAAAAACTGTTTTTAATGAATGCATATGTTTCATTATGTGGGTACATCAAATATTATTTACTCTATTTGTCTAATCTACGATCAGATATTTATGTTGGTTCCAATTATCTGTATTTGAAACAATGTTAAGGCAAACATTTCAGAGCTAAATCTTTGTGTACACTCATGATTATTTTCTAATTCTATTAAATGGAATTATGAGATCAAAGGATTCAGTCTTTTAAAGTTGACTCTTTTATACTGCCAACTTAATATCCTGAAAGCTTCTACCAATCTGCTCTTCTACCAGCAGTGCGCATACATGTATTTTCAAAGTAAAGAGCCAAATAACAGATCCCGTTCAAAAAAGGTTAATTTTACATTTCTGACCCCAGCACAAATTTGTGGTAGGTAAGAATAATCTCAGCAATACGATCATAAAGATTTTTTGTTAGGTTGAAATGATGAAGATTAATATGTTTATGAATTAAAGCTTTTTCTAGAAATACAAATTTGGTATCTGAGGATTGCAATAATCACAAACAGTAAACATAAGAAAATGGATTACATCATTGTATGATCAACTTTGTGGGCATAGAATAGAGAGGTCTTATGCACACAGTGGCCTAAGGAGCAGACCCAGAGCAGAAAATCAAGCTCAGTGCTGCATTCACTCATTCACTGGTGCTTTCTTTCAACATTTATTGACTATCCCTGTTTTCACCATACCAGGTGCTAGGTTTCATGGAAGCTCAAAACTAAGAAAAACTCTTAATTCTAGTTCTTATAATAGATCATATACTTCCCAGAAATTTCTTCAAAAATTCAGAGGCTTCCAAGAGTTGTCCAAAATGGTAACTGATCACTTTACAAAACCAAATTAGCAAAGCACATAATTCTTTAATTAATCAACTGATTTATTGAGCATCTCTTATACACAAGGCACACCGAATACTGTGAGACAGTTTCTGCTCTTCATAGCTTCAAATCTAACCCAAAAGATGACAATAAACACACATAAAAACTTAAATGGCAATCCATGGCACAAAAGAAAGTGCTGCTGCAGAGACTCCGTGGAGTGAAAGGTCTAGTTTTGCTCTGCACTGCGGTGGCCAGAAGTAGAACTTAGGCTATGCCTTAACAAATGGTGGAGTGCCAATGAATGGGGGGGGCGCCCGGAGGGGGGTGAGGGGGCAGGGTGATGGGCAATCAGCCTGAACAAAGCCTCAGAAGTTGGTGTGCAAGGCATAGTGGGGAGGAAGAGCAGTGAGAAGCCCAGGATGACCTTGCTGGAGCGGAGAGTTCAGTGTGAAGAAAAGAAGAAGGAAATTCTGGAAAAGCAACTGAAGCCAGATTGGTGCACATGATGAAAGCAGGGCTAATGATGTAGGACTCCATCCTAAGGCACTGGGTAACAGACAATTTTAGAGGAACGGGGTGCAGGTGGGGACAGGATCCTAGAAAAATCCATGTCTACAGAGAGCAATTTGACATAGAGGTATGTAAGGAAGAGAGACCAACATCGAGAGGCCAGGATGGCGAGGTGCTTGGTGGGCTCAGTTGGTACAGCATGTGACTCCTGACCTCAGAGTCAGGAGTTCAAGCCCCACACTGGGCATGGAGCCGACTTTTTATCAATTAATTAGCTACTAATTAACTAATAAGAGGCCAGTTTGGAGACTGCAATAGTAACCTAGGTGTGAGGTAATTAGGTGTTAAAGACCAGGCAGATACATCGAGAAGGGAAAGGGAAGGAATTCCAAATATCGGAATAGCTGAGTTTGAGGGGCTGGTGGGGCTTCTGTCATTCAGTCACCCTTTCTTCATATGGTCAATTAAAAAACACAAAGGGATAGTAGCACATTGCCTCTCTGCTCTTGGCGCAGTGTTTCTCCTCTGTCCCCTGACTCAGAGACAATACTTACATTAGACAACCGTAAAACCAAGTGTGGATTTGAGTACCCTCGTTGGGAATATTTTTAACATACTTATTAAAAGCCTTAAATATTAATAAGAGGCAATTCTTCTCCTTTATGAATGCATGCATTACATATAAATATATATGCTATTGTGCATTTTGAGATTATGATTCACATATTGCACATCTAACTTTGGAGGAAGTAAAGCTCTAATTAAATATCCTGTGCTTGAAAATGTTGGGATAATTTGCAGAAAATATTTCAAAACTTCTTTAAATGGCTCAGAAGCATTGAAACTTTTAAGAAAGACTACATCTTGGTGAAAAGCATGAATGTCTTTTTTTTTTTTTTAATGAGAATTTAAGAATGTTTATTAAAAAAGAAATAAATTTTCCATTTCAGCTCATTTGGCTTCATCTGCTATTAAATCCTACATATACCCAGGAGTTACACTGATGTACTTAAATATTATTTCTGTGTTGAGATTGCCTAATGAGGCAATTAGTGGAACTCCTCAGATAGCTGGACCAAACACTTTTCGGCAGACAGAAGAGGTCCACTCAGGCAACAATGCAAAGTGCCTACACTCCCTGCCCACTTCTATTCGACCCTGTGGCTTCAACAAGGTGAGTGGTGGATTTTGGAAGGCAGACAAAACCATGCGCTTTGCCCACATAGATAAAAAAAGGAGCTTGAGGCCCGTGTGTATGGAAACCATGTAAAAAGCCCAATGTTGAAGAATAGAACTTTCTATTTGTTTCTTTCTGAAATACTAGTTCTGTGCCTTTGCTCTCATCCAAAGTCGTCCAAACTGTAGTCTTTAAAGAAACCACCTCTTGTTACTTATTTACTTTCTTTAAACATAGATTATCATGGGGCGTCGGTTAAGCGTCGTCTGCCTTCGGCTCGGGTCATGATCTCAGGGTCCCGGGATCAATCCCCACATCAGGCTCCCTGCTCAGCAGGAAGCCTGCTTCTCCCTCTCCCTGCTGCTACCCCTGCTTGTGCTCTCTCTTTCTCTCTGTCAAATGAATAAATAAAATCTTTTTAAAAATAAATAAATAAAATAAGTAAATATAGATTATCGGGTTCCTTTAGATTGATTAAAAACTTTTACAAAAATTCATCTTAAAGGAAACTATAAAAAACTACCATAAATGGAACATCTGAAACACTTGACACAAATAGAAGGTAACTATACGAAGAAATGCCATGACAATAAGTGCTGTTATTATATACCATGTTATTTTTTTTTATTCTTATGTTAATCCCCATACATTACATCATTAGTTTTAGATGAAGTGTTCCATGATTCATTGTTTGTGCATAACACCCAGTGTTCCATGCAGAACGTGCCCTCTTTAATACCCATCACCAGGCTAACCCATCCTCCCACCCCCCTCCCCTCTAGAACCCTGTTTGTATTTCAGAGTCCCTATCTACCATGTTATTAAGTGCTATTGCAATGCTATTTTCTGTCAAAGCTGGGAGGCTGAGACATTTTCTTTTTGTTACAGGGAGAGACTGATAAAGGCTGCAGAGGTGTTAAAGTCATTCCAGCATCAGGCCAGAGGCTTTTTCCTTGAATAACTTTATCCATCATTAAGGATTGAAAGAGATTTGAAAATAAAAAAATTTTTTTACACTTCCAGCCAATGTGATTATTTATTTAACAGACACATGCAGAGCAATCACCTGGTGCCGGGCTTGTTCTAAGTAATTCAGAACCGTTAACTCATCTAATGGTCATCATCACCCTGTGAGGTAATGCTATTGTTATTTCTATTTTACAGATGAGGAAAATGAGGCACAAATGGGGCTAAGTAATTAGCTCAAGGTCATATGGCTAAAGAGTAGCCAGGATTCAAAATCATGTGTTTTCACCAGAGTTGTCTCAACACCACTCCATGCTGTGTGAGAGTGGGTCTCCATGTTTTGGGAAGTCACGTTCATACATTATCTAAGATTATAGTAGGTGCCGCCTGAACCGTCAGCCCGCACAAGAGTGTATGTCCCGCGCCTTGAGGAGCACCACACTACGAGCTGTCCTGACACCCCACCTTCTTGTTGAATCTTCCCTTAATGGCCCAGTGTTCAGTGATAGCTTTGTCCCCTAAACCACCTTCTTTCTGCTACACTGTCCTGTTAGCAATGATAAATTTCAATGGTTACTTGAAGTTTTAATACTAACAAATTAACAGTAAGTGGTATAAATAAATTACATTAGTTTAATACTTATATATACATAATATATGTTATAACTAATATATATTAGTGTATCTGTGAATAATGTATTAGTGAGTAATATTGACATATTTTTCTCCCCTGGTAGATTTTAAGTCCTTTAAAGGAAAGAAATATTTCATATCTCTTTGAATCAATCATTAAACCTAACAAGTGCTTTCTAAATGATTTAAAGATAATCATTGTATTCTTATATAGACCAACGTTTCCAGAGAAGTAATGAGATACAAGAAAAAGAAGCACGTAAGAATAAATTTTTCCATACAAAAAAAATAGAGTTTCCAGAGAGAATGAAAGACAGACAGCCATGCAGTCCATGCAATGGAATTTTGCCTCCCAAATATTTTGTATGTGATTTGGTAACAAGATAAATTAATAAACTAGCTGTTATCTAGAGCTAACTACATTGGCAAGTACCATTACGCAATTTTACAAAAGAGAAAACTGAGCAACAAAAAGAGCAATTTGCCCAAGAGCGTATAATCCCTATTTGAGTGTGGAACTCAGGGCCACCTGTATCCAAGGGCTGCATTTCATAAGTATGGCAGCTGCACAAGAGGGGAGGGGCCAAATGCAAATTTACCTGTGAGACAATCTAAGTTTGACATCATATGTGCTTTCTTATTGTGGTAAAAACATATAATACATACTTACCCTCAACAAAATTTTAAGTGCACAGTATTGTACAGTTAACTGTAACACAATGTTGTATAGCAGATCTCCAGAACTTTTCACCTTGCATGACTGAAACTTTATACCAATTGAATAACTCCCCATTTCCCCTCTCTGTAACCCCAATCTTACTGAGTCTATGAATTTGGCTACTTTAAATACCTTAAATAAAGGGAATCCTGCAATTCTTTTGGGTTAAATACCCAGAAGTGGGATTGATGGATCATGTGGTAGTTCTGTTTTTAATTTTTCTGAGGAAGCTTCATACTGTTTTCCACAGTGGTTGCCCTATCTTATGTTCTCATCAACTGTGCACAAGGTTTCTGATTTTTCCACATCCTTGCCAATGCTTGTTTATCTTCTGTGTTTTGGTATTTTATATGGGCCATCCTAATAGGTGCAGAGGGATAGCTCATTGTAGTTTTGATTTGCATTTCCATGATGATGAGCGATATTGAGCATCTTTTCATATATCTATTGGCCATTTGTATGTCTTCTTTGGAAAAATGTCCATTTTTTAACACATGCTATTTGGGGTTTTTTTTCCTATTGAGTTGTTACATATTTTGAGTTCCTAATATACTTCAGATACTAACCCCTTATCAGATACAAGGTTTGCAAATACTTTCTCCCATTTCATAGGCTGTCTTTTCACTCATTATTGTTTCTTTTGCTGTGCAGAAACTTTTTGGTTTGATGTAGTCCCACTTGTGCACTTTTGCTTTTATTATACACGCTTTTGGAGTCATAGTCAAAAAATGATTGTCAAGACCAATATTCTGAAGATTTTCTCTCCTATGTTTCCTTCTAGGAATTTTATGTTTCAGGTTTTACATTTACGTCTTTCAACCATTTTGAGTTTATTTTTGTGTATGGGGTAAGATAAGGGTCCAATTTCATTCTATCACATACGAATATGCAGTTTTCCCAACACCATTTGTTGAAGAGACTATCTTTTCCCCATTGCATAGCCTTGGCACCCCTGATGAATGTCATTTGACTATACAGGCATGGTTTATTTCTGAGCTCTCTCTTCTAGTCCGTCGGTATGCCAGTAGCATACTATTTTGATTACTGTAGCTTTGTAATATGTTTGGAAAGCAGGAAATGTGAGGCCACCAGCTTTGTTCTTCTTTCTCAAGATTATTCTGGCTATTAGGGGTCCTTTTGTGTCATATGAGTTTTAGGATTGTTTTTTCTATTTCCATAAAAAATACACTGAGATTATGATAGGGATTGCACTGCGTCTATAGATTGCTTCAGAGAGGTAGTATGGATATTTTAATAATAGCAAGTCTTCCAATCCATGAACACGGCATGTCTTTCCATTTCTTTGTATCTTCTTTAGTTCCTTTCAGCAACATTGTATAGTTTTCAGTGTACAAGTCTTTTGCCTCCTTGGTTAAGTTTATTCCTTTTTTTTTCCTTTTAGATTTTATTTATTTATTTGACAGAGAGAGAGAGACAGCAAGAGAGAGAATACAAGCAGCGGGAGTCGGAGAGGGAGAAGCAGGCTTCTCGCTGAGCAGGGAGCCTGATGCAGGGCTCGATCCCAGGACCCTGGGATCATGACCCGAGCCGAAGGCAAACGCTTAACCGACTGAGCCACCTAGGTGCCCTGGTTAAGTTTATTCCTAAGTATTTTATTCTTCTTGATGCTGTTATAAGTGGACTTCTCTTAATTTCCTTTTTGGATTGTTCACTATTAGTGTATAGAACACAACTAAATCTTACATGTTGTTTTTCTATCCTGCAACTTCGTTGAGCTTGCCTATTTTAACAATTCTTTTTATGGAATTTTTAGGGGTGTCTACATATAATATCATGTCATCTGAAAACAGAGAATTTTCCTCTTCCTTTCCAATTTGCATGTCTTTTATTTTTTCTTGCCTAATTGTTCTGACTAGTACTTGCAGTACTAAGTTGAATAGAAGTGGTGAGAATGGACATCCTTGTCTTGTTCTTGATCTTAGAGGGAAAGCTTTCAGGTTTTCACCACTGAGTATGATGTTAGTTGTGGGCTTTCCATATATGGCCTTTATTATTTTGAGGTAATTTCTTTCCATTCCTAGTTTGTTAAGGCCATTTTTTAATCATGAAAGAGTTTTGAATTTTTCCAAATCCTTTTTCTGTATGTACTGAGATGATCATGTGATTTTAATCCTTCATTCTGTTAATGTGGTGCATCACATGGATTGATTTTCATCTTCTGAACCATTTTTGCATTCTATGGATAATTTTTCCTTGGTCATGCTATATGATTTTTTTAATGTGCTCTTTAACTCAGTTTGTTAGTTTTGTTCAGGATTTTTGCATCTATATGCCTCAGGGATATCAACCTGTAATTTTTTTTCTTTGGCCTCTTTATCTGGCTTTTTATCAGGCAATGTTGACCTCATTAAATGAATCTGAAAGTGTTCCCTTCACTAAAGTGTTCTCTTCAGTATTATGGAAGAATTTCAGAAGGACTGGCATTAATTCTTTAAATGTTTTGTAGAATTCTCCTGTAAAGATATCTGGTCATGGACTTTTCTTTGTTGGGAGTTTTTGATTGCTGATTCAATCTCCTAACTCATTATAAGTTGGGTCAGTCTTTCTCTTTCTCATGATTCAGTCTTGGTCGATTGTATGTTTCTAAGAATTTAGTCATTTCTTCCAGGTTATCCAATTTGTTGGTGTATAATTGTTCATAGTCTCATGTTCCTTTTTATTTCTTTGGTGGAAATTGTGTTTTCCTTTGTGTTTTGTTGAATTTTCATAGTGACATGGCTTGATCCCTCATTTTCTTTTGTATTATATAGATATTTTCTTTGTAGTTATGATGGGGGTTGCATAAAGTATCTTACAGTTATAAAAATCTATTTTAAACTAATAACAGCTTGATTTCAAATGTAGACAAATGCTCTACAATTTACTTCCCCCCACATACATTTTATGATATTGATTGCACAAATTCTTTTTATTTTGTGTATCTGTTAACATTTTTAACATTTTTATACTATAGTTATTTTTATATTTCTATCTTCTAATTTCTACACAAGATTTAAATTAAAGTTCACAGTATTACAGTATTCTGTATTTATTTATGTTGCTGTTTAATATCCTTCATTCCAACTCAAAGGTCTTTAGCATATCTTATAAGACAGGTCTAGTGGTGAAGAATTCCCTCAGCTTTGCTTATCTGGAAAAATCTTTATTTCTCCTTCACTTTTGAAGAATATTTTTGCCAGATATAATATTCTTGATTGGTAGGGCTTTTCTTTTTCTTTCAGTGTTTTGAATATATTATCTCAGTCCCTTCTGCCCTGCAAGTTTTCTGCTGAGATTCTGCTCATAGTTTTATGGGGATTCTCTTGTATATAATACATCACTTTTCTCTTGTTGCTTTCAGAATCCTCTCTTTCTTTGACTTTTGACTTTTTGATTATAATGTGTCTCACTGTGGATTTCTTTGGGTTCACCTTAGTTGCAGCCTACTGGGCTTCTTGAAACTGAATGTCCATTTTCTTCCCCAGATTTTGAAGTTTTCAGCCATTATTTCTTTACATAAGCTTTCTGTTCCTTTCTCTCTCTCTCTCTTTTCAGGAATCCCACAATGTGTATCTTTCTGATGGTGTTCCATAGCCCTTCAGACTTTCTTCACTTATTTTCATCTTCTTTCTCTTTGTTCCTCTGACTGGATAATTTCAAATGACATGTTTTTGAATTTGCTAACTTTTTCTTCTGTTGATCAAGTGTGCTGTTGAGCCATTATAGTGAAATTTTCGGTTTAGTTATTGTATTCTTCAGCTTCAAAATATCTGTTTCAGTTTGTCTTTGTTTTTGTTTTTTATTTTTGTCTATCTCTTTGTTGATATTCTTGTTTTGTTCATGCATTGTTTTCTCTAGCTCGAAGAGAATTTTTATTTTTAATTCTTTGTCAGGTAATTCATATATCTTCATTTCTTTAGAATCAGTTTCTGGAGATTTATTTTGTTCTTTTTCTTGGGCCATGTTCCCCTGTTCCTTCATGTGTCTCATAACTTTGTGTTGCCATCTGTGCTTTTTTAAAAAAATAGCCACTTTTCAGTCTCTGTGGACTGGCTTCATACAGGGAAAAACCCTCACCAATCAGACTGGATAGAGATTCTGAGGGCCCCTGAAACCTTTTTCTGGGTGATTCATCTTCACTAAGACCGTGCCTGTAACTTCTCAATTAAAGAGGCTTGCTGATTTCTTATTCAGGAGCTCATAATCTCTCTCTCTCCCTCTGGTGTTGATCTGTGGCACTGCAAGCTCTCTGGTTTTACAGAAGTAAGCTGCCCCCACTTTCCCTTCTTGTCAGTAGCCACCAGGCATCCAAAGTATGCCAACTCCATGTCAGCACCCCAAGTCAGACAAGACAGATATTGGTCCCTTGGGCAGCTCTCTGAAAAGCTGGAACATTGCACATACATTCTACTCTTCTATTTCTCCCTGAGGAAGAAGTAACAAAATAGTGTGCTCTCTTCTGGCACTGAGCTCTGCAGTCTTGGAGGAGGGACTGACATTGGTAAAGTGAAATTGCTCTTCTTACCTGTTTTGATGTAGATATTTTCAGCTTTGTACTCACCTTGGGAACTCTAACTTCTTAACTGGATTATGGAAATCTCATAACTATATTTTGGTTTATATATAGTTTTTAAATTGGTGTTTCTGTGAGAGAACAAGGGCTGGGACTTCCCTTTCTGTAATCTTCCTGATCGCTACTCGGCCTTTTGGCTAAGATCAAGTGTAATCTTCCTGATACCACCTTTCACTTTTTTTTTAGTAGAGTACTTTGGCTGGAATTATTTAAAAATAAATTGTCTATTGCAATACCAGTGAGGAAGTATTATAATTGAACTGATTCTAAATGGAATAAGATTTTGGAGGGACTCCCAAATTGGTGTCTCCCTTCCTGACTTCTTACATATCACATTTACAATTGGTTACCTAGATATCCTCTGACTCAAATGATTATCACGGGTTTACTGAAATAGCTTAACTCACTAAGATGCAAAAAAAATCAGTTTTATTTTTTCATTGCACCAACCCTGCAAATCCACTCAATAAATCCTTCTCTCTCCAAACTTGAGATTTTGGGAAAATAACATAGCTTTTCTCATCACTCTCAGGTATTATCAAATAATCTCAATTTTAAAATAATAAAACACTCAATCCAGTCTAATTTCAAAACTCCAAATCCCAATCTAATTTATAACATTACCCCTCCCCCAACTCAGGTCTGATACAGGCCAAGGAGCCTGAATTAGGTGAGGGAACATGTCCCCATTTCTTACCTTACTTTTCTACTCGTTCCCCTTTCATTATGGTGTATCTGAACTGGAACAGTGGACAGGAAAGAGGTTAGGGCAAGAACAGTCTTATCTTGAATCTGGTGTTAGTGGATGTTTTTTGGATTTTGTGAAGACCCTTTACTATCACTGGGGATCTACTGCCTCCATTCTCTTGACACAGACAATACTTCTTTCAGTGGCTGTTTATGATACCCCAACCTCTGACTCCCAGTGGTTACATATATATATCACATTCCCACTAGAGAGTCATTTTGGCCCTTATGACAGATCTCTTAAATATATAAATCCCTTCTACTTTCTTCTGACTTACAGAAAACATCATAGAGCTTTGAAATGTTGGAAGCCTTAATTCTTTGCTTTGCCACCAGCAGACTGCCTCAGCTAAACTTTGCCCTACTTAGGCATTCTAAATCCTGCATCTCTCAAATTCCATGGTGGCATACTTATCATGCTCTTCAAATGGTTCTCTTGGACTCCTCCTCACTTGGCCTGAGGTTAAGTCAGGGCATCTTCCCTCCCCTCCCTTACACCGATCACTCTTTCTAAAAAGGTCCTTACCACCAGCTTCTTTAAGCTCTGAGTGAATTCAAGGCCCTTGACAGAATTCAAATATAAAATTTGTAATAAAACTCCCTTAGCAAACTAGGAGTAGAAGGGAACTTCCTCAGACTGATAAAAAAAATTTTTTTAAATCCTATAGTTCTCATCATACTTAATGGAGAATAACTAAATGCTTTCCCCTAAGATTAGAAACCAGGTAACATGTCTGTTCTCACTACTCTTATTCAACATGGTATTAGAAGTCTTAGCCAGTGTAATAAGACAAGAAATGGAAATAAAAATCATAATAAGAAAAGAACTAAAATGGTCACTATTGGCATACAACACAGAAAATCCCAAGGAAACTAACAAAACAAAACAAAAAACCCTAGAATCAAAAAGTAAGTATAATAAGGTTACATAAAAAGCCCATCACATTTCTCTATGTTAGGAATGAACAATTGGAAAGTGAAATTGAAAACACAGTACATTTGCAGTCACTCCAAGAAAAATAAAACACTTAGGTACAAAACTAACAAAATGTGCACAGGATCTATATACAGAAACTTTAAAATGCTAATGAGAAAAATGAAAGGATATCTAAATAAATTGATAGAACCACTGTGTCATGAATTAGAAGACTCAACAAATTGATCTGTAAGTTTCATGCAAATCCTATGAAAATTCTAGGAAGATTCTTTTTAGATATAAACAAGCTGATTCTAAAATTTATATGGAAAATCAAAGGAACTAGAATACTCAAGACAATTTTGAAAAAGTGGAATAAAGTTGGAGAAATCACATCACCTGATTTGAGATGTGAAATATAGCTTCAGTAATAGTGTGGTATTAGCAGAAGAATTGAAACAGACCCACAGAATAGAGAATCAAGAAATAGATCCAAATAAGTATAGCCAATTAATTTTTGACACAGATGTAAAAGTGATTCAATTAGGGATAATGTTTTCAACAAATGGTTTTGGACTATTTGGACAATCAGGCATAAAGAGAAGAAGGAAAAAAAAAAGAACCTTGACCAAAGCCCCCACTATATAAAAATTCATTCAAAATGTTTCATAGATTTAAATGTAAAGCATACAACTATAAATCTTTTAGAAGAAAACAAAGAAAAAATGTTTGTGACCTAGGGTTTTGGAACCAGTTTTTAAACTCAACACCAGAGACAAAATTTCTAATAGCCAAATAATAAATTAGACTTCATGAAAACTTTTGCTCTGTGAAATACCCTGTTTAAAGGATGAGAAGATAAGGTATAAATTAGGAGAAACTATTTGCAAATCACATATCTGACAAAGGAATCATATCTGGAATATATAAAGAACTCTATAAACTCAAATGTAAGAAAACAAACAATTCAATTATAAAATGGGCAGCATACTTAAACAAACTCAATACAGATGGCAAATAAACACATGAAAAGATTTCAACATCATTAGCCATTAGGGAATTGCAAATTAAAACAACAATGAGATACCATTACACACCTATTAGAACAGCTAAAATTTAAAAAAAATACCATCAGTACCAAATGGCAGCAATGATGTAGAGAAACTGTATCTTTCATATATTCTTGGTGGGGATGTAAAATGGTACAGTCCCTCTGGAAACAGTTTCATAGTTTCTTGTAAAGTTAAATGTATATTTTTGACATGACCCAGCAATTACATTCCTGGATATTTATCCTAAAGAAATTAAAAATGTGTTTACAGAAAAAGCCTACACAGGAATATTTATAGAGATTATATCCTATTTTTTTTTTAAGTAGGCTTTAAAATTTACTGTATTTTTCCCACACTTTAAAAAAAAACACCTTCTTGTGATACTAGTGAGTTACTGTTTTCATCCATATGTTTATGGCATGTAAACTTCCCTGTATGGATGGATAGACAGGAACATTATTCTTGGAATTTGTTGACAACATGGGTACGATTTTTCACTTCACCAATTCTCAGGGAATTCTGCAAAGTCATAAATTCAATGTTAGCTGGCTACAATGTTTCTAGAAAAAAAACTTCACACACCCAACTTCAACATAGTGTATTGCTTGATTCCAAAGAAATCTTCATGGCATATTGGAAAATGAATGCATTTTGGCTGCTCTACTGAAGACAGGTCCTCTTGCTGATGGTAGAAACAGCAGCTAGACTTGAATTCACCCTCTGTGCCATTGGTGATGCTTTATGTACAGCTTTATCGTTTTGTGTGCATGAATGTGTGGTGGACAGGACAAGACTCCAGAATACAGGGAAAGAGAATATCCAGATACAGAGAAAGAGGGAAGTTAGGTAGGAAAAAAGAGACCTTGCTGGATAATGGGGCTGAATGCCCTCTTCTGCATGCTCACTGAAGAAGTTTTCCAGGGACAAATGCTGGTGCTTTATGGTCCAATTCAACTGCCCCTGGCTGTGTTCAGCAGCTATCTGTCATAGAATCTTTTTCTCCATTTTTTCCCCCTCCTGACTTCATGTTCAGTTAACACCGGTTCTGTTCCTTTAGGATATACCTGCCATCTTGAATACTCTCAGAGATCTTTCCTCCTCTCTTCTGACATATACAGACTTGGCTCAGAGGTATTTTGCAGCAAATGATTCTTGGCCCCAGGGATCTTTCTAATGCCCCCTGTTTGCTCTTCTGATAATTAGATGGGTGCCTTTTTAGGTATCTATATGCTATACTCTCTTTTATTTGCTGGAAATTCAAAGCTGAAAGAAACCGAGGGGATCTGCCCTTGAGTTCACAGTTCAGTGACTATCATCACCAATGCATTATTACAGCATGTGCTATAATCCAGGTGCTCTGGGGACATGAAGGACAGGTTGGTGGAGTGCCTATGAAGGCTGGGAAGGCTTCACAGAGGAGAGAACACTTGAGTTGGGTTTCTGCTAGAGTTTTAAGGTCTTCTTTGAAGATCAAATGCTACCACTCACGTCTCTTTCATTCTAGGGGTCTGACTGTTGGGGTTTTGCATACAAAAAATTGAGCCATTAGCGAGGATGTGGAGAAAAAGGAGCCCTCGTGCACTCTTGGTGGGAAGGCAAACTGGTACAGCCACTGTGGAAAACTGTGGAGGTTCCTCAAAAAATTAAAAACAGAACTACTTTATGATCCAGCTTTTGCACTACTGGGTATTTACCCCCCAAAATACAAGACCACTTATTCAAAGGGACATATGCTCCCTTATGTTTATAGCAGCATTATTTACAATAACCAAGGTATGTAAGCAGCCCAAGTGTCCGTTGATTGACACATAGATAAAGAAGATGTGGCATATACATATATATATATATATATATGTAGACAGATAGAGATAGAGATAGAGATATATAATGGAATATTATTCAGCCATAAAAAGAATGAAATCTTGCCATTTGCAATAACATGGATGGAGCTAGAGAGTATAATGCTAAGTGAAATAAGTCTGTCAGAGAAATACAAATATCATATAATTTCACTCTGTTCACCCTGTGGACGTTAGGCTCTCCTCCATCAGATTAGCTGCTGCCAAACTCTTCTGTCTTTGAGGGGGAGAAGGTCAGGAATGAAGAGGAAGGTGCAGTGCCATCCCAAAGATTTCTGTGGTGTGTCTCTAAGGGAAGATGCCAGAAAGTGAAGAGAAGGAGGATTCTCCCTCTCTATGTGCAGGGCAGTAAGTGTTTGTCAGGGAAATCAAAGGGAAGCAATAATCTGTTCAATGGCGGCTGCATGATAAACCCAGGGTATTTGGGAAAGAGACGTCTTTTGTATGTGAGGGGAGTAGAAGAGAAACTGTAGAAGATAGGACAGAGAATGTAGGCTTGGAAGACATTTTGAAGAGTTTGAAAATTATGCTAAGTACTGTGGGCTTAATTCTATTGGCCAAGTGGAATCATTACAACAGGGAAGGGACACTGTCATATCTGTGTGTGCATGTGTCTGTGTTTAATAAATTTTTATTTTGAAATCGTTTAAGACCCACAAGAAATGACAAAAATAGTTTAGAGAGTTCCATGTACACTTTACCCAGACACCCCCAATGATAATATCTTACATAAGCATAGTATATTGTCAACAGCAGGAAACTGTCATTGGTACAATATTATTAAATTCAGGTATAAGCCTAGGTTATTCAGATTTCACAAGTTTTTATATAAGCTTCTAAAAATGTATATTTCTATGAAAATTTATCTTGTGATTAAATTATCCTTCATGTTATCTCTTAAGAGTCCTATTCTTTCCCCAATTTCAAGTCTGGTAACCACTGGTCTCTTCTCATCCTTATGACTTTATTTCTTTGAGATAGCTATATAAACAGAATTGTACAATATATAACCCCTGGAGATTGGCTTTTTTCACTTAGCATAAGTGCCTTGAGATACATCTAGGTGGTTACATATATCAAGAGTCTGTTCCTTTTTATTGTGGAGTAGAGTTTCATTGTATGGGTGCAGAACACTTTGTTTATCCATTCACCTGTTAAAGGACAATTGACTCATTTCCACATTTTGTCTATTACAAATAAAACCTCGGGCGCCTGGGTGGCTCAGTTGGTTAAGCGACTGCCTTCGGCTCAGGTCATGATCCTGGAGTCCCTGGATCGAGTCCCGCATCGGGCTCCCTGCTCGGCAGGGAGTCTGCTTCTCCCTCTGACCCTCCTCCCTCTCATGCTCTCTGTCTCTCATTCTCTCTGTCTCAAATAAATAAATAAAATCTT
>NC_138381.1:41714263-41765871 GCF_054177405.1 Leptonychotes weddellii | reverse complement strand
CTCCTACAGATGTTTACTTTTCTCATCCTGGGTGCTATTCTTACACCCTTTGTATGCCTCTGTACACAATATTTTTCAAAAAAAGCATTTTTTTCCCTTAACTTTCCCTTAACTTTATGTTTTAGCGAGGATATGTGTGTGACAAGAAATTATAACTAGACAGACCATCCCAGCATAACCAGAGATTATCTCTTCTACCTGAGCCTTCTCACCGAAGACTCACCACATTCTAAAATTCTCACAGATTTTCACGCTAATAATTTTCTCTGCCTGCACACCTGAAAAATTGGACTGCTGTCAAAAGTGTTCTGGAAAATACAACTCAAAGATGGCAAACATCTTAAAAATTAATCATGCTATCTTTACATTTTAAATAAATCCTTATATTATTCCTCAACCAGAGCCATTAAAATGGTGGGCGGCCAATAAATGTTATTTGTGGTTAATAACCATACGCATATTCAATGATCCCTGCTGCACTGAGCTCTGAAAGGGAGGTATAGGGATTATTTTTTGACCCCACTTCGGAGAAGGAGAAACTGAAGAGGAGGAACACTTACAGAAGTTCTCCCTAAGAGTCGCGGGTAGATTCTGGGCTGAGATGGAGGGATGTGTCATTCCCAAGACATACCGCACCACAGACTTCCCTGCTCCTCCGCTGGCTGGGGAGCTAACAGCTATTTCGTGATATTAAGTAAAATAATAATGATGCATTTTATTTACAAGGCACTTGCCCTCCATTGGCATGCAAGGTGTCTGCCTGGAAGCACAGCAGTGAAACAATTAAACTTTACTGAGTTGTCTGATGTCATCCCCGTGTGGAAGTTGGCATATTGTAAGACCTCGCTTAGGGTTCTTTGTGTAAGACTTGCCTTTTCAGTATAACTACCCTTGATTCTTTGTGTATCTCTAATTTCTTTCCATAACATCAATAAAAGAGAATATTGAGGGGAGAAAGGTCTCTTCCAAACAGGGGGTCTGACTCTCGGCTGTGATTTGCTTGGCAATTGGAGATTTTGTGTACAATCTCTTACAGCAAAAGGTGAGAAATGCAGAAGCAATGGCTTTTAGAAAAACACAGAGAGCAGCAGGAAGCCCTCTCTGCCCAATTACAAGGTGATCCCAGTTCATTTTAACGGTTTGTTTCTTCTTTTTTTTTTTTTATCACATATGTTTCCAAACACAGTCTTGATGTCCTGTGGGGCTGCTTTTGTAAAAAGCCATAGCCTCTGATTTAAGGAGCTTCAAAAATAGCTCTCCATTTCTTCAGTCTGAAAGAGAGCAGTCAAGTAACAGCACATTTATTCTCTTTGAAAAATAGAAAGATGTCAAAAGCAAAGTTCATGGCAAAATTAGGCTGATTTGTTTTGTGCTTCTGTGATTCTGGCTGTGGAAGTAAACAGGGAGGGGAAAAAACACAGTGGTTTCTTTAATAAGCAAAAAACGCTATTAAAATGAATTTTGTGCTTAAAAACATACCCTGGCAGGAAGAATCATCAATTATACAAGCTTTGGGAGAGGGGAAAAAGGAAAAAAAAACAAAAACAAAGCTTGATTGCCACAGTCAGACATTTTCCCCTAGTCAGCATACAATTCAGGCTTCACGTTCTTAAGAAGGACAACCTCATTACTTGGATACAAATGATCAGAGGTTCTCAGAGATTCTCTGTGTTGGTTGTGACAGATGCTAAGCAGTAATCCTGCCATGAAAACTTCCACAAGAAAAGCAGCTTTGGCTGGTAGTGACTAAAGGATGGCCCCAATTTGGAAAACTTTCATGAGATGCCCAGATGAGACTCTCCATGAAATACCACCCAGGCAGAGGCCACTGACGTTCTCATTGAGACAGCATCCGTAGCACTGACTTCCCCCTCCTTGCATGGCATGATTTGACATTCTGCAGTCCAGTGGTGGCAATTCTGCTGCCCCAGCCTTGCATATTTCTTCGGATGGAGTACCAGCTAATTTACAGGGTCCTGCACCACCCCATGCTTTTCTTGATTTGTATACGTAGGGTCTAGAGTGAAGGCTGGATCTAGTTGTCTTTTTTGAAAAAAAAGATTTTATTTTATTATTTATTTAAAAGCGAGCAAGACAGAGATCACAGAGGGAGAGGGAGAAGCAGACTCACAGCTGAGTGGAGAGCCCCATGCGGGGATTGATCCCAGGACCCTGAGATCATGACACCTAACCCCGACCGAGCCACCCAGGCACCCCTGGATCTAGTTTTCAACTCCAAGAAAGTAACCGTGTGATTTTTTCTTCCAGAGCTTGCAACTGATGGAAAGTTTCCCGATTTTTGAAGTGATAAGGGTTCGAAATCAATTCTGGGAATTGGCTGGAAAACAGCAGTCCCATTTCCAAGTAAAATATACTTTTATATTGAATTGGACTCTTGTATACTGAAATGCTGAGGTTTGGCATTTCTTGTTGTTGTTTGTTTATTGGTTGTTTGGTTGGTTGGTTGGTTTGTTGTGGTCATTCTTAATGAGATTCAATGGGAAAAGGGGCCTACACAAAGCATACTGAATTTTCTAGGTTAGGTCTTTGTTCTAACATGGTGGTACAATTAGTGATGTGAACCAAACAGCCTTTTTGACCTTCTTCCTATTCCTATTTTTTTCCATGAATATTATATTGGCCAAGATATCTGGAGCGGGGGTGGGGGGGTGGGGATGTGCATTCTGCACCAACACAGTGATTTTCCAGGAGCATAAATCATTCCTGGAAGTGCTGCTGTATCTTCATTTTTCTCAAGAGCACCAAGCTCCCACATACCACAAAGCCATATAGCACATGCTACTCCTTCTGCCTGGAACGTTCTTCTGCCCTCAGCTTGGTCCAATTAGCTTCTTTCCATCCAGCAGATCCAGCCCAGTAATCACTCTTTGATTGCCTTCTCTAATGGTTCTTTATCATATGCTCACTAAGCATGTGCATCTCCTTGCTACTGCTTATCACAGGTATAATGTTATACTTTGTGAGTAAGTCACCCTTTGATCAATGTCTTAAACAATACATAGGAACTGGAATGTAATAAATGCATGTATGCTCTACACATGACCAATTTTCAGTCAACTATATAGAAGTAAAACAAATCAATAAATCCACAGATAATTTAAAGACTGTTTTTAACTAACTGTTTCGGGCCTCTCCCCATTTTATCTCTCATCAATGTGTAAGTTAAAGAATAGAACAGACCTAACTCATTTGCATTTCCTTTCCCTCTTTGTTCCCAATTTCTTGAGTCCACTCTTTTAATGAGACTGAAAAGGTCACTAGCAACAAAAAGTAGAGAGATAGGACCCTTAGACTTGGCGATCAAAAGTGAATGCCAATGGTTAGATCAAAGGTCAGCAATGCAGTGAATCAAGATTTTAGACCATGGTTTTTTGAAAGCATAAGGTAGAAGGAAACTTAGCGCTTTTTTTCCCCTATCTCTACCTCTTCTCTTTAAATAAGATAGATAATCTAGAGCCTTCTCATTTATTTTCTTGGTGTATAGATAAATAGACAAGACGACAGAAAATATATAGTCTGAAAGATAGGTTGTCCCAAATTGTTACATACTTTATGTAGTTTTGTCCAAATATGGCTGATGTTGCATGAATTTTCAAATATTGTGGCCATGGCCTCTAATAGCTGCTACTTTCTCTCTTTTAGCTTGACTGATCCATTTCATTTTACCATTGAATCCACCTTTAGATACACTGATGTCTGACATTCCCACTGTCTACTCATCTGGGGTAGACAAATTGCTTTCTTGAGTATGATTTTTGGTCCTATTGTTATGAAGCTGGAAACTGATGGAGAAACATTAGCCCACCGAAGAGATGGGCAAGATCCCATAGACCACTCTGGTGGTCTATGTGGGTTGTTCAGCTTCTCAAGGAACTAAGATGATAACAGACCTGCTCTGAGATTGGAATTGCAAACCGCAAAGTACTGTAGAGGCTTACCAGAGCTCCAGGATGCAAAACATTTTCCATGAGAAGCAAACCCATCCATTTGTGGCTTTTGCTAGTTTTGCACTATCAAGAAATGTATTTTTAAAAAACCTTTTCTACAATGCTAGCAAAAGCCACAAATCCGATACCCTTGGTTTGCATGCAAAACGTGATGCCCAATTCAGGTTAGACTTAGTACCGCATTAGCTAATGTACTAGAACTTCTTCCAAGGAGTTCCCAGGTCAACCAGTTTAAGCTTCACATTTCAAAGACACTTTGACTTGAGACCTCAGCAAAACATTCACAAAGTAATGAATGGCCATGTAATTGTCAAATTTCAACCTTAAAATATTTAAATGTTGCCTTGCCCCATCTCAACACTCCTGATAAGCTCTCATGAAAATTATGGGCTAAAATTGACATTGATTCCACTAGCGCAATAGAGGCAAGTTCGTATCATAGAAACAGGAAATAATTCCGGTTAGAATCATTCACCCAGCTGTGACATGATAAAAGGCATACAGTACAGAGGATCTCCAAGAGAAAAATGTATTCCTGGAAATGGTTGAAGGGCTTTAAATTGGGGGCAGGGCGGGGGCGGGGGGCAAGTTGTAAATCTCCTTTATAAGAAAAACCTCCAACAGGACTCATAGGCTGTTCTATGGCCCATATTAGATTATGAACTTTCCATGATTGCTGATTCTCACTACTGTTCTCCTACAGTCAGTTTTATTGTCTAAAAATTAGGTTCAGTTGGATTTTCCAAGGCTCTTCTTGCCTCTCTTCTATGGAGTTTGGAGCCAATGGAGGTCAAATGACCACAACATTCCACTCTGCAACATTTGGGGTGACTGCATTTATAGGGTAAGTGGAACCATTCTCATTATCTTGTATATAATCTGTGAAGTCAAAGTTGGATTATTTGGTATGAGAGGTTTAAGGTATTATCATTTTTAGTAGCACTTCATTGAGAAATGTATAAGAAACATCTGAGAATTTACTGATCTTTCCCTATTGACTCTGTTACTTGTGATTCTATGATTTAAAAAAAAAAAAAATCTTCAAAAGAGTAACAGTAGAATTTTTCAAATATCTCTTCTTTATCTCCCAACATACCATTAAGCTTTGGATTCACAGAAGCAAAATGGCCTTAGATGATGAAGATACAGATTATGGACTGAGGGCTACATAATTAAACATGTAAGATATCAAGGTAAAGTACCAGAATACATAAAGAGGATAATTTCTTTAGTCAGCAAATGGGCAATAACAGGAAAAGAATTTTTGTCTTGGGATAGTGAGCAGTTGTATAAACATATGATGCAAAGGCTTTTTCAAATAGACATAACATTGCCATATGTTCCATCCGAAAACTGCAGAGGGACTTGGGAAAATCAGAATGATTTAAGATCGCCTATACACATCTCTGCCACCATTTGGTTAGCTGAGCCCAAGCAGCTAAAAGTAAGGAGTGTAGTTAAATAGGGACACGTTGAGAGACCATAGTGTGCCCCAGAGATCTTTGTGTTAAGATAAAGAAAGCCATCAAACATCACAGACAAACTGCTGCTCCCCTTAAGATATGGTAAAGCGTGTGTACTACCTGTGGTCGCTCAGTTCTACCAGAGCTCAGGGAAGGCTTTCCTCCAGATTCAGGTCAGAGACTGCTTAACATGGCAAGAGAGGATCAGACTGTGGGGAACATATGGATTTGCCCTCCTTCAGTACTTAGCTATGAGAAAGAGACAACACTGCTAGGGTGTCAAAAGACCAGTCAAGTAAACAGATCCCTCTACATAAAGGAACGGCAGCCTACAAAGCAGGCACAATGGAAACAAAAGCACCTCAATGCCAAGGACAGGCTGTGCCTGCACAATATCAAATCAACCAATCGAAGGGTGAAAAATTCAACACGCACAAATGTTTTGTCTATATAACCTAGCCGGTGTGCTTGCTTTCTTTTTGTAACTGCGGTGAACAATTGTTTTGGTGTCATGTAGGCAGAGCCACCATGCAAATAATTGGCACCCAAAGACGAGCCATTGAATCGGTTGTATAGACCACCACTCTCCATTTCTTCGATTAAGGGGGGAAATGAGACTGACGTAGGAAGCAAACTCTACAACCGGCAGTAGCAGCCTGCTCCATAGAGCTGCCTTCATTCATCTTAACAGGGTCCAATTAAATCCAGGAAGGTGACCCACAGTGATCTTTCTGAAAGTCGTTTTTCCTTCATCCAGAGGATCAGATTTATTAGTACACAGATATTTTTATTGTCCAATCCCTTAATAAAGAGGATAGGTAGGAATTTTTCCTGGCCAGAATTAATGAGATTGTGCTTAAAACTTCAATTTAGCTGGTCATTACTTAAACATTCATTTCAATTTGCTTCTCTTGCTGTCAATAGTCTTTTCTCCAGAATAAAAACAGTTTGTATCATTTGAAACCACCCAACCATAAAAACATAAATAACTCTAGAGTGAATCAGAATCAAACGAAGTTGCTCAAATTTATGTCCCTGAAATATTCATTCATATATGCATGCATGTTCTCGTTTATAATTCATTCTGCATGGCATCTGATGGGCTCTTGATTTGAAGTCTCTCTTCAGTTATGGAAATCCTTAGAATGATTTCTTCCTGTGTAGACTTCCCTCCTGCCTCACTATCCCAGTTCTAGTTGTCTCATAAGTCCTACTCAGCAAATGGTGAAACCTCAAATCTCCCCTTCATATCTGAAATTTCAAACTTCATGTCATTGGGCTACATTCACAGAGAGAATAACTCCCCTCACTTAAATTCATTGATTCATTCATCAAGTGTATCCAGTATGCTATTCAACCCACTTAGTGAATTTTTTATTTCAACAATCACCGTTTTCATCTTTAAGAAACTGTAACTGCCAGATCTTATTTCTTAAGTACTTCTTGTAGTTTAATAATCTCCTGTTCATATATCATGTTTGGAAAAATTCCTTTATCCCTCTGATGATATTATATATTCTTAAGATCATTTTTGGATTGTTTTTATTATTTCTCATCTTTTTGGTGTGAAAATTTTCTATATGTGCTAATAATCGTCTTTCTTTCATTGTGTTGGCCATCAACAGATAGTAGGTAATTCTTGGTTTTTCAGTCTTAGTTTAGGTTTCCTCAAAATAGAGCTTGAGAAGGTGGTATAAGAAATATTTTTTAAAGAAATCCTAAGAAGCACAAGCAAAAGAGCAAAGCAAGATAGATAAACAGGAAAAGCCAATGTAAGGGAATATTTGGAGGTTGTTCTGTTCACCCAGGACCTCTGAGAAGCACAAAGAATCTTTTGAATGGTTTGCTAAAGGATTTCCATCCCCCATTTGTTGAAGCCTGCCCCTGGGACTGCTGACACCCTCATACTTTTGGACTGTGTTTGTCCATGGGCCAAGATGTTTCCCTTAATTTGGCAGAAGGCCCTAGGGCATAAATCCGAGAAGATATGCGCTTAAGGTTGGATCTGCTCAATGTGTATCTAGACATGCATGCAACTATACGAGGCTGTTGCAGCTGAAATTAGAAAAGGATCTCCAGCAGGCACTCTGTAAAAGAACTCTCCAGCATGTATCCTGAGTTGTGATAATTCCTGATAGAGTGACCTTTCTGCAGGAGTGGACTTTGAGCAGTGACATTAACCTAGCCTTTTATCAGCAGCATCTGCTTTGGCCTGGCAGTGAGGGTTGCCCATCTACTGCCATCTTTTTAGGGTGCCCCCTTTTTTCTGGTTTACAGACAGTTCTCATTCTTATTTTTAGGAATGGCTATGAATATTTTTTTGAAATGTTTTCTAGGAGAGAAAGATTTCCACCTGCATCATGTATAAATTAGACTCTTCTGTTATCTGTCTTAAAGCATCACTTGCAAGATCACCAAGATTCCCCTATTTTCCAGTGATTTTGGCTTGAGATTACACCCACATTCACAACATCTATTTCTATCTGGTTTCACCAATGTTGACCTTCACTCTGCTATCATCCCACTGAAATTCAAAATGCTAATTATTGGAGGTGAGGCCCTGATCCCCTGAAAAAGTTCCAGAACGACTGTTTGGGTCAGTCCATTTGAAATAGTCCAAAACTAGTGTCCTAGAAAAGTTCATCTATTAAATATTTGATATCATTACTTTCTTTCCATTACATAAGATTGCTTTGAGTTATCACGTCGTATTAGTTTTCTAGGGCTGCCATAACAAAGTATCATAAACTAGGTGGCTTAAACAACAGAAATTTATTTTCTTACAGTTCTGGAGAGTGGAAGTCTGAGGTCAGGATGGTGGCAGGCCTGGCTTCTCCTGAGGCCTCCCTCCTTGGCTTGCACCTTCTTGCTATGTCCTCTCGTGGTCTTACCTCCATACCTGTGTCAAATCTCCTCTTCCTGTAAGGACACCAGTAACATTGGATTAGGGTTCACCCTAATGACCACATTTTAACTTAATTACTTCTTTAAAAACCCTATCTCAAAATACAATCACATTCTGAGGTTGTATGGAGTAGATTTCACCCTATGAATGGGGGGAGGGGACACAATTCAGCCCAGAACACATGTCCATTAGGAATTCTTCAGATTCCCTTCAGTATTGTTCAAATGGAATGAAACATGATTCCAGTCCCCATGCACTTCAACTAGAAGGAGTTACCATTGCTACAGACTTTTAAATCATGGGTTTTTTCCTCCAATTTTTACTAGAAAAACATTTCTGCTAATAATCTCTTTGAATGTGCAGAAAAGGACACAAGGCCATATGATAAACTGACAAGACAAAATCTTTAGGTCAAATCTAAATACAGAAAAACCTCCTTAATATGAGATAAGATTCTACAACTTATGTGAGAAGATAAACTAAGTTATAGAATTGTTTTAATTAATTTCTTTTCAAACTAATATGTAGATATCATTAAAAAATTAATCAAACAGTTCAAAGAGATCTTGAATGTAAAGAAAGTCTTCCTCCTACCTCCATCCTCAGTTCCCAGCTGTTCTTCCCAGAGGCAACCACTATTATCTGTTTCTTAATTATCACTCCAGAGATATTCTATGGGAATGCAAACATGTATATTAATGCATCCTTTCTGCTTTGTACAGTTGAGGTATACTTTACACATATTTTGCATTGTGGCTTTTCCACTTAACAGTCTTCACGATTACTCCATATCACAGAAAGGAGATGTACCTAATTATTTTCAAAACTCAAATAATTTTTTGTTATGTGGGTGTACAAGCACAAAGAATTTTTTAGCCATACCTACTGATGGCCATTTAGCTTGTTTCGGCCTTTTGTTGCAATCAATAAGGCCATAATGAATAGTCTTCTTTATACAACTTTGCACAGAAGTGCAAGTACACTTGAAGGATAAATTTCCACCCATAGAACCACAAGTTCAAATGTTATGTGTATTTTTAACTTTGAAATACATTGAGAAATTTCCCTCCAAAGAGTTTGCATCAATCTGGAATCTTCACAAACAATGTATATGAATATTTGCTTCCTCACACCACGTTAATATAGATTATTATCAAACTTTCAAAATTGTCCCTTTGATAGGTAAAATAGTGGTACATCATTATTTTTCTAATTTGCATTTCCCTAATTATGGGTGAAGTTGAGAATCTTTTCCTACACTTAAGAACATTTGGATTAGTGTTTTCAAAAGGCATTGCTCACAGTCTTTTTCCATATATCAACTGCTTATCTTTTATTAACTAAACAATAGGCTTTAAATAACTATGGGAGACTACTTATTTATTTATTATTTCTAGAAAAAGTATCAGATGAACAATGTAGGTTTCTAAATCTGCTTAGGTCTCCAAAGTCTGCCTTGATAAATGAATAACAGTTGAATAAGAGAGGTATCATTAGATAAGGAGTCTCAGTTCTACCACAGTTGAAAACATTTTAATAACCTGAATAGATGAAGAGTTATACCATGTTCATTGGTGGAATGACTTAATAGTGAAGATGTCAACCCTCCCCAAATCAATCTTCACATGCAATGTAATTCCAATAAAAATGCCCAGCAGAAAATTTTTTAGGAACTCTACAAATTTATTCTAAAATGTTTGTAGAGTAAAAAGGTACACAAATAACCAGTTCAGTTTTGAAAAAAAAGAGGATCAAGGAAAAAGGAGAATGCTTTATCATAAAAAGCTTCCATTAAAAAATAGTAAAAGAAAATTGATCAATAGAACATAAAAGTTCTCAGGGAAAAAGGGAAATGATATATCAAAAACTAATGATGCACTATATGTTGGCTAATTGAACATAATAAAAAAGAAAATAATATAGGGAAAACATACACCCTAGAGAGAAAACAGTCTTGAATTTCTACATATGCCATATTCAACGTGGGTGCCAAATGGAACAAAGATCTGAAAATGTACAGAATATACTTGAAACTTAGGGATAGGGAAGGACCTCTTAAAGTAGATGCCCAAAACATCTAGATGTCTATAAAATAAAGAGCATCATAAACAAAGTTAATGAACAGATGACAGTTTGGGAAAAAATATTTGTAATCTCTAAAACTGAAACAGGATTAATATTTAGGATACATTATGAACTCCTGGAAATCAATAAGAAAATTGTTGTTCCTTAGAGCAAGGAACATTATCATGTGTTTCACAGAAGGAGAAATCTAAATCAGGTTGTTGCAGGTCAGGTTTCTTGGAAGAAAGACTAGGTGATGAAAATTATAATGGAAAAAGTTTATCAGGAAGTGCTGTCAGGATAAACACCTGTGGTGGAAAAGAAGGAAGGATTGGGCAGAGGGAGAAGTGGGTCTGGAGTGCAATCTCAACAAATGACTCAGCCCATCTATCTTAGTCTGCTAAGGCTACCATAACAAATTACCACACACTGGGTTGCTTAGACAACAGAAATTTATTTTCTTATAGTTCTATATCTGCAAGTCCCAGATAAAGGTCAGGCAAGGTTCGTTTCTGGTAAGAGCCCTCTTTTAGGCTTGTGGACAGCTGCCTTCTTTCTGTCCTCACAGGGCCTTTGCTCTGAGTTATGTGCAGAGAAAAAGATATCTCTCTCTTCCTCTGCTTATAAGGCCAGGAGTCCTATAGGATTAGGACTCCACCCTTATGGCTTCATTTAACCTTAATTTCCTCCTAAAATCCCTATCTCTAAATACAGTCACACTGGAGATAAGGGTTTCAAGATATGAATTTGGGGGGGTGGAGGGGTAGGGCACAATTTAGTCCATAGGGCCACCTGAGGAGAGTCCAAAGCTGGAATAGTGTGGCAGATTCTATTTTCCAAAAATGACTGCAATCTCCTATGCCACATGTTCTCATGAGGTGACCGTGATATCCCTCCCATGGAAAAGAAGGGTCTACATCCCTTCTCCTCAAACACTGGTAAGCTTTCCTGACTATATCAGCCAACAGAAAATAATGAATACATGACTTCCAAGGCTAGGTCATAAAAGGAAATGTAGCTTCCAGATTGTTTGTTTGAATACTCATTCTTGAAGTATTTAGCTGCCACATAAGCAATCTGACTAGCCAGAGACCACCATGTTATAAGAAAGCCCCAACTAACCCATATGAAGAAAGCAAATGGCAAGACCCTGAGATTACACAAAGAGAGAGAGAGAGATGCTCAGCCAAACTCCAGCTGTCTTAGCCCTCTGTTTTTTAGCTCTAGCCACTATCTGATGGAAATCATGTGAGAGACCCTAGGCCATAACTTCTTTGATCCCCTCCCAAATTCCTCAGTCACAGAACCCCTGCAGCAGTGATTTGATATATCTATCTATTTGACAGATAACTAGAATAGACAGTGCTTCAGAATAGTCTTGAATTGGGACAAAAGGACTAGACTTTACATTCTTATATTTACCACTCATTGAATGAGGACTATTCTGGAAGCCAGTGACTTTGGGCAAGGTAACTCTCTTCAGCCAAGGACAATTACCAAAAACAGTGCTGATTGCTGAAAGCCATTGACCAGCAGAACTCCCAGGAACTTGGGGGAATAAGTCCTTCAGTCTTGAAGCAGGATCCAGATGGCATATCACAGCATCTGATGGCATATCACATCCATCCCTTGTACCATTTAGATCCATTTCTTTTTATAAGTTCTGCATGCAGCAATTGCAGCATGCCAGTGGGCCTCTTTTCTAGCAGGAAACATAAAAAAGAAAGATTAGTGGGATGACCCACACTTGTCTTAGGGCACCAAATGATTCTCATTTTTTCCCCTCTTCACTCTCTACTCTAGATTCCTTTCCCTCTCAGAGACTCTCCTGGTCTAGGTGACTTACCGGATGGGATGACCCAGTCCCTCATTATTGAGGGGTCTTAACTCCTGCTCAAGTCTTTCTGTTGCAGCTGTAAGTATTCATTTACATCAAAATTGGGCAAAGTAGTAAAGACATACCCAGGTGAAACTTCTGAATCCTAAATACCTTCTTCCTCTCTGGATTCTATAATAGAAGCCCCACTTCCTGGTGAATCAGAGCCCATTGGTCTGATGTGAGGTTATGTGGGATCCACGCAGGTGGATGAAACACTCTATAAATCCTCACATAGTGGTGCAGGCATAGACTACAAGAGAAAAAGAATATATGCCAATTCTAGTAAAAATGAATTGATGTCCTTCTCACAGTGGAGAGGTTCAAGATGCTCAACTTGCCATCAAGTCATGCCTCAAGAGATAGTTCCAAATTGGTGGGGGGGGGGTGTAGATTCAGTGTTGGTTTTTGTTGCTGGCAGCTCAAACTCAGCAGTGACAGTAGCTAGAACAGCCTTAGTAAGAGCCCAGACTATTGAGCCCAAGCTTAGCTTCCTTCCCTGTCACCATGGCTATTTCATTTGTGTGTCCACTGTGCCATCACTGTGATAGCCAATGACAGAGGCCAGTTCACACCACCTGGCCAAATTATTGTGTCAACTTGATTGTTTAGTGCTTCCTCCATGGTAGATGCTCTCTGGTGGGCATTAGCATATTATAAGATTTTCACTTTTCATGCTTATTCCCCTATGTCAACTCACATGCCTCTACCCCAGATTGTGTTCCCAGTCCTCCAAGCATTCTTTCGGAGCCGGTCCCTGACAAACTGTCCAAGTCATTTGCTACTGCACATAAGTCCATATATACTCAAACCTTGGTAGATGAAAACGATATACCAAAATTAAGCCCATTAGGAAGATTTCCCCTTACAACTACATTTTAAATCCATCCATGACTGGATTTAATCCAATCCAATGGGAGCTGTATTGGAGCTTCTGCTCCTGTTATCTAGTGCCACCTAACCCAAATGTAGTAGTTCAAAATAACATTTTTTCCTCTCACATGTCTAAAATTTGAGCAGAACTTGGTGGGAACAAGTGAGACAGCTGAAATCTAGGGAACAGAATCATGAGAAATCTTTTAACTCACATGTCTGCCAGTTGATGCTAACTGTTGGCTGGGACCTCAGCTGCTAAAGCAGCTGCAAGACCTATACATGGCCTTTTAATAAAGATATTTCGCTTTCTCAAAACATGGTATCTAGGTTCAAGAGCAAGCATCTCAAGAAGAAAAATCCAGGAGGGAAATCACTTAGCATCACTTCCACCTGATTCTATTGGTTAGAACTGAGTTACTAAGGCCAGCCTGTATTCAAGCTGAGGAAAATTGGACTCTATCTTTTGATAGCATCAAAATATAGGGTCATAAAATGTCAAAGACTTTTCAGCCATATTTTTAAGCCACCACAGCTTACAAATATATTAAGCCAATCCATCTGTGAACCAAGCTCACCTTTTTTTCTTCTTTTGTCAGCTGTTCATGAGAGACCTCTCATTTGCCCATGAATGTGACCTGAGAGAGAGGTAGTAGTATAACAGTGTGGATGACATGACAGTCTGGAGCACCTGCTTGTGCAACTAACTTTGCCTTCTGGTTCTACTTGGGCTGGATCCCAGATGTATCATTTCCATCTTACATTGGAGAGCTGCTGGGCTTGTCCAACTTTATGACTTGGCAGGTCTGACAAAACCTATCTTATAATGGGAAGTGCTGGCCACATGGGCACTTGATAACACATTGTCAGGTGCTCCATCCCTACCAGGGTCCAGCAGCTGGCTAGGAGCTAATTTTTGGGTGGCATATAATTATTCACTAGAGATGGCATGCCTTTGCTCCAGAACTCTAGGGCTTGCCATAAAATCCACAGAGCATCTTTTCCCACATCATACACCTCTAAAATTACAGGATAAGCTGAATTCTGTATCCCAACTGGCAGGACTGCTAGCCTAGCATCCTGGACCTGCTACAGAGCTTCTTTTCTGTTCTGGGCCTCATGCAAAGCTGACAGCCTCTCATGTGGAAGACATGGCCATCAAGCCCAAAGACCACTGTATTTCTTTCTTTGTGATGAGAAGTATGAGATGCAATAATTACTGTTGTTTTTGTTAGTCTGGGATGGAAAGTCTTGGCATGTTCTAGACCACTGCATTTCTGAAATTTCACTAAGATGATTAGTCCCTGGATCTTCATAGTGTTCATCTCATACTCTCTTAAGCACATGCCTTAATGTGGTTTCCAATGTACTTACTGTTTCTTGCTACATCTAGTCAAGTTAGCATAATGTCATTGATGTGATAGAAAAGTATGTTCTGCAGGATGTCCAGACAGTGTGGGTCTCTTCAGACTATATTATGACAAAGAGGTGGCTATTAAGATTTGTCTTTATAAACTGTAAATGAATACTTTCTTTCTTTTTTTTTAAAGATTTTATTTATTTATTTGACAGAGAGACACAGTGAGAGAGGGAACACAAGCAGACAGAGTGGGAGGGGGAAGCAGGCTTCCCGCCGAGCAGGGAGCCCGATGCGGGGCTCAATCCCAGGACCCCGGGATCGTGATCTGAGCCGAAGGCAGACGCTTAACGACTGAGCCACCTAGGCACCCCTGAATACTAGTTTCTGTTCCAAGGCAATGCAAACTGTTTCTGATCCTCCTTTCTGATTGAGCTGAAACAGAATGCACTACCAGACCAAAGGCTGTATCCTACATGCCTCAGGTCAACAGTAATCTGCTTTAGAAAAGATACCACATGTGGCAGTATGGAAGCAATGGGGCTACACTTGGTGGTACTTGTACTAGTCTACCGTCATCCTTCGGAGTCCATCTGGTCTTTGCAAGTGCCAGACTTGGGAATTAAATGGGAATATGATGGGGACCACTTCTGAATTACATAGATCCCTAAGAGAGACACCCACCCCCTGACCTCCCAAGGTTGCATTTTTTCTTTATTATTTTAATGAGGTGGTAACAGTTACAGAGTTTGGCTTTCCCCACTACGATAGCTCTTACCTCACAGAAAAAGGAACCCATACTAGGTTCTGCCAGGTCCCTGACTACAGCCAAAAAGGCCTTCTTTTTCACACTTAGTCTTTAATTATTGACTAACCAATCTTGACCATTCATTATCTTTTTCTAAAGCACCAGTTTCCCCTAGCAATAGCCAAGTAATTTAATTGTTCATATGATTATCATTTCCTCCATATTTTTTTTAAAGATTTATTTATGTATTTGACAGAGAGAGAGAGATAGCAAGAGCAGGAACACAAGCAGGGGGAGTGGGAGAGGGAGAAGCAGCTCCTGACTGAGCAGGGAGCCCGATGTGGGGCTCGATCCCAGGACCCTGGGATCATGACCTGAGCTGAAGGCAGACGCTTAACGACTGAGCCACCCAGGCGCCCTCCTCCATATTTTCTAAATGTTGGCTGCAATGCACCCACTAGTGCATTTCTTTTCATTGGTACACCCATTTTAGTTTACGAGTGATGAAAGTTTAATGGCTTCACTGCTACCTTTTATAGGATCAGTCTAGCCCTGACCCACTACCACCATTGGGGAGTGGGGGGGCAGTAACTCATTACCAGCAGGCCAGAGGATAATCTAGCCCTAGAATCCTCTCTTAGTGTGTGCTTTCTCAAACTACCCCACTTTGAGCATGACTGTTGAAGACTGTGTTCCCAAGAAAGCAGATTCTGAAACGGAGGTTAGCATGAAGAAAATTTATTAGAGAATGTTCTCGAGATCAACATGTGAAAGAAAGGAAGAAGGCAGGATTGGACAGAGGGAGAAAATGGGCTGTAAGGCAGTCTCAGCAAAAGTTTCACCTGATCCCATAGAGAACCTTGTAGGTAGGCTGGCCCTTCTGAGTTGTCCCATGTTAGGATGAGAGGTTTGGGCCTGTGCTTCCAAATAAACCAGTTATTGGATATAGACTGCTTCTGGAAAGGGCATATGACAAGGCAGCTCTCTTCTCCCAAGGGTAATTTCTGAGAAGGGCTGACAGCTGACAGCCACCAGCCAAAAGCATTCCCAGATGGAGGAATTAAGTCCATTCCTGAAGGAGGATCTGGGCAACACATCACAGTACTTACTACACAAGTATAGAAAAAGATATACAGATTCACTAATAATCATATAAATTCAAATTTAAACAATCAGCTATCTCTTATGGCCATCAGATTGTCAGAGATGTAGGGAAACAGGAGCCTTTATATACTACTGATAAGAATATAAATGAGTACAGATCCTCTGTAAACAATTTGTCATTTAACAAAATTAAATAAACATATACCTCATGACTCAGCAATCCCATAAAAACTCTAACACAGGTCTATAAAGTTACATGAACAAGAATACTCATCACAGTGCTGTTTGTAGTAATGGAGACTAGGAATAAACTAGGTCAACATCACTAGAGAAATACATAAGCAATATATAGTGGTTATAACACATTAGAGTGAGTGTCTACAGAAAAGAGGGGCAGGAGAATGGAAACTAGGTAAAGAAATAAAGGTGAAAAATAAATAAAATAAAGAGGGGTCATGAATGAATCTGTGATTAACTCAACCGTTTGCACCTGAGGTCCCAAATGGGAACATTAATATATATATATTAAACAATTTGGTGCAAATTTTCTCTTATGTACGTTTGAAATTCAAAACCTAATAGGAAGAAAATCAAGAGTACTCCTAGAAAAATTCTCTCCAGTTGGAGAGATACCTCCCAAGGCTTTATACTTAGAATCAGCTTCCTACCTACTTAGACACTTGCAGAAGAAAACTTCTATGTGGTCATCCTAGCTTCTCTGTTCATAAGATGGCACAGACTGGATCTAAGACCAATCAAAGCCGATTACAAAAGGTTATTATTTGCCTGTTCAGCAGACTCTAATAGAGTCCTTTCTCTTTAATAATTTTCTAGAAGGAGAAAAGGAACATGACTGCCCCACTCTTCTTACCACCCACCCCAAGGAAAAGAGGAAAGCCCCTTGCTACTTCATGACCCACTTTGTCATGAGAAAACAGGCTGCATTAGATTCTCTTCTGATCTGTGCATCATCTTGGGTACATTCACACCAAATTCCTCCCCTTCCAAGCTTATGCCAACACACATCACTTACGGTGTCGCCCTCCCCATTAATTAACCCCACCCTTGGTAGCTCTTAAAGATTGTCAACTGGAAAGAGCATATTAAAATCAGCCAGCTAGCCTCACAAGAAATCAGCAGGAACTGAAAATAGAAATTGCTGTTCTCTTTTCAAGGACCACCCCCAACAGGGATTCTCCTGAAAATTCCCGAGGGCTGCCCAAGGCAGCTTCTTGGCCCCTCTTCTGATCTGATCTCTCTGCCCCTCCTAAGATACTGGCTGGTTTCTAAGACAATACATAACAGAAAAATATTAGAACTTCTTTTTACATTTAGTTTGTCTCTTTTTTTTTTAAATCTACATTTGTGTTTACTTTATATTTTATATGCTGTATCATCACTGTGCTAAAGATGTATAACTTACAAACAAATAAATAAACATATAAAAGCAAAACATGCTCAAATCATTTCATTGATGGGGCAAGATTCTGAAGGCCTGAAACCTGTGCCCTTTGTCTCCAAAGTCTGGACAGAATTTTGTCTTATTCCTCCACCCAGTTGGCCAGGGACCATCAGACTTGCTCCTGCCAGCTCCATTCTTCCACCTTTCTATTGTTTGTCTTTGCCTTGGTTCTAGACCAAATTCCTATAAAGTCCTTCCTTCATTTGGCACATGGCTGTTATTAAAGCTTTTATCTCTTTCCCAGACTGAAAGGCCTTTGGTTTTCAATGTTCTTTCTGTGCCTTCAATGAAACTGCCAGGTCTCCCTTAGGGCTTGGCCTCTGATCTCCAGCTGTGGCTAGGCAGACAGAGGAGGGAAGGCTTTGGGGAGGCACAGATCTGCCCTACTAGCTTCCCCCCACATTCCCCCACCCATCTTATTGGTCCACTCATTGCTCCCAACATGCTGCAAGGAAAAATACTATAACCACTTCTTGAGGGGAATGTCCCTTCCTCTATTCTAGAAGCTCTCTCCTTTCCAGATTTTATAGATGTAAACATCTTTGTTATGATGTATCATAGACCAGACACCAACTTGTCTTCTGCTAGGTAGCATAAATAGAATCTAAGTAGAATATTGATGCACATACCCAATAAGGGAGGTTTTATTTCTAATAATTAAAGGAGGAAAGGGAAAGAAAATCTAAATAACCTAGAGATCAATAAAAATCAGAACCAGGCATTACAGACAAAATCAAAGTACTAAAAAATAAGTGCTAGTATGAGCAAGAAACTTGAATCTGAACACGGTGCTTAACCCATAATAGGTGTTCAATAAATATTGATTATTCCTGATTGAACATTATTCATTCAAAGGAGAAAAATAGTCTTTTCCTTTATACATTGCTTATGACTGTGTTTTCATAAAAAAAGATCCATAAATGTGTCTCCTATGATTTTCTTATAATTAGCTATGGAGCACATAACAAAATCAGATTTGTGTGAATTGAACACCTTCCCACCTGAGCAGAAAAAGTTGAATTTTGGAAAGACATAGAAGCACTGTGTCTGGGGCTTAGAAAGCTATTTCATTTACTGTCCAAACTGGGACACTCTTGAGAGTAATAAGTACAATGAGATAACAGACATGAAGGGACTGTCCCAGACAAATCAGATAGCACATGGTCATCATATGACTTACCCAACTGGAGACGACATTGATTTGAATCCAAACATATACAGTGATTGATTTCTCATTACACTATTCATTGTCACTCAGCCAATTACATGACTCAGTACTTAAGGGATAGTTAAGACCAAATGAAAAGGAAAATTCTAAACCTGAATAAATTAAATCTACTATAACGTTTTTGTTGACCTGTAATCAGAACTGGGATCTAATAAATTTCTTTTTCTCTGAGTCGGTTAAAAATTTCATTACCTGGTTCTATTACTAAATTTTACAGTTAATATCAGTTCTTGTTTTCTTAACCTCTGAGGCGCTTTACAAATGAATGACCAATCACTACTTTTCAAACCGCTGAATTTCTGACACCAAATTCTGGCCTCTGCCCCACAGTGGTTTCTACCTCTCCACCTCTGGCCCCCATTATAGACTATTTTTCCTCTCTTCCTTCTCTTCTCATATTATATGCCCTCTGGGAAGTCTGATTTGCTCTCCCAGCCATCTAGGTATAAATGATTCTTAAATCTTTACCTCCTGTCCAGATCTCACTTTTTGCCTGAGCTCCCAACCTATGTAACTGACTGCTACTGGACTTGACTTAAATGTCTCCCAAGAACCGCCAAGAATTGAATAAAGTTCAATATGTTCAAATCTGTATTGAATATCTCAACATCTCAACAATGCCCCAATCCACTCCTCTTTCAGTGTTCCCTGTCTCCAAAAATGGCACCACCATGAAGCCAAAACCCATGTTTCTTCCTTGACCCCATACTCTTTTACTCTCTCTGTCTGTTGTTGGGTTGCCAAGTCCTGTCAATTCTATCTCCCAAATGTCCTTTTCTCTCAATCTTCACCATGACCAATCTTGACTAAACTAGCACCATTTCCCAGTCTCTTAACCAGTCATCCATTCCCCCCTCCAGACTTGCCTCCTCTAGTGCCTTTCTGTATTGCAGTAAAAGTGATTTCTAACAGTGCAAATCTGTTCTGTTTGCTTTTCTCTTTCAAACTGCTCTCTGGCTCTTAAATGTAGTTTGAACAACGTGACTTAAATGTCCCCCCACCATCTGGCCCTGCCCACCTCTGCACACTGTCCCCCTTCCTCTTCCCTTTTGGGCTTTATGCTGGCATTCCCGAACACAGCCAGGCTCACACTTGCTTCCTATTGCCACTGCTGGGACATTTCCTGCCTCATCTAACTTAACTACTACTCATCCTACTGCTACTGACTCAAATATCATTTCCTCAAGGAGCCAGTGTCTGATTCCGAAACTGTATTAGGTTTCTTTTCTATGTGTTCCTATAACACACTTTCTTTGTATTAGGTTGAAACACACGAAACTGCCTTGTTGTAAGTCAGCGACAGTCAAATAAAAGAAAATTCACATAGCCGAAGCTAATACTTGTATCTGTTAAACTGTAAATTCCCTGAGGGTGGGAACCTGGCCTATTTCATACACCGTCTCACACAGTTCCTAGCACATGGTAAATAGTGGCTATTTGTTAAGTGAATAAATGAATGAATGAACAAATAAACTACGCTTTCCAGAAATAGGTCATCATTTTAATCGATCTATTTTGAAGCCGTAACAATTTTCTTTTTAATAATGATAACTGTTACCTGTTGCACAAGTGTTTGCCCACTCAGTTAGATTAAATACTGGAAAAAATACATTCTGAGTTTTCAGCAGACAATTAGGTGAACTGATAAGTAGCATCTTGGTCTAGAGAGCATAAACCTCAACTAATTTTATATAGGTTAGCACTCTTGACGAGAGAGACGGAAGGCAAAGAATCCAGGGGAAACTGGACTCAAAAACTCTATATATTTTAAAATTATTTAGCCCCTATGAGAAGTCCTATAGTGACACCTTTGAAAAGGTGACTCCCAAAGTTTTAATTTGAAAAGGACTTTAAGAATGGGATACTTTCAGTAAGTATCATTCAAAAGGTCTATCAGTTTGAATATTGCATAGCCTCTCAAAAGATGAATACAGGCATGCTAGCACTTTGCTAATTCCCATTAACTATGGCAATCCTTAGCGAATTGCTGCATTAATGTCTATACAGTGTCTGCAAACAGAGGAGTGCATCTTTCCTTCAGTTCTTCTGACAAGTGTAGTTCTGCCTTAATTATTTATGATCATACACCACAGCATAGGAGTGCTCACGAATATTTTGTATGAGTAATGAAGTTTTAGTAATAAGAGCCTTCACTCCATCCTGCTGCTGTTAGAGCTTACAGAGGAGCAGGGTGAGAATTTAAGGTTTTTGTGGATTAGTGAACTGGGAATTAGCAGGATTCCCTAGGATAGACTTCTAAATAATACAATGAAAATAAATATCTACAAGTACAATTCTGATTTTTTCAAGCTCTTTAACAGCCCTCAGAAGGCCCTGGATGAACCACAAGGAAAATGATAAGAAATGAAGCAGCTAATGATAACAATAATTACGATAATAATACTGCTTATATAACTCTTTATGGGTATGTCTACACAAACATGCAAAATGGATGTTGAGACAATTTCTAAATAATTCAGAGCACATAGCTTACAAGTGTAGGCAGAGGGCGGCTGGGAAGAAGAGAGTTTATTTGGTCAGAATCCTCCAGTCTGTATTGATCAAATTGGCTAAATGATTTCTCATATTTCTCTTGAAAACTTCCAACTCTATTTTTTAATCTCAGTTCTGCACATAATTTACTTTTGATGATGGCCAAGTCTTTTAATCTCTTCGAGAGTAAGTTTCTTTATGTTCAGCAGAGGGACATCCAGTTGAGATTGTGATATCTTTTCCAGCCCTGGTGTTTTTGGTTCTACAGCATTCGAGATCATAGATCCACTGACACTTATTCTTTCACGAATGATGTACTGAGCAGCTATGTATGTAGCAGGTCCTAGAATAAGGACCAAGGAGAAGTTCATCCATAAAATTTGAAAGACAGTATTAAGCCATTTACCACAAAGCCCTTTTTCATCTCCAGTCTTCTATTCCTTTGTGTCACACACAACCACTCCTGTTCTGTCATCTGTTTTCATCAGGACCATGGGGAAATATGAAGGGTTTGATAAGGTGTTTTCAGAAGCCTGCAGTACAGGCAGGGTGCTCCTCCTTCCATCCTCACAAAGAGCATTCTCGAGGTTGGCCAATAGAGTGACTATTTCTCTGGGTTTCTCGTCTAGCACCAGGCCTGAAGGCAGCCTCCTGTACTCACTCAGCTAAATAAAGAACATCTGAGAGCAGAGGAACTCCTGTGACTCAACAACTAGAAGAGAAAAGAAAGCACCCGTCAAGGCTAAGGGCATTCCAGAATGAAAGATGAACCAAAGACCCCACGGGGCAAAAAGAGGGTGTATAATGGCTACATTAAGTAATTTCCAGGAGCTACTAAGAGTGGCCAATTTGAGTTGCCCCCTCCCCCAAAAAAAGGAACAAAGAACAATTCATTTTAGGCAAAAAATGAGTGGAAAGTACAGAGTAGGAAAAGACACTGTAAATTATTGGATCTGCCAGATTGAGTTTTTCAGTTATACCACAGCCTTAGCCAATGAAACCATAAAAAAGGAGAAAAGCTGACCTGCAAAAAATTCACTGCCTTGAGGATATGTGTGTAGTCCACACCCTCCTCCTGAGAATAACCCCTTGGCAAATAATTTTATATTAAAAGAAGATTTTATAGTTTTATTTTCTTTGGCTGGAAAATTATATGTGAGAATCCTTGCTCTTGTGTATAAAGGGTTCTAGGGCCTGAGTCAACACTTTGGTCTTTCTCATAATACCAATTATTCTCATTAATATTAACAAACTTTAAAAATGGCTACATTCAGCCATTCAACAAATATTTATTGAATGCCTATCCTAAGTCAGGTCCCATTCTTAAGTGTGGAGTATACAGCAGAGATGTAATAGAAATGGCCCTGGACCTAACGGAGCTCACAGTCTAGGGGGCAGATAGACAATAACAAACACAAAAAAAAAAATAAAGCAATTTTTTTAAAATTCTGAGTTTTTTAAGAAAGTATAATGGGGACAAGGGTAGGGAGCATCTAATTAAGGGAAAGACTTCCCTGGGGAAGTGACAGTTGATCTGAGACCTAAGGGATAAGGAGTTAGTAGGGAATGCATAATTAGGGCACAGCTAAATACCAACCATGCTGACATTGGAATGGGTTTGGCATATGGAGAGAAATACCTGTGCATGCAAATGGAGATTTACATTTTCAAAAAGCTGCTTTGTTTATAAAAATGCAATAAATGGCTCGGTGATTTTTAGGCAAAGATACACTGATAAGGTGGGAATAACTTTGATCAAACCTGAAGCGTATGGTTTCTTGTCAAGGTCAAAAAAATTAATCTCTGAATAATAGGATACCTGCATTCATCTGGGTATCTGTCTTATTTTCATGTTCAATTTTAAAATTACATCATCTAAAGATATCCAAAGACCTTTTTTCTATAGCCTTCTTTCATAGTCTACTCCAATTCTGAACTACCCTAAGTGCCAATAACATTTCTTCATAGCACATTTCTTAAGAGTTTTTTTTTTGTATGTGTCTTCAATAAGACTGTATGTCTGCATATTTACAAAATAAAGTGTAATCATCGCTCTCTGCATAGAAGCCTTCAGTATAATTTTGAAGATTGTTAGCAAATTCTTTCTCTTTTCTCTAGCACAGATTATATTAGCGATCCCCATGAGTGTAAAAAGTCATTATAGAGTATTTGCCCCATTTCTGGTCCAGTATTTATTACTAGAAAATAAGTTTTATACGCATATATGACACACATATGTATATGGCATGGAACCAAAAAATAAGACAATGAAATTGTTTTCATAAACAGTGAATTCACATTTGACACATTCCAAATGCCATCTACAAAATATACCTATAGCAAAGCCATCTCGCACCACCAAGCATGACTGTTTCTCTATTCATAAACTTGATCACTTCCCAAGGCTGTTCTCTCTTTTCCTATTTCTTTTTTCCCCTTCTCTGGCCAGACGCCACACTTGCATTACCAGGGTTACCCATTTATATTACCCATCTAGACCTTTCGGGAATCTCCTTTCTTATGAATTACCACCACGTGCTCTCAACATCAACATTTTCCTCCTAGATTTATTCATTATCCCTTCAGAGTTGCCCTCATTTAAAACCAAATTCTTTACCCCCAAAAAATAGCAAATAGAGCAGAGGTGTTCCCGAAATCCAATACTGCTTTGATATAATTACATAATTGTACATACACGGTGTCTGTAATTTTTCTGTATTTATGTGCCTGTTCCATCTCTATTTCTCTTATTACCATATCCATGCAACCTGCTTATAAAAGCTGTCAAAACAACACAACATATAAACTCAGAACATGTTCAATGAACTGTTTCAGCTGCTGCTTCTTCTCATTTCCTTCCACTAGCTTCAGGAATCCTTGGACTTCGACAGTGGGAATTGTGAAACCCTCAGGGCAAGTCCCTTTGTGGCTCATTCTGCATCTTATTTAGTGCTGGTATCCAGAGGCTATAAGTAATTCCAAACAGGCTGGCACCACAGCTTGGGTGACTCCAAACATCATTCAAGTTTGTCGATACTCTTCCTAACTTCACCCGAATAAGGGATCAGTCATCAAGGACGAACATGGCAGGGGGAGCAATTCAGCTGCACCAAGTTTCCGCCTCAAGCACCGGCCTGGCCGATAACTTAATGAGACCAAACTTGAGGCTTAGTGAACGACTCTCCGTTCCCCACTCAGAATGAAAGAAAAGGCTTTAAGTGCATAGGGTGGATTCAAGTTAGACGCAAAGATAAATCCTCTGAGAACATGGTAAACACTCGAATATGTTACCAAAAGAAGCTGAAGAATATATTTCCCTGGTGGATATTTGTTTATTTTTTTAAGTACATTTTCTTCATCGTCTGAGCTTGCAGACAGATGGTCCTGAGAACCCAGGGAAGCAGCCTCGGTGACCTTTGATGCATACCTGGCTCCCTCCCATCTCTCCTTAAATGTCACGTCCGCAGAGAGGCTTTTCCCTCCCTCATATCCCACAGTTCCCTCTTTGTCTTTCTCCTTTTACCCTGTTTCCTTTCCACCTCTTATAACCACCTGTAATGACACACTCCTCCTTGGTTTTTCTGTGGCGAGCCAGTTGTTAAGCATTTGCCAGCACACCACCCTCCTAATTGTTCTTCCCGCTTCCCCTCACCCTCCCCAAGAGCAGCCAAATTGATCCTTTCAAAACTTGCACCAGGTCAAGCCATGCCTCTGCTGAGAAACCTCCAGCAACTTTCCATCTCACTCAGTCGAAAAACAAAATTCTGACCACTGCTAAAGAAGTTCCCGTACACTCTTCCCAGGCCTCCTCTCTCCTGGGTTTTTCTGATCTGGTCTTCTTTCCCCGTTGCTCACACTTGCTTCCACCACGCTGCAGCCCTGCAGTTCCTCAAACATAACAAGCACGCTCCTGCCCTCTTTGGTCCCAGTTGCCCATACGCATCTTTATTCCTGGGCTCTGGGAACCCTACTTCCTATTATCCCCCAGTCCCAGAGATGATGGCAGCTCATCTCAGAGTTGAAGCCCCATTGCTTCAGAGGTTTTTCAATGCTTCCAAATATTTGAAACTTGGTTCTCATATGAAACTCCCTGTTTTGGGGTGCCTGGGTGGCTCAGTGGGTTGGGCATCCGACTCTTGATCTTGGCTCAGGTCATGATCTCAGGGTCATGAGATCGAGCCCTGTGTTGGGCTCCGTGCTGAGCCTAGAGCCTGCTTGGGATTCTGTCTCTCCTTCTCCCTCTGCCCCTCCCACCCCTGCTCTCGCTCTCTCTAAATAATAAATAAAAAATAAATTTAGAAAACCTCTTGGGGCGCCTGGGTTAAGCATCTGCCTTGGGCTCAGGTCATCATCCCAGGGTCCTGGGATCCAGCCCTGCGTCAGTCTCCCTGCTCAGCAGGGAGTCACCTTCTCCCTCTCCCTATGCCTCCCACCCCCAACTCGTGCTCACTCTCTCTTTCTCTCTCAAATAAATAAATAAAAGCTTAAAAAAGGAAAAAAAAAGAACAACTCCCTGTTTTGAAACACGTGGAGTGTGCTGTCATCCTAACTAGATCTTATAGCACACCCACCTATCTCTTTCATGAAGCTAAAGAAGGGTGGTAACCACTCTTCTCCACCAGGAACACTGTTGTCTCATTTTTTATTTGGCTTGTACCAGGTAGGTCCTCCTTAAATGTCATTTCCTTAGAGAGATCTTTCCTTCCCACCTGTTTTCATTAGATCTCCCATCTTTGTCCTCTCTTATTCTGTTTTCATTTCCATTTCTTATCACAAATTGTAGTTGTACATCTATTCACTTATTTATTTGTGTAATGCCTCTTTCTACCACCCAACTAGACATAATAACAAGGACCCCATCTCTCTTAGTCAATACTCTTGCCCAGCTCCCATCACAGTGCCTGGCCCACACTAGATGATCTATAAGGATTTTTTGCACTAAATAATGAATGACTTTAGATTGGACTGCACGGTGTTTTGCATACATACAATACACTTTTTCATATTGCCTTCAAGAGCCTTGATTCCAGTACACAACGTGAGAAAGCAAATAGAGAACGCATGTTCATGTGCTTTAAGCATACAAATTTGCCTAGTGTGGCAAAAATGAAGAGGAGGCTCCAAATGGAACTATGGGCAAACGATGCCCTTTACAACAACATTCTTCCTCTCAGAATCCTGTTTTTGTTGTTTTTGTCTTTTTGCATGTTTTTCTGTTTCTCGTTTTGTCTTTGTAGTAATTTCCTGGGTTTTTTCCTCTAATCTAAAGTGAACTAAACTATCAGAGGGTAAGAGCATATTTGTGCTTGACTTTTTGTCTTAAGCAGTTACCGTGTTCAGGTTGTGTTATGGATTTTCCACATAGGCTTAAATTGGTCTTTGCAATGCTCTGTTCTCCGTTCTTGTTTCTAAAGTAAAGAGAAAGCCTCAAACGAACACAGGGAAGTCTATCATGCATCACTTTTTTAAACTTTCCAATTTCTATTTGCTCCTTTATTCTCCATACTTCTCTGTCCTCTCTTTTGTTTAAAATCTCATTTAGCATTCTCTTGAGGGGAGAACATGAGATTACAATCTAACGATTGTAATGAGAATGGGTTAAGTTGGTGCCGTTTCCCATTTTCATTACAATCTTGGTGGCAAGAATAATGTAGCAGAATTTTTAATGCCTCATATATTACAGGAACATTTTCCCATGAGCTTCTGCTCCTTTTCTGCGGACAGCCCTGTTGCTATGTGCTGCAGGACTTTGATCTTTTTATATTCTGCATTATAATCAATTGGCCATTTCACCCCTTCCCCACAGATTACAGTCAAACAAGTGAAAAATATTTTGATCTATAGCATACCGCTACACCTCCTGACCATAAAATCCTCTCACCTGTAGACTAGTACCTGCAAACTCCATGTGGCCAGTGATTCACATTGCACGGCAGGTGCCAACCCGGTATCCTAAGGGCCAGGCACTTCTCCGAAAGGCACTCTGGAAGTCAGAATTTTGTAACTCAGGGCATTGATAGACAGATTTGGTTAATTTAAATACCAGGAGCTCCTGGGGAATTGGACGGTGGACCCAAGTGCTCACCCTTGAAATGAAAAGCCTTAGAGAACTTTGTTGTTCCAAGTGTAGGACCTAGACCAGCAGCACTGGCGTTAGCCAAGAGCATATGGAGAATGCAGACCCTCAGGCCTCAGCCCAACACAGGGCTGGGCCCCCAGGATCACAGAGTCTTTTCACCTGGCTTCTCAGAATCTCCCTGGTACCACTCCCTGTCTCCCAGACATCACTCCCACCTAAACCTTTTCTGGCCCTTCCTGGGTTCCATTTTCTCTGAAACCATTTAACAGACTAATTCTCGAAAGACCTTTGTAGCAGAAATATCTGGGTCCACATCTTAGCTCTGTTGATACTGCCTTGGGGGAAAGTTATCCATCTTCTCTGTGCCTCAGTTTCTTAGTTTACAAATTGGCGATAATTACATTTACTAAATTAACTAGAGAGCAAGAACAAACCACTGTGTAAAGAGATCCCCAAAACACAAGGGCTCAAACCAGATAGAAATGTCTTTATCTTATGAAGTAGCCCAAATTGGAGGTCAACTCTGCTCTACCCACTCTAAGAAAGTGAGATTCTCTCCAGCATATTTCTCTGTGATTCCCTAGGGCATTGTCTTTGTCTCCACAGTTGAAGCTTCACTGCAGAAAGGGAAGCGTCTACATGAGACACACCTTAGCAATGGGCCCCGCCTAGCTGGAAGGGGATGGGAAATGTGGTCCTTCATCGGATGCCTTGCTCCAATTCTATGACTGTGCAAACAGACTGGGCATTTTGGTGGGAGGACAACAGTCTCCACTACCCTCTCCTGGCAGGGTTATTTGGGGCATTCAAGGACTTATGGAGATAAATTGCCCAGCACACTGCCTAGCACCACACACATTCAGTTCTCCATAACGATAGCTGATATGCTTATTATCCTCTTATTAACCCTTCTGGTAACATAACCACAATTTATCAAGGCTATTCAAAATTTCAATTCGTGGAATGGGAAGTGAATGAATTTCAGCTCAGCCTCCTAAATGGAGCCATGGATGCCTCCAATCAAACCACAGTGGCTTCAAGTTAGGTTCGTGTGACTTTGGCACCAACTGGGACAAGTCGTGATCTCCAGAGAGCTTAATAAGCAACTCCATTGTCTCCACCGCTTCTGTCCTCTATACTTATATGCCTTACTTTGAAGCAAAGTTGGAGACAGGGATTTGGGTGCTTGTAGCTGATCAACAGAGAGTTCTCAGGAGATAGTGCATGGGGGAGTCTGGCCCTGCAGAAAGCTCTGGAGCACGAATTACTCTACAAAATCAGTCCCGTCTTGAGTCTTTTGTACCCCATACAGTCCACCTAGGGCTGGAGGTCACATGGGGGCATGGGGGAGAACTAATATTTTTTACACAATTCTATCAAAAGGAAGGTAGCTCAGCTGTTAGCAGACCACTCTGCACCAGCCAGGTAACAGGGATGCAGGTGGGGCCCGAGAGCCATCATTTTCTGTGGATATTTGCTGCTTATTTCCACCATATTAGAGAAATAAAGTACTGGGGCAAATCAAAGTAGAAAAACCCTTATCAAGGTGGGTGGATGAGGAAAGATTTTGGCCTCATGTCCACAGACTAAACCTCTAACCCCAGCCAGCACTTGGCTGCAGGGAACCATAAGAAACATGAATCACACAATGTAATTTTTCACTACCACTGGAAAAATGATTCGTACCACATCAAGAAACAAAATGTTTTCTGTAAGTAGGCATCCAAGCTACTGGTTATTTAACCTGTTAATGCAGTACCACTCTGTAGAAGCCAGCTAGGTACTTAAAACTAATTGCATATCCCCAAACAACAATATGGATCTGATCCAAAGAACCATTTTTAACAGGTCATCAGATAAATCAGTCAGAGTCTCTGGCTCATCGATAGAAAAATAAACACAAAAATAAAAAACGAAATCGGGTGCAATCAGGCATTCCTTGGGAATGATGCAAGGTACTCTTATTCACTGCTTACCGTCCAACTTCCTTGAGAGCACGTCTCATGTCCAAACCTACTTCTCCCCTCCCAGGACTATGCTCCAAGGCCTTATCACATCACACCAAGGTCACAGCCTACAACTGAGTCTTCCCTGCTCCTGACTCTGGGACAGAGCCCATCCCAGACCACAGCTCCACGTCAGCTCAGTCTGACTTGGGCCTGGGTCCACATTCCCAAGCTCTGCCATGGTATCATGTGTAAGCCCACGATGTGGCCCAGTTCTGGTAACTACATCAACGCCTTACCCCCTGCCTGACTTTCTGTCTTAACTCCAGGCCTGATGCCCCAGGTCCTTGTATCCCCCAGTCCATTCAGAGATTTTCAGGGTCACCAGTCCTAAGACTTCCTACTGCTCCGTGACAGGCTCCCTGGGCCACCTGCTGCCTGCATCAGCACCTACTGACTATCGCCAGACAGCTCTCCTCCCCAAAGAGGGGAAAGAATAGGTGGAATATTCTTAAGAGTGCTGTAAAGAGAGAACACCAGCTAAACTGCTATAGAAGTGAGGGCTAAACTCCTTTACTAGGACAGGGGGCTTGCTAAAGACGGGAGCCAAGGAAACGGAGAGGTTGCCTTCACTCAGGATAGCAGCTGTCAGCGGGCTTGGCAGAGCCTGGTGGCCGAGAACTTGTATTCTGTGGAGTCAGAGCTGATGGGCATCCCAGTCTACCACTCACTAACATGTAAGAGAGGATAAGTAGTTTACACCTCAGTCTCAGTTTCCCCATCTGTGAAATAGGAGTATGCCTCCCTCGCAGAATTACTCTTGTCCTTGCTCAGGTGAAAAGAGATTACACCTAAGTAGTAAGCAGTAGTTTCTTAAGCACAAGCCTGATATACAGTAAATACTCAATAAATATTAGTATGTAATTCCTGCGGAAAACATACACATAGGGTAGTTCATGTCTGGGGAGAAGGAATACAATACATATTTAGAATAAAAACCTAGGCTAGATGAGCCACTTTGTCAAAGATCCATAAGTTTAGAAAATGCAGAGGCCATGGGAATCAGCGAGGTGAAAAACCAGAGCAGAAATGTGAGTCCAGAGCAGAAAGAACACTGGAATGGCAGCCCTGAGGCTGGGGGTTCTAGGAAATGTTGAGAAGGTTGTGGTGGAAAAGGGGTATGTGAAAACCAGAAAGGTCGCGGAGAGAAGGAGTGGGACCCTGGCCACGCCCTAGGGACTGCTTGCACCACAAAGTGCCCCAAGGCAACAGAGAAAGCTGTTAGAGAAAAAGTAAAGGGAAATAGAAGAATCTGGCACATTTTATTGGAAGGACAGTATATGGAGAGAGGTGTAACAAGGTACGTGGAGCGACTCGGAGAGGGAGAACAGTAGGGAAGTCCGTAGAGGGAGAGGTAAAGAAGCAGTCAGCTGTGACAGAGAGAAGAGGCAATGAAGAAACATAATAATATATAACGCCAGTTCAAAACAACAGCTGGGAATAGGGAATTGATAGTGAAGCGATAAATACCAGCAGTGAGGGAGCTAAATACCATTAAAATGCACAATAGTTAATAACAACAAAGCTGAAGTCTGGAAGCAATTAATAAATTAATAAACAATAACAAAGTATAAAATGCATAAAGAAAAAAGCGAGGTTATAAATATGACCGTTTGGTGAGAGAAGGGCAGGGATTCACTGGAGGAGAGAGAGGGAGCATGATTCAGCCGGATTGCAGAAGTGCGTCCTCCAGGTTCTGAGCAGCTAACAGACAAGAGAGGACCATTCTACCCACCTGCGAGCAGTGGATGGGAAAGCCGCCCACAGAGAGCGTTGCGCTCGTTCTCCTGATGAAGCCGCCATCCCCAGAGCTTCTCATCTACCACCATCATAAATAAAAATGTTCTCAGGGACCGACTGCCTAGATTGTGCAATTAATGGTGCATAAATATGCCAGGCTTCATACTAACAGTAGTCTTCCCAAGTAACTACTAGAAATTGTCCTAAAAATGTAGGTCCTGGACCAGATTGGAAACCCCATTCTTAGATTCGGCTTCTGCTCAGCCCCTAAGTTCCATTATCAATCTCAACACCTCTTTTTGAGTGGTTCTAGGAGTCTCAAGCAGTTCTGGGAATCAGTAGGAATCCCAGCCCAGGTGGGGGATCCCCAACGCTGCATGGGCAGCTCCCCATCAGTTGTCACCTCAACCACAGACCTGAAAGTCTCCGTCATTACGGGAGCTCCTCACTCGGGAGACTACGTGCACCCATGTGGTTTGTTTTCAATATTTCTCCTTTTCTAACATAATTATGGTATTTGGGAGCTACATTTCTTTTCCAAAGCTTAGGTCAAGTCTTCTTTACTCTTGGTTCAGAGATTTTTCTCTACTCCAGGCAGCACCTACAGAGCAAAACTAAAAAAACAATCGCAACAACAGAAAAATGAAAACTTGTTTTGCTCCCACAAACTATTTTGGGCAAAACTTCTACCACGCTGGGAGATGGACGAGGGCAAGAATGGTAAGCTGGTTCGGCTGGGTTAAATAGGCAGTCTTCTCTTTTTTTTTTTTTTAACGTTTATTCCTTCCCCATTTTGGGGTGACTTCAGCTTGTTATTTGTGTGGTATTTCTCAGCAATAAGTTTCCAGAGGCAGGGAAATTTCTCACCCTTCCTTGCCGGCCACACAACACCCCCTGTTTGTTTTTCCACATTGTTCCCTCCCCCTCCCCCCACATTCTCCCCCCAGGATCCCCCACTTCACTCTTGTGCCCAGCGTCTCCTATTTCACGAGGACTCAACGACCAACACTATGGCCCTGGCTACAGCATGGACTTAGCGACCAAAACACCCCCAACTGGATGGAGAGTTTCCGAGCACCCACATTTCAGTTCAACAATAAGCGTAAGAAAAAAGAAAAAGAAGTAAGGAAACCAGACCCAGGAGAGAAACAGCTGATACACATTCTAGATAATTCCAGGGTCCATAGGGAAAGAATAAAAGGAAGAAGACAGAAGAAAAGAGAAATTGAAGGAATAATTGAGACTTTCCATAGGATACTAAGAATATCAAGATGATACTACTTTTATATTGGTACAAAAACGGTAATGATCGGCCATACACATTTAGGACTTAAATATGTTTAATGTACTCAACTCAAGTAATACTGATTGTATGAGATGCTTGATGTATAAAGCAATATTAACTGCATTTGGTAGCAATAAATGTGAAAGAATAGTTTCCTTGAATCTGTTGCTGCCAACATAGCCCAACTCTCTTAAAGAGCTATCCCAGAAAAGGAGGAAAAGTCCGAGGGCGTAAGTGACAGCTCAACATTTCTGACCGCAGCAAGTTTCTGGTGAGGAAAAGCTTCAGCTTAACAGAGCAGAGGCCACGCTTTGTTCTGGGCACTGCACATGTCATCCATTGCAAAGAATTAAGCTCTATGCCTTGATCAGGCCTTACCGACGATCATAATAATTAACGTCCATTCCGGAGATAGTTAATACACAGAGGGGGGTGACCTTTTCACTTCAGAATCTAAATTATTTGCTATTGGATAAATAATTTGTTTTTGCCGGGTTGGACGTGAGTGAAATGGATTCTAACTACTGTAAGTTTGATACGATTGATAGACTGTTGTATTCTCTCTTGTTAGGTTGTTTACATGTATACAAGGACTTGTATATGGGTATAAAGAAACCTATTTCCTGATCTCTTTTTTGTGATGAAGAAAGCTATCTTGAACAAGTCCACAATGAAATCTGCCCTTAATTGAATGAAAAATAATAAAAGAAGTTGTCACTCTCATCAACAAATTTCATAACGGCCTTCTGTGCGCTGCACTATTCCTTCGGGGAAATACATTTAACCACAACAATGGCAGAGTATCACCTCAGTATGGGCTAAATCACTGTGATGTTACAGTTAAATATTCACATCCATGCCATGTTCTAAGAGGGCAACTTTCTGAACCATTACGTAATATGTAGATAAACTACCCATGTTGTCACACGGGCAAAAATAGCAGAACTCCTTTACAGGGTGGTTGATTCTTCTTCAGCCTCTACGACTATTCAAACATTTTTGGCCCTGCAAGAGGTGAAGTTTGAGGCTTGCAGTCTAGATCGACTACTACCACCGAGTTGTTGTGTAATCTACACAAATCATGTTCTATCTCCAACCCGGTCCCCCGCTGTGGAATGTGAAGAATGGCGCTTGCCCCTCCCACCTCATGGGTGTGCTGTGAGGATTAAATGAAGCCATAAAAAACAAAGTACCTTGAAAATACAATTTCCCGCTATCTTCTTCTTTTTTTTTAAAATATATAATGTATTATTGTGCTCGCTTCGGCAGCACATATACTAAAATATATAATGTATTATTTGTTTCAGAGGGGCACAAACCATGAAGAGACTATGGACTCTGAGAAACAAACTGAGGGTTCTAGAGGGGAGAGGGGTGGGGGGATGGGTTAGCCTGGTGATGGGTATCAAGGAGGGCACGTTCTGCATGGAGCACTGGGTGTTATGCACAAACAATGAATCATGGAACACTACATCAAAAACTAATGATGTAATGTATGGTGATTAACATAACATAATAATAAAAAAAAAAAGGAAAGAAAATACAAGCACAAGATGCCTTTATGCTGACTCTTAGTTAGCCAGAGGACAGCAATGTTGAAAAAGAATGAGAGATCATCTAGTGTAGACCTCTTATTTCACCAATGAAGCCTCTGAGCCCCGAGTTCAAGTTCCAACAGGTGGTTAGTAAGGAGCTAGGCTGAGCACCCGGGTCTCCTGGTTCCCCAGTCCGCACTCTGCACTGTGCCGCTCACTTGCCTAAGTCTTGGTTACCCTTTTTTGCCACTCTAACACAATTAACCTCTAACATCAGTGTTACATTGTCTTTCAACATCAGTATTATAAAAGAATTCCATCACACTAGTCGAAGTATGTCACTAATATCTTTTACAATGAATAGCTGATATTTTAGAATCCCCAAAATGTCAATTTCAAGTACCCAGATTGTCCCTATTTAAGTTCAAACCGCAAAATATTAGTAAATACCTGTTGAGCACTTCCAGTGTGTCTGGCTTTGCTAAGGGTTTTCCATTATGCCATTTAGTTTCCACAATAACCCTCGAAAGTTCACAGTTTTTCATTCTTTTAAAGAAGAGCAAACCATGTTTGTTCCTCACCCTGCCCTAGCTCCACGTGGTTTTTAGTAAGGATGCTAATCCCTCTAAACTAAGCTTTCCAGGCTCCTGGGCCAGGGGCTTCTGGATGGATTCAGCCACAGTAGGCACAATCTGGACACTAGAGGGCAGCAGGGAGGGAGAGGCCGCCCCTCCCCTTGAGAGGTGCACTCTCTCCCAAAGGGGCTGCTTCTCAATGGTTGCAGCTCTTGCTGGACAGCCCCGCCCTTCCGGGTCCTCACTCCCGCTGGATCCTAGTCTCTCTGAATACCGTCTCCCCGTTTGTTCCTCAAGCCCTAACAGAAGGAGCAACTTCCTGGTGTTGCAAATCTGGGGTTGCCTCACTACTGCCTCTTGAGTTTTTAGCCCTTCCAACACCTTTGCACTTAGTTCCCCAAATTCAATTCCCTCTGTTGAACTATCAGGTCTTCTCCTGATTGGACGCTGACGGATCGAGCGTCCAGTGGATAGATCATCCAGACAGAAAACCTACAAGGAAAAATTGGACTTGAACCATACTTTAGACCAAATGGATCTAACAGACATACATAGGGCATTCTATCCAACAACAGCAGAACACACATTCTTCTCAAGCATACATGGAACATTCTCCCAGAGAGATCATATGAAAAAACCATAAAACAAATCTTAGCAAATTTAAGAAGATTGAAATCATACTACGTATATTTTCCAACCACATTGGTATAAATAATAAATAAATAAATAAATAAAATCTTTAAAAAAAAAACAAAACTCAAAAGGTTACTGTTTTCGTACAGTGCCATGGACCAAGCTAGCAGTCTCCAAGCTTTTCATTAACTTTTTTGATTGTGTACATTTATGAAGAAAAAGTTTGCAAGCACGGACCCCTGACACATGTATATTTATTTGTAAATTAGACATAAGTACTACTACTACATGATATGTTAAATACTAGTGAAGCTTAATCATTTTAATTTAATTTAATTTTGTTTAATTTTTGAGATTTTTTTCTACGACAAAAAAAAAAGCCATCATACTTGGATTTTGAATGCAATGGAAATATGTCTTTATTGCTGTTGTGTATTTTTAGCCACTTTCTTCTGAAACAGGGAGGCAGTCTCCAAAAGAACTCTCATTTTCTCTCTCCCTGTGAAACTTACCATGTAAACAGCACAGCTGAGGAATGAGGTGCCAAGGAGGAAGTGAGGAGACAAGTGAGGATAAAAGTCTCCCAAATCTTTATTCCCAACTTAAGACCAGTTTACACTCTAGACAGATAAGAATTCTCAGCATCTTTCTTTTAATAGTTTTATTGAGATATGATTCATATACCATAAAATTCACTCTTTGAAACTGTATAATCTAATGCTTTTTAGTATATTCACAGAGTTCTGCAACCATCACCACTAACTAATTGAGAACATTTTCAGCACCCAAAAAAGAAAGCCATACCCATTAGCAGTCAGTCCCCATTCTCCTCAGACTCCGGCAACCACTAATGTACTTTCTGTGTTTATGGATTTGACTATGCTGAACATTTCATATAATGCAAACATACAATTTGTGGCCTTTGGTGATGGCTTCTTTCACTCAGCCTAATGTTTTCAAGGCTCATCCATGCCATAGTATACATAAATAATTCACTCCTTTTTATGGCCAAATAATATTCCATTGTCTGGATAGAGCAAATTTTGTTTATCCATTCATCAGCTGGTGGACATATAGGTTATTCCCACTTTTTAGCTACTGTAAATAGTACCTCCATCAATGTTCACATATGAGTTTTTGTGTGGATGTATGTTTGCATTTCTCTTGAGCCTAGGAGTAGAATTTCTAGGTCATATGGCCACTTTATGTTTAACATTTTAAAGAGGAGCCAAACTATTTTCCAAAGTGGCTGCATCACTTTACACTCCCACTAGCAGAAATATCTGAAGGTTCCAATATTTTCACATTCCTCTAATGCTTTTTATTATCTGTCTTTATTTTAGTCATCCGTGTGAATGTAAAGTGGTATCTCATTGTGGTTTTAATTTGCATTTCCCTAATTATTCAACCTTTTTCACAGCTAAATAGATATTTAACATTAATACAATAATGTATTCATATAAATTAAATATTAATAATTATTTTCAGTGAATGAAACATGAAAGATGGCCAATTTCATTTGCACACAGAAGAGCATTCCAGTGCTCAAAAAAAAAAAACCACATAAGAATGCAATGTAAAAGCTAAAAAACCATTTCATGTAGAACTGTAACTGTATCAAGATATTTTTTTATTTCCCTTTTGATTTCTTCCTTGACATTGGATGTTCAGGACTGTGATATTTAATTTCCACATATTTGTAGATTTTCCAATTTTCTTCCTGTCGTTAATTTCTAGTTTCATACCAATGTGGTTGGAAAATATACGTAGTATGATTTCAATCTTCTTAAATTTGCTAAGATTTGTTTTATGGTTTTTTCATATGATCTCTCTGGGAGAATGTTCCATGTATGCTTGAGAAGAATGTGTGTTCTGCTGTTGTTGGATAGAATGCCCTATGTATGTCTGTTAGATCCATTTGGTCTAAAGTATGGTTCAAGTCCAATTTTTCCTTGTAGGTTTTCTGTCTGGATGATCTATCCACTGCTGAAAGTGGGGTATTGAAGTCCCCTGCTATTATTGTATTGTCTATTTCTCCCTTCACATCTGTTAGTACTTGCTTAATATATTTAGGTGCTCCAGTGTTGGGTGTGTATATATTTATGACTGTTATGTCTTCTTGATGAGTCGACCCCTTTATTATCATGTAATGACCTTCTTTGTGTCTTGTTATCATTTTTGGCTTAAAGTCTATTTTGTCTAATAACAAGCACAGCTACCTCTGCTCTCTTCTGGCTTCTACTTTCATGGAATATCTTTTTCCATCCCTTTATTTCCAGCCTATGTATGTCCTTAAAACTTAAGTGAGTCTTGCAGGCAGATTATAGTTGGGGCTTGTTTTTTTATTTACACATTTTTCAAAATAAGACATACAGATGGTCAACAGGTACATGAATACTCAACATGACTAATCATCAGAGAAATGTAAATCAAAGCCACAATGAGATGTCCCCTCACACCTGTCAGAATGGCTAGAATCACAAAGACAAGAGATAACAAGTGTTGGCAAGGATGTGGAGAAAAGGGAACCCTTGTGCCCTGTTGGTGGGGATGTAAACTGGTGCAGCCACTGTGGAAAACAGTATAGAGATTCCTTAAAAAATCAAAAATAAAACTGCCATATGACCCAGCAATCGCCATTTCTGGGTATTTATCCAAAGGAAATAAAAACAGGATAATGAAGAGATATCTGCACTCTCGTGTTCATTGTAGCATTATTCACAATAGCCACGATATGGAAAAACCTAAGTGTCTGTCAAAAATGAATGGATAAAGAAGATGTGGTATGTATGTATACCTATACATGGAATATTGTTTCTATATGGAATATGGCACATTATTGACCATGAAATGAAAGGACATCATTGTGACAACATGGATGGACCTTGAAGACATAATGCTAAGTGAAATAAGTCAGGCAGAGAAAGACAAACACTGAATGATATCACTTATATGTGGAATCTAAAAAAACTGAATTTGTGGAAACAAAGTAGAGTGGTAGTTAACAGGAGCTGGGGGTAGGGGAAATGGGAGATTTTGGTCAGAGGGTACAAAATTCCAGTTAGAAGATAAATAAGTTCTGGGGATCTAATGCACAACATTGTGGTTACTGAAAACAATACTGTACTACATACTTAAATGTTGCCAAAAGAATAAATCTTAAATGTTCTGATCACAAAAAAGAAATGGTAGTTATATGATGTAATGAAGGTGTTAGGTAACACTTATGGTGGTAATCATATTACAATACATAAGTGTAACAAATCAACACATTGTACACCTTTAAGTTGCACAATGTTATATGTCAATTGTATCTCAGTAAAGTTGGGGGGAAATATATCTTTTTATTCTTGTCAATTTAATAAATATGTAGTAAAGAATGATTTTGGAAAAAGTTAAAAAACATAAGTTATGCAATTGTCCAAATCAGCCCAACCTTAATAAATTTTTGTGCACTTTATCTCTCAGTTTCTGATACAAGTGTGTTAAAATCTCCCATCAATTTGCCCATTTATGCTTATCATTCTATCAGGTTTTTTTTCTTTCCATTTTTGAGGATATGTTGTTAAGTGCATACAAGTTTCTAATTATTTTGTCTAACTGGTGGACTGTTTATTATTATGCAATATCTCTATTCATTCCAATGTATATGTTTGCACTAAATTCTTCTTATGGCATTAATATTGCTATATTAGCTTTTTGGAAATTCTCCCTGATGTGATAGGTAGAATAATGGCCCCCCAAAATATGTCTATATCTTGATCTCTGAAACCCATAAACATATTGCCTTACAGGTCAAAAGTGATTAAGGTTCTTGAAATAGGAAGATTATCCTGGATTAACCCAGTGGGTCCAGTGTAATCACAGGGTCCTTATAAAAAGAAGGCAGGAGAGTCAGTGCCAGCCAACAAGATGTAATGACCAAAGCAGAGGTTGGAATGATGCAATTGGTGGAAGGGGCCATGAGCCAAGGAACGTGGGAAGTCTCTAGAGGTTGGAAAAGAAAAGGAATGGATTCTCCCCTAGAGCCTCCAGAAGGAATGCAGCCCTACCAACAACTGTAAACTTGGAAACCATAAATTTAAAATGCAATAAGACTGACCCACCCGCACCCCTGGACTCTAGCTTCTGCAACATTCGAAAATCTATGGATCATTTGGTCTCTTCAAACAGGGTCTACATTCTTAACCACCAATGCTAATTTGTTTAATTAAACCAAACATTTGATTAACATTTCCAGCTCATTCCCTAGAACTACTCTTACAATGAACTATATTTTACAAAAAAACTATCTTTTTCCTGTTTTTGTCACCTACTCATTTTTAATTGAAATTCAGCATATTATTGTTGTTAGCCATTGATAAATACCAACCTTATCTTTGCTTATATAATACTTTTTAAAATAAACAACCATTCTTAAAAGCCTCAGGAAATGGTGTGTATAGTGGACTGTATTGTCCACATTATAAGACCAAGGGAAGCATTTATCCCAGAACTGGACATTGACTACATCATTGGAGTCACTACACCACTCTTGGCCAGGAAGGCTACAGACCTTTGAGAAGACCTTTCCAGAAGTTTTGTTCCAAAATGAAATAGTATCAAACTAAAGAGTAATCTATTCATTTAGTTATTCATTTCACGAATAAATATCAAGTACCCACCACGTGCCAGACACTGGTCGAGGCACAGTGGATATAGCAATGAACCAGACCTTCAAATTCCTGCAGTCAAGGGGGACACATTCTGATGAGATGCCTTTCAGCAACCTTCTGCGGCTGTTGCGTGAGGTCGTGCGTGGGACCTGGCTCCACAGCAGCAGCCGCCATCTTGCCCCTCTGGGGAAGAAAAGCCATCACACTGAGGATGACAAAGCTTCAAAACAGAAAGAAACCAGTTTAAATGAGTGTGAACAGCTCAAGGCCCCAAAGCAATTCACTTTCAGCGGCCAGGGTTTTTCTACTTCTAATTCTCAGAGCTTGCTTTCAGAGAACTAATGCCCACAGAAGAAAAAAAAAACAAAAAATAAAAATAAAAATAAAACTCAGACTGTCCAGATCATGGCCCCATTTGCTAGCTGAAACTCGTCTGAGGAGCAAAAGCATAGAGAAGATGCATTTCTCTAACTGGCATTTTCCACACACACCTGATTTCAGGCTGGAAATACCCACTTCCAGAACATTGCCTAGTCCCTTGGGGTTAATTCCTCTAACTGCCGATCTCCTTACTCTTGCAAAGCTCCCGGATAGCTAACCTAGGGTAGTTCTGATAGAGCTAAACGTCAAACTTCAAAATCTCTATAAAAGCTTCAATTCCCAGGACATTTTGAGCCCAAGTCTCTAAGTGTGCCTCTGCTCTTGGGGCATAAATTGAGCAGGAACACGGGGATCTCTAATCTGCTACCTTTTTTGATGGCTCATGAGGGAAGGCACTGAAAAACGGAACTGAATGGGCTCACCACACACACACACATACAAACACACACACCCCTCAAAACCCCCCAGACACAATTGGGTTTCTCTGTTAAATACCCTCAGAGTATTCCAGTTTTCCTTCGTGTCGGTTATCACAATGTATTACTCAATACTTACTAATGTTTATATTTGATCTCTAAAGGTAGGAACCTTGTCACTTTTGCTCATCACTGCATTCCCAGTGGATGAATGAATGCATTTTTTATTCATTCCCTGGGCCATACAAGATGTAGGTGGAAGACTGACCTCTCAGCGTAGAGTGCGCCCTCGCCCTTGAGAATGGAGATTCTGAGATTATGAAGCAAGTTGGCAACCTATAATTGTTTCCATGGCCACAGCATATGACAACGGGGGGTTCTCCTAGGCTTACCAACATCAGGGACCACACACACACTAGAATCTCTTCCAAATTGCCCATGTGTGGCTTCATGTTTGGCTCTGTCCATTGAAGATACTGCCTTCTTCCCATTGCCCTGCCAAGCCAAGAGTCAGTTTCCAGCCCTCTTTACTAAGAAGATCCTTGATATCATATGTGTTGCCAATTGTTCCTATGCTTAGTTTATGGTTACTCCATTTCCAAAACTGCCAAAAAAAGATAGCGCTGATTGGCAATATCCAAGATGTTTTTAGAATGGAGGGTACAAAGTACAACATATACAAAACATCTTTCCTCACTGATAATCCAAGAACATCTTAAAATGTAGGATTTGTTCATCATTTGGATTTGAATTGGTAACCATTACAACAGTAATTTATTGTCATTCCAAGTTTATAATGTAAATTCTTTAGTAAACATTTTAGTAAACATTAAAAGGCTTTATACTACATTCCTCTAATCTTCCAAGGCACACACTTCAGCACCTTCACTTTATTTCCCTAGGAAACTTTCCCCCAAATTCAGAGGGTAAAAATTTAAGCCACCCTGTGCAAACATGTTAGGGGACATTTGTGCATCAAAAGGAATATGTGAACAGAGAAAAGCAGAACAGAGGCAGATTGATCATGAACTTGCTAAAGTTCTTTCAAGGCCCCAGGACTGCACCAACAACGTACTAACAAAATCCTATATGTTCTTATAAATTTTGCAAAAATAAGCTATTTGTGCATGGCTTTTATATAAAAGCCTCCAAGTTGTATAAGCTTAAAATAGATTATGTAGGTTTAACCTATAAGCTTACAACCTATATCCCCAACCAAAGCTAAAGTTCAGAAAACTTTTTGATATTGATCTGTTTCTTACCACCTAACAGATAATTCCTTTCAGCTGGGAAGAACTATCTGAATTATTTTCCCTGTTACTTTTTTTTTTTTTTAACCAACCCATTCATGCCCATTTTTTACAAAGCAAAAGAGGTTGACAGGTTATGCCCTGTGGTTCCCTTCCAAGCTTCCGCACATTCTTTGTGGATCTGTAGCATTCTGTTGGGGGTAAAATTATGCACAGAGTCCCTTCCAGCTGCTCAACCCAAAGTTAGTCTTGGAGTACAAAGTGCTCTACCTCAAAATTACCAAAATCATTACAGGTATTTTTATTTGAGAATCTATGGCCCTACCAAAACCTGCACTGAAGTAAAATGAGTATTTGATTATTTTTTATGAATATTTGGAGAAGCAACTGTCTCAGTCACAGAAATACACACACACACACACACACACACATGAAATCTTTGGAAAAGAATATGTTTTGACTGCAGGGATGGATTTTGTATGAATAGAACCCGGAGGCATCTAACACTTTAAATAATGGTTTCTATTCCAGGGAAGAAAAAATATTTTTCCTTGATAGCACTTTTTTATATTCACTACATTGGAATTACTTTTTCAAAATTCTGCCAGTGAAGACTTATCATATGTGGTGCCATTGCTGTAACATAAAGATAAGGATTGAAGCAAATTCTACTCATAAGCTCATGAGCCCGTAAATTGGAACTATCCTTCATAACACAAAGCATTTTATCAGTCCAAAAATTATTCTTAAAGGCAAGACAGGAGTTTTCTCCTGCAGAATTTTCTCCTCCTCAACTGCGTGAACCTTTCCAAAGGCTTAAATCATATTTGTTCACAGACTATTTATGAGAGAAAGATACAAACACCCTCTACAGCCTATTGGCTATAGAAAGCATAGAAAATACATGCTGGTTAAATTTTTTTATCAGTTCTAGATTTGGATAGCTATCAAAGCATTTCAATAAAGTATACAATATTATTTTTACGAATGAAGAAAAATCATTAGAATCTATATAAAACTGACTAAATAATATCATTGTCATTAGGGTTTTTTGAAGGGAATAATTTCATTCAGAAATGTTTGCCTGGTGTTGGGATGTCCTAAAAAGCCACCCACAAACCCCAAGTTCTGTAAGCCTCAGCCTAAACACAGAAATATCACTTCTCATACCCATCCTCTCCTCCAGAGGAGGCCAACCTTCCCATTAGATGTTTTATAGTACCCGCACTAACCCTTCATTGTTTGAAACAATGGCATCATCTGTATGGCTATGCACTTCATGTCCCTATCCTCTGATAAACTGTAAGGTCCACAAAAGCAGGGACGCTGTGTTTCTTGCCCATCATTATACCTCCCCCTTTAGACGGCCTCCTAGAGAGTCCGATAAATATTTGTCAAGTGAGTGAATAAATGAGTAAATAAGTGAATAGGCAATAGAAATATTGCATATTCCTTTCTGGATCTGTTGTTCTGAGACGGAAAAAAATCAATTGAGTGAAATTCTTGCTATTATTTGCTATGATTTTAGTCTTATCGTGATAGATTTTTGAAGTTTCGGGGCGTTCCTGAAGTAGAGCCCTCCCATCTACCCACCTTTTTCTTTGACACGCGCTGCATTTTCTTTGCCTCCAAGGAGGCAGATGGGTCAATCAAAAAGAGTTGTAAATAACAAATTTGTTTTTAAAAACTGTGACCACTGCATTACAATAGGAAGATAAAAAGCAAGCTAGAAAGTGATGTTGAGCCCTTCCTTACAGTGCCGCTGTACCATAGGAGAGCGACCTTCATCCAAATGCTCAGGTCGTAAAACACCTTGCTCACTAAGCACTCCAAGTATCATTTCAAGGAAAAATCTTTATAAAAGCTCTCTACCTGTCTTTTGTCAACATACCATAACACACTTCACTATCACAGAATCAGACAGCAACTTGCAAATTAATACACGGGCTGCCGCTGCTCACGACACAAACCTAGCACCCCCAGGTCATTAGGGTTTCCTGTAACAATCCTAATTCTTCAGTAATTTGGTGTTGTTTTTCCTGTTTATATCAGGACTTGCACTTTGATTTATTATTGTTGAGGAAGGGGCTCAATATTTCTTTCATAAAGATAATTGTTTCCGTGGGATTTGGAGCTTTTCTCCCTCCCCCACCTATGTGGCTGAAAACACATAAAATTGAGACGCACCTCTTCATTAAAAAACTTTAACCTCTCACTAATGATGATATTAATACCCAGCGTGCGATACACACCTGAGACGTACTTTGTCCTAAACAGCACAGCCTCAGAGAACCTTGTAGTCAATAAAATAAAATACCCCTTTCTCTTTAATTAACATATGAAATAAACACAATCTGCGACACCTAGGGTGCGGCCGCAATTAAGAGGCATTGCTTAGTTAAACCTCCTAATACCTCATTTAAATATGCAATTAAGGGATAATTGCCTTCAATCAATAAAAAAAATTGAAATATTTCGCAGGGGCTTCAATTATTTTTTGCTAGGCTTTCTACTTTCCACTTGGCCAGCACTAAGCCTAGGAGCCTTACTCCTTTGGTTAAAGTGACATTACCCCCTTTCTTGGTACTGGCTTTTAAGCATGCTATTAACATCGCAAGAGACCAATAACTGTGCTAAGCTTTAGAAATCATCTCTTTTGGCCTCCGCTAGAATTTCTCTGGCTCTGAAATTGCCTCTTCGTGACTTGCCTTAGGTTATGTTCTTTGTTTTTACTCAGCCTTAAGCCCTCCATTTTCATCTTGTTGCAAAGGAATCTACAGTGAAGGAGGAACAGTCTGCTGCCCTTTTCTGATGAGGCACCAACAGCAACATCGTGGCCATCAAATTTGTTGGTGCCTTGACTTTGGCGGGGCTGGGTTTTGTCCCTTAGCCCTCTCCCCCTAAAACACAAGTTAAGAATGTATGTATTTACAAACTGTTATTGTACAGAGAAAGAAATATTCTAAACCCCATCTTCAGACCAACCCGGGGATGTGTGTGAAGTGAATCAGGAAGTAACAAGAACCATCACCAGGGAATATCAAGGAATAGCTAAAAGGGTTAGGTGTGTGGCCAGCAAAACATAACCAAATATTCATCCCAGAAAGGCACCAGTTGAATAATATGTTGGGTTGACAGGGGATGGTCTAAAGTGCTGAAGCCGACTGGCAAATGCAAATGTGTAGTAATAATCTTATAAAATCAACCATAAAATCATACTATATAATCAATCAGCAAGGAGCAAATACCCCACAGACAAAGCCAAGTGAAAGATTAAGTGACATCTGATGAATTCGGGGCCATCTAAGCAACTCTGCTACATAATGCAAGCAGTAAAAAAACGCCACAGCCTGAATTACTTGAATTGGTGGCCCAGCACGTGCCTAAACTTCTGTTTCACTTTGATTGAGCAGGTGTGACCTTCAAAGAGCAATGTCGTTTTGTTCCAAACATGAGAAATAACATAAGTAGATCATGGCTCTGGGATGCAAACAATGTGTCCTCTTCGATTCAGAGTACTCACCCCGGGAGCCCAGAGGAAGGAACGCGGCCAACTGTACTGATCACCCAGCCGGACCCAAAAGAAACCTCGGGAACAGATGAAATCTGTGCCTACCCAGAGTTAGGCACCTCTGTGCCTAAATTCCGACTTCTTTCCTTCCCGTTTGACCATACTTCTGGTTTCATCAATTTAATCTGACACATGTCTCGCTCTTCTCAGACAACTGAGCTACTTCAAAACCCCCACGCACGTCCACAAAATCTGACCCTCACCCTCTGTCCTAACTTCACTTTCTGAGTGACTCAAGACTGTTACCTCATTTCCATGTGCCTTCTACTAAGTTTTTTGGGCAACTATCTCTCAAAGAAAACTAGTCTCAACCAATCTTCATTGATAATAACAGGACAAAGATAATTCCAAGTGCTGTTCTAAATGTAGTTCAGAGTCCCCTTCACGTAATCCTCGTAACACCCAGAGGACGGTCAGTTCTCATCCTCATTTTGCGGGTGAAGAAATTGAGGCTTGGAAAGACTCTATCACGAGAAGTAGCTGAGGCTTAAACTTAGGACCATTTTATTCTGGAGTTCAAAAGCTTAGCTGCTGTACTAGACGAACTCTCTCCAATCTCAGTTTTCAAAAGCGTGGCTAATTATTTCATGGAGTGAATCAGTGAATTTGAAATAATATAAACCATGTTCTTCTAGGTTTCATCTTCATGATTTCAATGACCCTGAATTGAAATAACTCTCCTGGGTCTCTCCTTTACTCACACACTACTACCACACTCACAACACTTCTGACACCACATGGGGCGGTTTTCCACACATCAAGCAACTCTCTGACACCAGCTGAGTGTCCTACAGTTCAATTCAATTCTGACACTAACCGAGTTAGTGCAGACCCCACAGGTTAAGTGATCAGTCCCATGAGGCTGCCCCCTACTTCAGACCCAAATGCAAATAGTAGTGTCCCAGATCACCCACAATTTCTATTTGACTTGGCTACGAATTGGAGGTTCCCATCATCCCCCTTCTTGGATTTGATCATTTGCTAGAACAGCTCACAGAACTCAGGAAAACACTTAGTTTACCAGTTTATTATATAATAAAGGATATGACAAAGGATACAGATGAACAGCCAGATGAAGAGATACATACGACAGGGTCTGCAAGGGTCCCAAGCACAGGAGCTTCTATCCCAGTACAGTTAGGATGCACTACCCTCCTGGTACATGGATGCATTCATCACCCAGAAGCTCTTCAAACCCCAACCCTTTGGGATTTTTAGGGAGGCTTAATCATGTAGGCATAATGAATTATTAACTAGATTTCCAGCCCCTCTTCCCTTCCCAAAGGATGGGAGGTGGGGCTGAAAGTTTCAAGCTTCTAATCAAAGCTTGGTCTTCCTGGTGACCAGCTCCCATCCTGAAATTACCCAGAAGACCACCAAGAGTCACCTCATTAGAACAAAAGACACACCTATCGCCCAGGAAATTCCAAGGTATTTAGATCTGTGTCAGGAAGGGAGGTCAAAGACCAAATATTAGAACAAAAGATGCTCCTAATGTTCTTATCGCCTAAGAAATCTCAAGGGTTTTAGGAGCTCTGTGCCAGGAACCAGGGGCAGATATGCATATATTTCTATTATTTCATAGACATTCAAGAGAATTGAAACCCTACCACAATATCCCTGTTTTTCTAGAAAACAATCCTCTATTTTAATTCATTCACTATTCATTCATTCATTGAATAAACGTTACTGAGTCACCAAAATATCCACCACGCATCACTATGCTAAACACAGAGATAAAGAGACAAATAGTCTTGCCCTCTCCCCACTTCCCTATTCATCTTCTACACTGCCTTAAAGAAATCCATTAGATTGAGAAAATGAAATTACCATCATTCAACTGTTTCTGACCTACAAAAGCAGCAATCTTGCATAGTTCAACCTAATAAAACAAAAACCCTTCGGTGGCTTCCCAATCTATATGAAGGGCAAAATTGAGTCTTCTGGAAAGAACTGGTCCTTGCTTACTTACTTAGGTGCATCTCTCACCATGGTGCTTGCTTCCCCACTTTTGCTCTTCCTCCCCTAGGGCCTGCCTCACACGGCCTTTGAGAGGGCTACTTCTTGCCTACTCTTTGTTCGGAGATACTCCCCGCCCTGGGTTCTTGAGCTCCTACCCATCTTGCTGGGTATGCCAAGAATGCAAGGCCCTGACCATTCTTTACCTGGGTAATTTCTCAGGTTTGTTTTTGCAACGAGCAGCCTTCAGGGCTAAGGTAATATACCTCTCGAGGACAATAAGCAGGCTTGGCTATTGCTTGTTATAAAACAGCCGGTTCCCCAAGCTCGGTGTTCCTCAGCTGCATCACAGACCCACCTGTCCCACAGCACTGCCCCAGTGGGCTGGGAGACAAGGGGAACCAATGCACACTGATAAGCTGGCTGCTCTGCGGTGATTAATGAAGTCCTCTGCCTCTGACCAGGAGTCGTGTGGCAGCCAGTGTCTATGAAATGGTATTAGGCCAGCTTCCTAGAGTGCAAGCAAGGTAAAATCAGGTCCTAGAACTGATACTCTTCTTTTCAGATTCAGAGCAAACATGTTCCATGTGGAACTTTGATTTTCTCAAGTGGAGTTCATCACTTCATCCTTTGTACCACCACGGTGCTTGGTGGACTCCCTTCTTATTATACTTAATAATATTAGTATTGATTAGAGAAAGGATGCAGCTACTGAGCTGTGAGCTCCATAACAGTGGGAGCCACAGTTTATTATTTTCTTTTTTTGTTATGCAAAATTCCCAGCATGGTTCCTGAGAATTAGTGTTCATTCAAAAAATGTTGAATTAAATTGCTGAATGAATTGTATAGCATTCCTGTTCTTTAGTAGCTTATAACCTAAATTTGTTTCTTTGTTGTTGTTGGCTCAACCTTTTGTTTTTCTTTATAAGGTGGCTTTTTTTTTTGGAGGGGAGGTGGTGGGGGGAGGGTTAAAATCATGATAAAAAGATAAAATTATATGTTATATATTACAATATTATAAAAGTTAAAATCCTTGTTTCTTTCATCAGTACCATACTTTAAAAGTAGTTGCTGGTCTAGGATATGGCCTTCCATATATTTTCTATGTATATTAAAACATTTACGTCTACTCATTTTCTTTATATGAGTCAAATCATACCATAAATACATTCATCTATTTTTTCCTTAACAACATATTGTGGATATTTTTTCAAGTCAATACCGACCTCATTATTTTTAATGGCTGCATGGCATTTGTTTATTAGCTTAAGGTTATAGATTACATAATCTATTTAACTAATCCTCCAAAAATAAACATTTGGCTTTTTTCCAAGGTTTTGCTATTATAAATAATTCTGCAATGAATATTTTTATATGCATTTCTGTGCCTAGTTTTGAATATACCTGTCAAAGAAATTCCCAGAAGTAGACTTGCTTCGTAAAGGTATATGAATTTTAAATTTTTATATGTACATATTAATTGCCAAATTGTTCTCCCAAAGTATGTATCAATTTACACACCACCAAAAAATGTATGAGTGTGCTTGTTTCTCCATACCCTCTCAAATACCAGGCATTGTTAAAGTTTTTGTGTTTTCCAAAAGAATATTTCAATCTCTAATTTCTACTTATTGAAGCGTATTTTATATATGTATTGCTATTTGTCTTTTCTTTTTGTGAATAACCTCTTTTCTTTCCTTTCCTAAGATACTCTGGGTTTTTGTGTGTGTGTTTTGGGGGTTTTCTGGTGAAGAAAATGCCGCTTCATTTACTTACTTATCTGATACTCAAGCTCTCTTTGAGCTTCTTCCTGCTGGGCGGAATCTTTTAATCCAACAGGTAAAATTAATCCAGTGAATCCTCTGGTTGATTTTTAGGAGTGCTTTGTGATTTAAGAAAATACACCTTTTGTCAGATGCATTGCAAAAAACTTTCCCTAGTTTGTTATTTTTCATCTTTCTTGCTCGTGATATTTTGTATCTATAAAATTTTTCAATTTTTTATAACCAAATTTGTCTTTCCTTTACAACTTTTGGGTTTATATAGTTGTTTGTTTTTCTTGTTTTATTTAAATTTCTGTTCTATCTTGAATTTATTTTGAGCTACAAATGAGTTAGAAATCTAAGTTTTTCTTATTTTTTTCATAATTGCATTCTAGATGGCTAAAAAAGTCAAAATCTCTTCTCAAATATTACACTCACTATACCTGTATGTTTCCTGTTCTCTCATTGTTATGAAGACAATGTTAAAATGAGTTTTTCATAAAGAATATATGTGGGGTCACAGTACTTTTGTATAAGTTGTAAAATGAGGATTAATATTTACTAAAAAAATTGATATAAATCATTGCTATCCTCTCCAAAGCATTTCAGACGTTTTGGTTTCTCCAAATAAAATGATACTTGAAATAAGAAAGCCATTGCTTGGGATTTGGTGCTAGCTTTATAAGGCAGATAATTCCTTGTTGTGCTAGTTGATCCTTCTTAAGGTTGCCAAAGGTGTCAGTGAGGTTCAGGAGAAGGAAATGAGATTCTGAGATTCCACACTCTGGTCCTGCATTGGGTACACAGTGAGCTTGTGTTTCCACCTGGTATAGCTCAAGGAAAAAAGCAAAAATGGAGGCTCCAAAAGGCTGGATGTTTGGGAGAAACCAAAATAGCTGGGGTGGGATTATAAGAAGAGATATCAAATCCTGACAGAGGGCAATTTTAAAACAGCACATGACTTGTAAAGGGTTCTGAGAGCTCAAATAGGCAGCCCTACTTGCCTTCCCTGAGCTGTCTGTGTAGGTTCTGTCCCAGACTCCCTGTGCACCTACCTGAGTCCCTTAACCCTCTGGACATCTGTTCCTCATCAATTCACTACAAGAATGCATTCACTCCATACCTATTGATGGCTTACTATGCGCAGGTAACACACTAAATCTGCTCCCTACCTTCTTAGGGCTTTCATTTTGGCAGAAAAGATAGATATCATACCATTTATTTGATCACCCATTTTTCATCTTAACAATAGACAAGACCGGATGCTATGAGAGTAGTTGGTTCACTGGATCCAGTCCAATGGCTGAGGGAAGTCTTTGGTGAGTTGAATTCAAAAGGATGAATGGGAATTAACCAGCTGGGGTGAAAGTAGGGTGCACAGCTGCTGAGGAAAACTGCTAAGAAAAGGCTGGGGGACAGGAAGGAGCTTGAATGGTGTGTTTCAGCAAGGGAAAGAGGGTCCATGCCTGGGTTGGAGGCAGAGGAGGCGAAGAGCTGGATGTGGGCAGGAGCCACAAGCTCTATCTTGGGTTATGGAGGCCAGACTCAAGCAATCTGCGCAAAGAGGGCTGGAGGTAAGTGCATGGACTATGCCTGAGAATTGAAGATGTGTGGCAAAGCAGAGGGGCTGTCCACCCAGCTTCAGAGACCAAGGGAGGCTGGGCCAGAGCAGTCAGGCCTTAGGATTTTTCAAACTTCCATTTATATGTTAAATCTCTAGATTTTAAGTGTTGCCTGAATTTGAAAACAAAAACATAAACACTAGGTGAACAGAACACACTCATTCCCAAAGTCTTCAGGCATCTCATTTGCAAACCACAGAATTAGAAGACCTAGAAGGTATTTTCAGACACCTAAGTTTTAGGATCTATGATTTAACAATATATTCTTGCCTTCTCCGTCGTAAGAAGAAAACGTGCATTGCTTCCTCATCCACCAACGGAGTGTATTACAGGGCATAACATTTCTCAGTAAATATCTCAGCTTATTTCTGATAGCTTGACTTTTACACTGGTTTTTACCAAGTCTCTTTAGTTTACTAAATCATAAGGTCTTTCTTTTTTTTTTTTTTTTTAATTTTTTTTTATTATTTTTTTTTATTCTTACGTTAATCCCCATACATTACATCATTAGTTCTAGATGAAGTGTTCCATGATTCATTGTTCGTGCACAACACCCAGTGCTCCATGCAGAACGTGCCCTCCTCAATACCCACCACC
>NC_138381.1:41658976-41713763 GCF_054177405.1 Leptonychotes weddellii | reverse complement strand
GGCAAGATCTCATTCCTTTTGATGGCTGCATAATATTCCATTGTATATATATACCACATCTTCTTTATCCACTCATCTGTCGATGGACATCTTGGCTCTTTCCACAGTTTGGCTATTGTGGACATTGCTGCTATAAACAGACTTCACCTTGCATCATGATGACTGTGTGACACCAGAGAAGCATGTCTAGAGCTCTATCCAAAAATCAGTGCATATGGCACTGATATATGCACCTGCAAGCTGGTGCGGGAGCCATCATCATTCCTCAGGGTCCTTCTCTTTGAACCGCATTCTCTCTACCTGATCCCTTGTTCATGGTGGGTCCATCCATCCCCACCTACCACTCTGGTTGCTGATTGCTGGCTACAGTCCCTTCTACATACATAAGTAGTAGATATATAGGTAGATAGATAGGATATATATGGTTCAGTTACTCATTAGGATAAAATTTCTCTGACGACCTCCTACCTCTACAGCTGTTACAATTTGGCATTTCGTTGGTTCCCTCAGATTCTCCATTCCTTGACCATATGTGATCTGATGCTTAACTATACAAGTTTCATCAGGTTGACATCTTTCCAGTTTTTTTGGTTTTCCTTCAAGCAGTAGGATTCATAAAAAAAGAGAAGAAAAATTATATCTCCCTTGGAAAAATATTCCTTCAAAGAAAACAACTTCCTGATTGAGTAACGGGAGTTTTCCAGAGATGGAAGTGGTTTTGTCGTTGTTGCTATTTTGTTTTAGTTTTAAAAAAAGGCGTTGGAAGGTGACAGATTACCTGGTTAGATACTCAGGTGGTAGAAAATGAGGCAAACAAAAGAAATCCACCATGACCTTTCCAGGCCCAGAAACTTTTAGTGGAGCCCAGGTCCAGGTGATACCATTTTCTATAAGGCTATTATTTCTGTTTTCTGCTCCACTTAGTATTTAACAGAAGCTTCTCTTCTGAAGTCTAGCATGTCTTCTGGTACTATAGTTTTCCCATTCTCTCCTTCTGATCTCCAGGATACTTTCCTACCCTCTTGAAGAACCATGGCAATTGAATCACAGTTGTTCTTCTTACCCCTTCCATTGTCCATCCTGCTCAGTTCTGACCAAGTTTACCCCCTCTCCACTTCAATCACCACAGCCATCACCACACCCTGGACTTCATCATCACCAAGAATTCCATCCCCTTCAGGATCTCAGACTCTGAACTGCTTTCAGTTCTTTCACTTCTTCCCTCCCCTGAATGACTCTATTCATAGCAACTTGGCTTGTACTCATATCTTCCTAAAGAAACTTCTCAAAGATGATTGAATGTCCTCCCTCCCAATGGCAAGTACTTATCCCACCACTCTTCTTTTGAGTTGGCACTTTCAAACCACCTGTTCTTCTCAAAAATCTCTCCTCCCTTAGTTTCTATTACCTAGTAAGAATTCCTCTCTTCTTTCTGGTCTTTCCATCTTGGACTTCAGCACTGATTGGTCTTGGCCTGCCTCCCCCCAGAGTTCTCTCCGCTGCTCTCTTCTCTTCTAACTCATGGTGCTATACCCCACAATGATCTTGAATCTGCATCTCCTGCCTCCTCTCTCAGTGAGACATGCATTTCCAACTCTCTACCTGAAAACCCAATTTGCCATGGTGCCGAGCACATAATTACTGCTTAATAAGTATTTACTATATTCAATTGAGCATATATACTATATTCAATTTAGTAAATACTAAGCACTAATTATGTACTGGTACCACAGCAAGTGCAAAGATGAAAAGATACATCTTGTGAGCTACAGAGGGAATGCTTGTGTGAGACCCTGGCTAGCCAGAGAATAAAGTCCCATGGACCAGAATTTGCCCTGAGAGTCCCTAAAAGGGCAAGTTCAAAGGGAAGAATAAAGGGAAATGGGCTAAAACTGTATCCTAAAATTCATACTAGTCCTGGATAGACCTTATACAAGATTCCACCCCTGGAATGTACTCAAATGGTCTTAAGGAAATTACTACATGATTCCTCCAGAGAAAATTAAGATATACAGCAGGGGTGGCAAACTATAGCCTGCAGCCTAAATCCAACTTGCTGACTGTTTTTGTAAATAAAGTTTTATTGGAACACAGCCACACATTAATTTGCATATTGTCTGTGCCTGCTTTTGTACTACAATGGTGAGGTAGTTGTACAGAGACCATGTGGCTCACAAACTCCAAAATCCTTACTATCTGACCCTTTAAGAAAATCTTTGTCAACCTCTGCTGTAGAGTATGACAACCTCAACTTGCCTTATTATAAATACAACCTAGGGTAGTTCTTAAAATAATATATTTCTATGCCCCAGTCAGACCTAAGAATTAGAATTTCTGGGGGAGGGATCCAGGACTCAGGACTTTTAATAGGTGCTACAGTTGATCCTCAGGATCAGATAAGTTTGGAAAACTCTCGCAGAGTGTTTAATAGCTTGATCTTTAGAATCCTAGAGCTCTGGATTTACATGTCAGTGCTCCCACTTCTAATTCTATTACTTTGGGCAAGGTGCCTACCTCTCCGAGCCTCCATTTTCATAGCATGAAGTGGAAAAATAAATGTACCTCGCTCATAGAGTTGTAGAGAGGACTGAATGAGAAAATTCTTCCTCCAAATGTGTAGCACATGGGGTCAGCTTCAGCAAGCATTTTATCACCAGCATCATCATCATTTTCTCCTCTTCCTCACTTACTATCACCATCCATATGCTCTCCCTGCTTAGCAAGGTTTTGATGGGGTTCTCTTTGAAAATGGCGGACTCCTTCACCTTCAAAAGTTCATGGACCCTGAGTGCTCCAGCCTTCTTTTTAAGTTTAAAAATATTCAGCAAATAAATCTTTAAGTGATTTATGACATCTTTTATTTAAGGAGTACAAAGTACTTCACAAACAAGTGGATGTGATGGGGGAGATGGAGAAGGTAAATTGACCTACCCCAAACCATGCAGCAACTTCAGGAACAGAATACACAACGCCTACCTCCCAGTCCACCACCAACACACCTTTCCAAATTAGCCTCATTATCATTTATTTATTACTCTCTTAAAGATAGGATAGAGCCAATCTATCAGCAAAAAACCTTTTACAGGTCCACAAAATGCTCACAAGCCTTCTCTCCATTCACCAGTGTTGGGATGTTGATGAGGTGAGGGCAGTGAGCTTACCTGAAGAGCTCCATAGTTATAGTGTGTCACTCCCCTTCTTGGAACACTTCAGTGGACCCCGGTTGATTCCCCATGAGATTTAAATCTCTCACCATGCACTTTAAATTCCACATTCCTCCCTGAGTTCTTCATATACATCTCACCTTATGGTATCCACTCCAGCTAGGGAGATCTACCAAGGCTCCACCGAACAAATCCCAGGCATTCCTACTGCATCTTAGACTCCATGAAGAGAAGAAAAACACCCTGAACAAGAGGGATGATGGTCTCAACTGCCCTCTCTTCTGGGCAGACCACACTTGGGAAATTATGTTCCCTTCTGGAAAGGACATTCTTGGGGCAGCGGGGGAGGGGGTGTTAGAAAAACAGGTGGCCATCCAGAGGAGAAGCTCTGATTTGGTAAGGGGCTAACTAGTCCCATGAGCTTACAACATGATAGCATCTTTCAGATACTGGGAGGACTGTCATATTGAGAAAGGCTCACTCTGAATGGCTTCAGAGATCCAAAGTCAACACAATGGATTTCTTGATGTTTCAGGGAATCGGATTAATGCTCCTTTCAGGGGAAAAACTCATAATAAACTGAGCTATTCAACACTGGGATACACTGTTTGGGGAAGTGTGTGATCTGGTTGTGATCAAGTTTGTAAAGGACATCAGAGTGGTGATACATATTTCTGACATAGAGTGGAATTAAGTGACTTTCAGAGTAGAGCTAATTGCTTAAGAGAATAAGTCTTTTGATCCAGACTCCAGCCTTACACACAACATGACTCAAACCTCTCTGCACCTCAGTTTCTTCATGATAACAGTGCCCATCTCCCAGTGTTAGAGTGAGGGATTAAATGAATGGCTATATGGAAAGGACTAAGAGTAGAAGCTGACATCTGGCAAGCATTTTGTGAGTGTTTTTAGCATTTCATGATCATTTCTGTTTTTATCATCTAGTGACTACAGGAACAACCACTGTGTGTCCTTTATACGTATCAAAGCCCCTACTATTTTCTGCAGAACACAGAACAACAACCCCAGACAATTGGCTTTTCACAAATGCAGCACCTCCTTGTCCCCACTGAGGTTCTGAAGAAGGAAGATTGGGACACGTAAGACAGGAGACACCCAGAGCAGGTTCAGCTCTTAGAACCTTTGAAGAGAGAGAAAGGAGAGGGTTCTCAGCCCCTTTCTTCTCATGGCTTCTAGCCACGGGTGACGTTTCAGGAAGGAGCTTCTAGAAACACAGCGGTCACAAATCAGCCAAATAGAAAGCAAACAAACCGTGAAAATGAAGTTCTAAACTGCACCCAGCACGTGGACAGCATTCAAAAGCACTCATAGAGCTGCAATGCAAATTAACTGGGGCTGTTGGACCAGGAGCTAAAAGAAATTAGACTGAGCCTTAAAGAAATCAGACCATGGGTAAAGGGGAATTTCAATAAAATTCTCTAAGATTTATCTCTAACATGGCAGCGGACATCCATGTAGTCCATGGAGTTAATGGCAGTTGCTTGAGTTATCTCTGGAATGCAGAGATCTGCTCATACCCCTCCCCTTCTTTACAACCACTGGGACTCTCTATTGCTCACACTACCAAGGCTAAATCTCCCACAGAGCTTTCCAAGTCCTTCATAGTTTGTCCCTGTCTCACCTACCTTGTTCTCACCCCCTGGACTCTGGGCAGCCACAGGAAATGTCTACCATTCCTGGAAAACAAACAGGATCTTTACATCCCCGCCTCTCCCTCCCCTTTATCTGCGACAAACTCTGCCCTACCTAAAGACCCAGCCTGCCCTAGTCCTCCCAGGGCGGCCGTCTCTCCCTCCCTTTACTTTGTAACACCTCTAGTACTTATTAAGCATGATATTGTGATGATTTCTTTGCCATGTCTGTCTCATCCGTCAGACTATGAATTTCATGAGAATAGGGATTACAACTTATTTTTCTGCACACCCCCAACATTTAGCATCATTTCTGACAGACAGTAAGCTGTCAATATTTTTGTTTAATTAATAGAGGAATGAAGGAAGGAACAATGAGTCTAAACAGACCCAGGATCCTATTAGCACAGCCTACTGAATCCCTGAATCAATTCAGAACCTATAGGTTCTTTTCGACTTAATTTCATCTAAACCGCTCCTGGCATCCCATGCATATTTTTAATGGTACTTTCATAAAAGAAGCATACCTTGGGGCGCCTGGCTGGCTCAGTTGGTTAAGCGACTGCCTTTGGCTTAGGTCATGATCCTGGAGTCCCAGGATCAAGTCCCGCATCGGGCTCCTTGTTCAGTGGGGAGCCTACTTCTCCCTCTGCCCTCCCCCGTCTCATGCTGTCTCTCTCTCTCCTTCTCTCTCTCAAATAAATAAAATCTTTTAAAAAAAAAAGAAGAAGAAGCATACCTCACTTCTTTCAAATCAGAAATCTTCTCCCAACCCCTCCAGCTACCTTCCTACTTCTGTAAATAGCCAGGATTCTCCTCTCCAGCTCTATTGAGCTTACATTGTTTTTGCCTGTAGTGTAATGGTTTCTGCCCCTTTTGTTCATATTTATTTGTGTTTGTCCTGTCTCCTTCATTGCATTTTAAGTCTCTACCTGTAAGTGTTGACATCTTTTGTAATTCACCCCAGTGAACAAGAGATCCATGGATGACTGACTGCCATATTAGTGAATAATGTTTGATAATTTTATTGAAATTCCTTTTGACTCACGCTCTGATTTCTTTAGGGTTTAGCCTAATTTCTTTCAGCTCCTGGTCTGCTGGCCCATGTTGATTTGCATTATGACTGTATTAATGCTTTTGAATGCTATCCATGTGCTAGATGCTGTTTAGAACTAAATAAAATGTCTTGCCCTAGTGATTTGTTTGCTTTCAACTTGGCAGATTTGTGTGACCCCTGTGTTTCTAGGAGCTGAAATTGTCAAGACTCTTTTAATGCACCTCTTTGTTCGGGCAACCGCACGCCTGGTGGCTCTGAGAATAGCTGTCGTTCGGAGAATAGCATTTGTAGACACAACTGCTGCTGAAAAGAGAAACTCTATACATGGACTATTTCACTGGGAACAAGGCAGCAAAAAGAGCAACTATTGTTCTCTGTTAAAAGACATAGGCGAAGCCTAGTGTATTAATTTGATCCGGAACATGATGCAGCATTTTGCTCTAAATCTGGACATGATTGTATCTATATTGTCCACGTCAGTGCAGTTCTGATCCCAATCAGTGTGAGCACCCCCCAAGGCACCCAGGATAGAAAGGATCTGGCCCCTGCTTCAGTGAAGTTTCAAGATGGCTTTGAGTAAACAGCGCTAGCCACAGTGTGAAAGTCCTCAGGTCCCGGTTAACGCTCCCAAGCGTCGTAAGCTCAGGCAGTCTCGGCGCTGGAAAATCCACACACAGCTCCAATCTGAAAGAACCAGGGGCTTCGGATACCTCTCTGAAACTTGGATTTGTGCCACTACAGTTTAGCAGAAGTTGGAGACCGAGAGGGCACATTTGCCCTTCGCCTGCCAGTGAAATACGGCTCCTCAGTGCATTTGTTCGCGGCTCTGTTCTTTCTACTGAGGGATCAAGCATTAGGCATTTGCCACTTTTGCTACGCTGAATCTTCCGGCTCAACCGAATGTGCCAAATCTCTTGTCACATGACACATTAAGAAATTGAAATTCAGCTGCTTGTCTCTCTCTCTCTCTAGAATATTTACAATTCTGGAGCGTCCGTTCCAAAGCCTGACTCTAGAGAAAGATAAAATGCATGCCTTACTTAAAAACAGCATGAATAACAGGTCAGAAAGAACCTCAAGCTAACCCTATGGGCCAGGCATTTGCTATCCTTACCCCGAAAATATCCAGGTTGAGGTGTATCACTGTAGATTCCAAGAAAACCCAAAAAGTAATCATTTAAAAAAATCAAATGTAAACAGGTTCAAAGAATCAGAAAAAAAAATTTTAAAGGAGGAAGAAATGTTAAAGACAGATACATTTAGGAAAGGAAAATTCCAAAACCAGGATTTTTAAGTCTCCCAAAAATTAATTCCAAAAAATAAGAAGGAAAAGGGGGAAATTCATTGATCAAAAAGAAGCAACAAAAGAAAACTGAAAAACAACATGTAAGTGAAGGAAGAGCACAGATAAACCAGGAAATCTTCTCAGGGTAAAAAAATCAGAAAATCTTTACATCTTTGCTAATTGGATAAGCAAAAATATCCCCATCATTTTCATTGATTTGATCATGTGCATTGATTTGATCACCAGTGAAATCATTTTTCCTTTGTATTTTCTAACCAATCTATTTTCTCTTTTACAAATTGTTTATTAATGACTGATGCTCACTTATCTATTGCTTCTCTTATCAGTTTGTCTGAACTCTGTATCCAGTAAAAGCCGTTCTATTTATTGTGCCTGGGAGATCTCCACTTAATGACAGAGTTATAAGCCAGAAATAGATATACATGTACATATTTACTTATTTACAAATGTATGTGTAATGACTTTTGATTCCAATCCATTTTTCATACTCATCAACATACGGATAGATTTTTTTTGGAAGCCAAGATTCCAGATAGGTCACCCATGTTGTAGTAAATATTTAGTGAACGTGTAAGTGGCAGCATGTTGGGTAGCAGTCAGCATCTGGGAAATTCGTAAGCATGCTGGGTACACTGAAAAACGGTGGGACACAATAAAATGGAATTCGTTTGGGCAAGTGCAGTATTGGTAAAAGCCATTGGCTCCTTGGAGGACCTGGGAGGGATTCATAATGTTCAGACATGGTAGAAAAATTTGAGAGCCACAGTGACTGACAGCCTTATCCTGTATTTTCATTAACAGCTTAAAAGCAAACATTGAATAGAGAATCCCTGCAATATGCTTGTTATAGTCAGTGCTGAGTCACATTCCTAAATCCTATTTCATTCATTCTGGTCTTTATTTAACTGGTATTTATTGGATCCCTAGTACGTGCCAGATTCTGAGCTAGGTGCTGGGTAAATATTACTCCATAAGATAATCAAAGTCTCTGTCCTGGTAGAGCTTACTATCTAGTGCAAGTGACACAGACAATAAACAAAGAAAAAATAAATGAATAATACAAATTGTGACAAGTGATAGGAAACAGAGTACAGTGATAAAAGTAACAGGACCACATACATACATACCTACATACATACATACACACTCATATGTGCACACACACCTGTAATGAGAAAAAAATGGAAAATAAGATGTGTGAGAAAAGGCTAAGGAAGGAAAATTCCTTTGCCTGGAGAAGAAGTGAAGGAACTAAAAATGTTCCTGAAGAACTCAGAGGGTTATCCTCCTCCCTCACAGACGCCCAAGGTAAAATGAATACAAATAGTAGCATATTAAATTTATCAGTCACCTATTTTTAAAAACAATATCTTCAAAAAACAGGGAAGTTAAAATGTTTCTCCTCTGATAATGTTTTAAAGAGGGAGGTTTTCTTTTATAATGTTCAGAGAAGAACAAACTGTTTTTAAAATGTCTGCCAGCTCAGGGTCTGTTTTTCTCGGAGTAGTTCTTCCTAGCTTTTTCCTTCTTTCCCTCTGCTCCTTTGAACAATTACCACAAGCAGCCCCTTAACAGGAAAGAGCCTGTTTGAGCATCATGAGGCGAGGGGCCTTCTATTCTGACCTCTCTGGGTCCCAGAATCTTGACTTCAATTTTCAGCTGCTTCTATTCTATTCAAATATCCTGCTTTAATCATTTCTCAGAAGATTCCTTAACTTGGAATTCTGTCGAAGACAACCAGTGATTAGGTGAAAAGTAATGAAGCCACACTGTGCAATAAACAATAACTGAAGTGTATATATGTATCAGTAGATATTATTCTTAAATGTGTATTATTTAAGAATATTTATTTAAGGTATTAATATTATTTAAGAATAATATTATTAGATATGGTTGTGGCGAATAGCTATATGATTTTCCTCCCCTACCATGGTATCAGAAGGTGACACATATTGGTGTTCCTACGAGGTACATTTGTGTGTAGCGGTAGGCATGGATGCAACGGGAGGAGGGACATACCCGCCAGTCCCACTTTAAAGATGAGAAAAACTGAAGTTGTAAGATTGCTTTGCAGAAGGTTCTGAGGTGATTCAAGGCGAGGAAGAGATTTTAGATATAACTCTCAAAGTGCTAGCCTCTAAACAAAGTAAATGAATGAATGCCCATTTCCAGTTGGCATTGGAGAGTCTCCAGGGTTGGGGGTTGGAAATTTGCTTTAAAAATTCTAAAGCAAAAATCCTCTGAAAATAAGTTACGGCACACTAATTAATGTGTTCCAGTGTCCCTCCATTTCGGTCACCTCCAGAGCCTGAGATTGTTAGAACCACTTAGCTTTGCTTGGCAGCGCTCACCCTTAAGAATGGGAGCCCTGGCAGTCTTTCTGACAAGCCAAGGCATAGATGTCTGTCAGCTGACATGAAAAGGACCCTTCTGTGAAATGTATTTAATACTTAGTGTTTTATTAAATGGTCTCGAACATTCTTTTTCTATCCATCTCTTCCTTCCCAGTCACATCCGATTTTTTTTAAGTCAAGGCCACCTTCCAGAGCTGCTACCAGTCCCATATTTTGTAATTTTAAATGTGTTCTCTGCTGTAATTTAAAAGATAACTCATTCCTATTTCCAACATTTAATGCATTTTTTTTTCTGAAAGCAATATACGTGTGTAATTAATAAACAATTTAGTATGTTGAGGAACCTAGGAACTTGGCAAATGTTCTGGGGATATGAAATCTCAGCAAAAGCAGCACATTATAAGAAATAGTAAGTAATTACTTATGTAAGCTTTCTTTTTAAATTCTAAGAACATTAACTACTAATTACCTACTAATTACCAGTACTTCAGCAGGTGTTTGCACTTAACTGTAGGCTAAAGCCCCTGTGAAAAACAAACCCCTCACAGCCACTCTCAAGATCAAAGCTGAATCCCACCGGACCTCAAAGCATGCCATAGTTTCGGCAAAACTGGTTATAAGCCAGCTCGCTCACCACTTGGCTACATAAGGTGAAAAAGTAAACGTGCGTTTGTTAGTTTGCCTTCCTCTTGTTGCCCAAATGCAGTCATTATTAACCAGCTCGGAGGACTGGCTCGAAAGGCAACACAAAATATGTGGAGGTAAAAGCGAACTATGATGAGACTCTTCATCAGAAGTGCATCTGTCCCACTTCTGCTGGCTGAAGCAGCCCTCTGTGTGTGATGAGCCTGGAGCATCCCCTAGCCGCCACCCCACCTTCCTTTCCCGAATCTGCAATGAACATGTGCGTGTTTCCCTGCTCTTCATTCTCTTTATCTGCATATGAGAGCAATCTTGGAGATTCTTCCCAACTTACAAAGTGCAGATTCTCTGATCCTCCATTTCTCAGCGTTTCAAAACTCAAGCTGTGTGACGTTCACAAAGGACCGGGGATGGCTCTACATACAGCGGGTCCCCACCACCACGGACAGGGTCAAGCGTGTCTCTCAAGAGTTCACAGCTTCCTCTTCAAGACACCTCAGTCATACAAGCATCGCCCTTTGCTGACACGGAGAAGGAATGCAGAAACAGAAAAGTGGTGCCTGCTGGTGGAGTCGCACCTTATCTACCATAAGACGGTCAGGTCTGCCCAGGACACATTCTAAAGCATCCACGTCTCACCCTTTGATGCCTCTGTTAAGTTTCCTGTGGCCACCATAACAAAGCCCCACAAGTTTGGTGGCTTCCAACAACAGGAATTTATTCTCTCACAGTGCTGGAGACCAGAAGTCTGAAATCAGTGCTATGGGTGGGGGCCATGTTCCTTCCAGAGTCTCCAGAGGAGAACTCATTCCTCGCCACTCCCAGCTTCGGGGTGGCTGCAAGCATTCCTTGGCTTGTGTCAGCATCACTCCAATCTCTACCTCTGTGGTCACTTTCTCTCTTCTTCTTCGGTCAAATCTCCCCTGCACGTTCCTTATAAAGACACTTGTCATTAGATTTGGGGTCCACTCAAGATAATCTAGGATGATCTCATCTCAAGGTCAAGGTAATTAACATCTGCAAAGTTACTTTTTCCCAAATAAGATCATGTTCACAGAACCCAGGGATTGGGAGGTGGACACATCTATTGGTGTTCCAACCATTTAATCCACTACAGTCCCCTAAATGGTCTTTCACCCAATAAATTCATTTATTCAACAAATTGTATTGAGCCTTACAATATTTCAGGCATTATTTCAGGTAGGGATGAATCCATGAGCAAGACAGATAAGATCTCTGCCCTCAGGGAGCTTAAATATTATAATCCTCCCCCTCTGTGTGTTCTGTCCATCCATTTCAAATATACACATTTTCTTAGAATCTGCAATGTGCAATTGATATTCAAAACACACACAACTCTTGGAAATCTAGTTAAACCCTAGCATGTGTGCAGGTTAGGGAAACAGGAGACATGCATGAAAAGTTTCTTTTCAAGTTTTTCAGGTGCACAAGAAAAGAGAAAAGCATAGATGTGCAAATTTTATAAATTCATTTTACAATGTAATTGAAATGCCAAAAGATTGAAGAATTCAATGTTGATGAAGAAACGGATATTAGTGCAATGAAGAACAGCTCTGTCTTTGTCAGCCGGCCGTCTTTTATATGTCACAGGCTGTCACTTTCTATTGCGTTTCAACTAATTACCTCAGTTTATTAAAACTGAGTATGAATTCACGTATTTTACTCTCCAAGCCTTCAAGTGCTCCTCTTATCAAGAGCTATTACCTGATGATACATCCCACAGTTCTGAGGTTTCTCAGGTGAGCACATGAGTAGGTCCGCGTCGATGGGGGTTTGCAGAAGCAGGACGGCCATATTGGAAAGGAATGGTCTGCTGGCGGTTACATATGACCACACGCGTTAGTCCAAGGTGAGGCAACCAAGTCCTGCAGCTGTCAGGGAACAGGTGGGGAGCAGGATTGGACCGGCACAGATGAAAACTATGCCTCTAATGGAGGGCTACTTTCCGATCAGAGGTAATGACCACAGGTAATCAAAGGAAGGGGCCATAAATTAGTTATGTTGCCGTGTCTGAAAGCACCTCAACTGCAAATTATACACTTATATTTTAAAAGTGTGTTAGGTCCTGGTGGGGTGGGTGGAGGGATGGTTCTCTGTGGTGATGGTGTTTTTGTGTATGTGTTTTGGGAAGACTGGGGGTTGTTGTTTTGTTTTTAATCCAGAACCACATTGGAGTGCATTTGCAAGTATGATGGAGGGGGATCATGTTTGAGGAAATTTAAGTCAGCCTCAGATGAAAACGCAAATGTCATCAGACCACAATGGTGTCTATGTGATTACAAGCTTTAAGGGAGGCGTGATCAGAAAAGCAGATTTAAAAAAAAAGAAAACATCAAAAACTAATGATGTAATGTATGGTGATTAACATAACAATAAAAAATTAAAAATAAATAAAAATAAAAGAAAGAAAGAAAAGCAGTTTCTAGAAATGAGTAATTCGCACTTGGATCTCCAACACAGTTCCAGAAGCCATTCGAATTTCAGTTGGATTGTATCAAATAACACGCTGGAAGGAGCAGAGGTGGCCACTTAGCACTTTGCAAAAGGACTATCTAGGCTTTTAAACTGCAGACCTGCTGATGACATGGTCATTTCTTGGCCAGACAGGTAATGTGGTATGTGGCAAACAGAAATTCTCAGTCATGTTTTCCTAAGTCACCAGCTGTAGTCAATATTTGTGGGGGGAAAAAAAAATCAAACAACAATACTTTGGGAAGTTATGGAGATGTGGAGAACCAGCAAAGAACAAAACGCCAGGTCACAGAGGAAAAGACCACTTATCCTCAGCTCTAGTTACAAATGCCAAAACAGAATACTCAGGAAAGGGAAGGGGCTTGTTTTTTCCTTAGCAGATTCAAATCATTTGTTCAGAAAGGTAGTCATTGTGTGCTTTTCCACGGTTGTTCATGCAACGTCGCTCCAATCAGAATGTGCGTACACCTCAAAGTCGACAAGAAAAATGCTTACCAAACCAGGGTGCCGCCTCAGTTTCTGGTCAGCAGTGTCGCCTGGCTGAGTGTCTCCCCCACGTCAAGCCTCTCCAGAGCCACCGAGGGCCTTCAGGCCCGACTCATTCAGTCACAAGGTAGCCGCCCAAGGGCCGCACTTGCCCGGGCACTGTTCTTAACAAAAATGAACCAATGTTTTAAAAATCGAGGTATCTGCCCATAACAATCTCAATTTCCAGCCTCTTTTGAAAAATCTGCAGATGTAGCCCCACTGAGCCAAAACTCCCACAGAACCCCCGTCAGCAGAGTGACATGGCAACTGTCTCTCTACTTGAGACAAGCGCCCTGAACTGCTACAGCCCTCACCGCCCCCCCGCCCCCACGTCTCACTTGTGATTGTTCCTGGCCTGGCCCTGATGGGCTTTAGGGAGCTCTGAAGTCTGCATATGTTGGGTGGCCCTTAAAGGTCTCACCAAGTCCCTCTCCAACAACACACTGCTTTTAGGATGCACCTCACCCTGGGCCTCCTTCCCAGACACACTCACCTCTGCTTCGCTCTTCCAGACCTGCCCCAGCCTGAGCACTGCGAGTACGCCCTCCCCTGAGCATCCAGGGCTCCCACTATCTCAGCAGTGCTGTTAGGGGCTTTCTCACCAACAAACCCTGCTTTCCAAATAATATCTTACTTGGAATCCCAAAATGCTAAATAGATAAAAGGAGAGCTACTCTGTTTATATCTGGAGGACCTGAATCCTGCCTCCCTCCCACTCCCTAACCACTACACACAAGCCCCTCAAACAACCCCTGAAACACCTCGATGGAAGCCCCTAAAATCCCCCAAAACACTGATGTATCTTTCATTTGGTATCTTTGATATACTGCTCCGTGATAAGAAGTTATTTGATATATGTTGTGTTCTTTAAGTAAATTGTTCCTAAAGAGCTGTGCCTAATGCTAATGCATTTCTGCATGTAAAGTGTGTGAAGTAAATCTTGGTTAGCTTCTTCTCTGCCATGTTTTGGGAGAGCCATGACTCCCAAGTGAGGAAAGCTGCAAGTTCTCTTACCAACAGAACGTACTGCTGAAATGCTCATGCAGAGGATGACACCGAGATAGCGTCCAAGGCAGGAAGGCGCACCATTGCGTTTGCTCGCTTACAGGGAGGGCTCTAGACCATCTGTTGCACTGAGGTCCAGCCCCGTCTGGGCAGCGTAAAATAATCACTGCAGGAATGGGAAAAACAGACACACCACTGTGTGGGTAATGTTCTGATGCCCGATCTCATCGTTGCTTAGATGGGCTGCTCGGTTTGTGAAAACGCATCGAGCTCTACACTTAAATTTGTGCAATTTTCTGTACATGTGTTTTATTCAATAAAAAGTAAAAAAAAAAAAAGAGAGAAACAATTGAGTATGAATCTTTTATTCACTGTTTCCTAGACTGAGACACATCCGTTGCACGCTGGACTTCCCTTTGCTCAGGGCAGGGACTGGACTTACTCACACGTCTATCACTGCTGTCTGACTCAAGGGCTGCCCCATAGGAAAGGGCGGCATTGCTCTTGTTGAATGAATGAACGTGGCTTTGGCACAGCTCGGTGCAGTGAGATTGGTTCCATCCCTTCTCCACATATCTCTTTATAATCCAAGCATCTATGCAGCCAGTTGCCAGTTGCTGGTTCTCCACAACACCGGTCTCCCCTCCAAGTGATAGACAGGGGTGAGAGGTCTGTCCTAAGCTCGTGCTGTCATACAGCTTTATCCAGACACTGATGAGCATGCACCAGGCACTGTGCTAGGAGCCAGGAAGACAGAGATGGAAACAACAGTTTGGTGAAGGAATCATCTACAAACACAGGTTGTCAGAGCCATGGACGATCTGCCGTAAGACTTACGCACAAGGCACCATGACAAAAGCTCTTAAATCTATCTAGAGAAGTCTGGGGCATTTTCCCAGAAGGAGATGACATGTGATCTGGGTGGGGGTTTACCAAGTGATGATGTCACAGTTTCTGTTAATCGTCATTTATGTTGTGAACGGTTTTCCATCCTTCTCAAAAATGCTCATCTCTGACTCTTCCAGAGAAAGAAAAATCATCTGGCTCCTCTCCAAATCTAGCTCAGAATTGCAATGCAATCATTTGAAAAGGTTCTAGCCTTTCTTAACCTTCAACTTCTGACTGGTGAACATATATGACAAAATTACTGTATATTTTGTCCTTTGTGAGAAAGCACGATTTCAAGCAAGTCAATATTCCACTATTTCAGCAATATACACTCAAATGAAAGATGTGGTGAGCAGAATAATAGCCCTTCAAAGGCATCCACAGCCTAATCCTAAAACTGGTGAATGTGATAATAACGCTTAGGCAAAGGGGCTTTGTAGGTGGAACTAAGATTAGACCCTAAAATAGGTAGGTTATTCTGGATTACCTAGGTAGGCCCAATGTCATCAAAGGAGCCCTTCAAAACAAAGACAGAAGAGGAAGTCAGAGAAATCTGAAGCAAGACAAGGACACAACTTGCCATTGCTGGCTTTGAAGATGGAGGGGCCACATGTCAAGGAAAAGGGGCCCTTAGTCCCACAGTTGCAAGGAACTGGATCCTACCAACAACCTGAACGAGCTTGGAAGCAGATTCTTCCCCAGAGCCTCCAGACAGGAGCCCAGGCCAGACAGCACTTTGATTTCAGTCTCCGGAGGCCTTGAGCTGAGGATCCAGTCAAGCCCACTTGGCCTTCCGACCCATACCACAGCGGGGAGGTTGTCTTAAACTGCTCTAGTTGTGGTAATGTGGTATGCAGTGACAGAATGAATTGGAGAAATGTCCTAAGTGCAAGTCAGGACAGAAAATGCAGGACCACCTGAGCAGAGCTACCTACACAGAGGGCCTAAGGGGAACCAGAGAGGGCAGAGCCCAGAGCAGGTGGGGAAGGGAGGGATCTGGCCCCTTGCCTGGCTCCTTACTCAGACACACACTGACCAGTCCTTTACTATCTCCCTCTCTCCAACTAAAAACACCATGGTAAAGACAGGACAGTAAGAGGGCACCTACCCAGTGGAATTTGAGGAGAACACAAAGTGCTTTCTTGCCTGGAAAGATTTTATCAAACAGTACATAAAATTCTAGCATTAGAGATTCATTCCTTTGGGTTTGAAGAGCACTTCTGGGAAGGGTCATACCTAATAGAGCAACTGCTAGCTCCTTAACAGGATCGCTCTCCAGTCTGGCAGCTGGAGAAGTGGGCAAAGGCTCTCGGCAAGCAGACACAGGATGTGGGGGAAGGAGAAGGACAAAAGTGAAGAAAGCAAGAGAGACACAGAACTAGCATAGCCAGAAGAGAACCCCCAAAAAGTTGCCTCTTTCGTGAACTCTCTTGATGCCAACCACAAATATGGATTCTCTCAAGTACCAAGCAAGTGAACACAGGTGCTGGATTAGAGACACCTGCACATTTTTGCTAACCCTCCAATTCAGAGATGGAGTGTAGTCCCCTCCTCTTGAACTGGGCTGGGCTTAGCAAATTTCTTGAACAAGTAAAATGTAGCAGAAGTGATGTTCTTGGATTTCCAAGCCCAGATTATAAGACTTACAGCATCCTCCCTGGTCTTTTGAAACACTCATTCCAGGAGCTCTGAGCCACCATGAGAAATATCCAGCAACCCTCACACGGCCAAGCTGGGAGGTGACACGTGGAGGCTCAGGTCAACACCTTCCACTGAGCCCAGCCTTCCAGCCGTTGCTGGAAGTTCCCAGTCCCTGGAGTGAAGCTGCTGTCCCCACCTGCTGAAGGTCACCAAGTGGCCTCAATCAATGCCACTTGAGCAAGAGAATTATGCAGTCAAGCCCTGCCTGAATTCTTGGTCACAAAATCACAAGGTATGATAAATTGGTGGTTGTTTTAAGTTACTAAATGTTGAGGTAGTTTGTTATGCAGCAATGTTCGGCAGGCCTGGCCTTGTTGCAGCTTCATTTGGGGTTTAGAAATAAAGGCCACAAAAAAAAGATAGCTCATCTGCCATCCTCGTAGGAAAGACAGGAAGCCCGAACCCTTCCTCCCCTAGCATGGACCCTCTCAAGGAGAACGTCGTGGGAGAAGAGACACACCTCTCAACCCCAGAATCTCTGCTCCAGACACCTGCTAGCGCTTGCGCTAATTCAGACGCCCGACGGCAACAAACACCACCTGTCTGTTACAAATCCATCCTCTGAGCAGGGAATTGCCCAGATGCAGCATCCCCAACCTCACGGCACGGGGCTCCTTGGTGGCCTGGATGCCACAGCTGCCCTCACATCAGCGGAGTGAATTCTCCAAGGAACGATACTCTGCGTGCCATTAACTTAGGAAACATCCCTGGTTTAGTTCACTTCTCATGGTTCCCGCTTAGTCACTTCAACTGTTAAATAACTTGGGACAAAGTGCAGGATTTCCTTGATGTGACAATTACATGGCACTAAGTAATCTTGTACCTACTGGGTTTTCTGCTCCCTCTGTCGCTGCCTGCACCTGAGCACAGGGCTCCTGCTCTGTTCACGGGGGGCGGGGGGGGGCATGGAGTTTGGGCAACTGCCACAGCCACGGAAACTCTGTGACCCGGGTTATCAGTCCAGGCGGTGGGGGGCCGCCCACTTCAATTTGCATTGCATTCCCTGGAGGGGGCCCCCCAGATGGCCTCTTCTTGAAACATCCCTCTTTTATTTTGGAAAATGTTAACTTCTTACTTGGCATTGGTACCTTTGCAATGCAGAGCAGGAGACTGTCTGGCTTTTTATGAAACGCGGGGGTCCCTCGGACATGAACCATTCCTCAGTTCGGTACTCATTAAGGGCCTGCCACGTGGGAGGTGCTGTAAGGTACAGAAAGGACTCAGACGCCATGCTTGGCCGGGAAGAACTCACAGCCTAGTGGAGATCGTCCTTTACCACTGTCCCCGAAACGTCTCTGACTTCTGGAAGTTATCAGGTGGAAGGGGTTGGAGACGGCAGAAACAGAAACGAAACTTGAGCCAGGAGTTTAGAGGATCGGCCTCTGATGTGCGCCCCAACACAGAGTGGGTGAACTTCCCAACGTGCCCAGCTCTGGTTTGGGGTTCCTCGTCTGATGCACATTGATGGTCTCCCAGCCACATCTGCGTCATAGGTAGTCGGGAGAGTAAAATATGATGTTGTCTGGTGAAAGTCATCTAAAAAGTATAAAGCTCTGAAAATGCGAGTGGGAGCCTGGTGTGACCGAGCAGATGGTTAATTTAAAGCCAGGGATCCCAACACAGCATTAACCCTTTGTGTGTTCCCCAGTCCAGCCGGCGGGCACCCCGTTCGTTCATTTAATAATGTGCCCCCCTGTCTTTTTCACTTCCATATTCTCTGTGTCACCTTTCTCTCCTTCTCCATTTTCTACGAAAAATACTGCAAGAAGCTCAGATGTGGCAAGGCCCCTGCCTAGCACATGCATATGCATGAGGTAGAGCTCATGCCCCTTGGAGACACTGATGTCACAACTCTGGGGAAATGGCTAAGTAACCATGACAACATGGCGCAGTATTGCATCTTGCTTGGGAGGGCTCCGAGAATGGCCAGCCCGTCATGCAGGCAGGACAGTGACATTCCCTCAGCAAGGAGTGCAGAGTGTCCGGGTGATGGCAGCCGGCCAGTGGTGACAGAGGGCCGTGCCTGCTTCCTTCCATCTGGCCTCCCTGTCCCCCCTCTGGTGCCTGGAGGGGCAGCCTGTGATTTATCTGACTGAGCACTCCCACTGGGGAGCAATGGGAGACGATCCCAATCAGGGACAGCCAGGGATGCCAGGACATACAGCCCACGGTCTTACGAGGTTGGGTCAGGGCTTTGATCTTTGTCAGTTTCTTCCTGTCTTAAACAGGTGCCACTGACCCAAGGGTACCTATTGCAGAAGACTTTACTATTATGAAGTCATTAACTAGAGCAAGCAAACTCTGAAATATGGACAAAGAAGGAAAGAGGCTGACCTCTGAATAGAAATCAGCCAACATGTGCAAGCGCCAAGAATGTGAGTTTTTCTCTTACACCACTTTTGTGTCAATGATAATAATTTAGTCACCATGTTACTTCCAAAGGGAACTTTCTCAGATAAGCCCTCACCACTATATTTTCTAGACTTTTTTTGTTTTAAATATGTGTTTAGTGCCCCCATCATGTGCTGCTGAGGTTTTGGAACCGCTTTATTCCATTTTCTCAGCCCCTCCCGCTGACAAAAGTAATAATACAGTGAATACTCAGCATGTATACACTGTAACAGTCAATTGCAGAAACACTTCCACTATTAAAAAATAATAATTTAATGGGGCCTCAGTGTATGAACGTTGCCCTATTGTTCTGGCCTATAATTTCAATAGCATTAAAAAAAAAAAAAACTCCCTCACTAACAGGAAGTATATTGAGGGCTTATTCCAAATGCCATGCTCAGACAATTCAGTAATGTGTGAAGGAAAAGAAAGCAAACCACTCGAGCGACAACAATAAACAATAAAACACACAGGCAATCGCTGGTGAAGCCCAGGACGTGGTACTGATATCATCCCAGCTGGGTGGCTTTGTGAGCCCCACAGCATCAAGGACCTCCATCCATAATATCACACTCTATTTTTAAACCTACCACCTCACAGCCAAATGGACCGCACCAACATGCCCAGAGTTTTGGAAAGCACCTGTCACGGGTGGCCCCTGAGGGCCCTGAGCAGAAGAGCGTCTCCGATACGGGGGACTTGGTTCGACTCTGAGTCTCCCCACTGCCTCCATTGGTGCTGGCCTTCCTGTCCCCATCACTTGCTAGATAGCCATCTGAGCCCTGCCACTTATCAGCTGTCCAGGATGGTGATGCTCTGACTACTGGCCAACTGCCAAGAGAGCATCTCTGGGCTCCACACTCAACAAATGTTAGGACAGTTCAGCAATTTTCACTAGCTTGTAAGAAGGAAGATTTACAAATAAATTCACAAGCAAAACTACGATTCACAAGTATGGCAAAGGCAGAGTTGCAGCACGGGCAAATACGACAAGGGCCATGTTAATCATGTTACCCTATAAACTTAAAAGATGACCTTCCATCATTGTTCTGAGCAGTATGTTTTTAATCTGTCCACAGGCAAGGGCAGCAAGACAAAAAAATAAACAAATGGGACTACACAAAACAAAAAAGGTTTGCACAACGAAGGAAACCATCAACAAGACAAAAAGGCAATCTATTCAATGATAGAAGATATTTGCAAATGATATAACTGGAAAGGGGTTAATCAAAATATATAAAGAACTCAAACAACTCATTATAAAAAACAAAAAAACAAAGAAAAAATCCAATTAAAACATGGACAGAGGACCTGAATAGACATTTCTCCAAAGAAGACATACAGATAGCCAACAGACACATGAAAAGATGTTCAACATCACTCATCATCAGGAAAACACAAATCAAAACTACAATGAGATATCATCTCACACCTGTCGGAATTGTTATTATCAAAAAGACAAGAAATAACAACTGTCGGAGAGGATGTGGAGAACCTTGTCACAGTGAACCTATGTGTACTGTTGGTGGGAATGCAAAATGGTGCAGCCACTATGGAAAATAGTATAATATATATAGTAAAACATATATACATATAGTATAACAGTTATATATATACATATATATATACACATAGATATATATTATGGAATATTACTCAGCTCTAAAAAAAAATGAACTCCTGCTATTTGCAGCAACATGGGCGGACCTAGAGGGTATTATACTAAATGAAACAAACCAGACAGAGAAAGACAAATACTGTGTAATTGTACTTATATGTGGAATCTAAAAAAGGAAACAAATGAACAAACAAAACAAAATAGAAACAGACTCATAAATACAGAGAACAATCTGGTGGTTGCCAGAGGTGGAGGAGAGGTGGGGAGGGGCGGGGTGGGCAAAATAGCGGAAGGGCATTAAAAGTCACAAACTTCCAGTTATAAAATAAATAAGACATGGGGATGCAATGTACAGCGTAGGGAATATAGGTAATAATATTGTAACAACTTTGTATGGTGACAGATGGTAGCTAGATGTGTTGTGGTGATCACTTCATAATGTATATAAAGGTTGAATCACTATACACATGAAACTAATATAATATTGTATGTCAACAACACTTCAATTAAAAAGAATAAAAAAGATTATGTTCCATGGTAAAATGTACTACCCCGAAAAGGGGAAATAGTCTGGGTTGCACTGGACACGTCGTTTAGAACTTGAGACCACTGCAACAGCTGCCGATGGCCATGCACACTCAAAATTAGCCAAACAATAAACAGAAGAGCCATTTATCATTTCTTCTCTCTTGAGACATTTCAAAGAGATGGTTTTCCTGACATTACTGCTGCTGATTTAGTTTAACACCTAAGCTCCCTACACACCGGGAAGGTTAGCCAGATTTCTGGTCCTGAGTCATCACTCTTTGTAACACAGGTAAAATACTTGGCTTCTGACTCAAATGGCCAAAATATGAGAAATTCTAAGCACTCTGTATCGAGTCAAGGTTTTTAACTGCAAGTGAAAGAAGTTGATCCTTGTTGATTACTGAGAAGGTTATATTACGATAAGGATATTGAATAACTTGCAGAATGGCAGAGGGAGTGGAAAATAAAGCTTGAGGCTACTTTTCGGGAAACATATCCCAAACAAAGCCTTGAACTAGTCTAATAGGAAATTAAGCTCCACTGCTGCCGCCACTGAACATGAGACCTTGGATCTTCACTGAACCCTCTTCTGCATGAGGAGGATTGAGCTTACCAGAACTCAACTTTGCAGTCACCCCTCCTGCCAGCTTCAACATGCAAACCTTTTGTCCTTAGACTTATTATCCCAGAGTCACAAAATGGCTGCCACTGCTCTGAACACAATTCACATTCAAATCAGGAAGGAAAGGCAGGAGGTGTTGCCAGTGATATTCCCTCTCTCATCCTCCCCTTTTATCAAGAAGCAATAATTTTCCAGTAACTTCCAAGCAGACTTTCTTGTACTACTCATTATTTGGAACTGAGCTGTGTTCCCTAGCCTCTCTCAATCTTCAGTGTAGTCTGGAAAAGAGGCTGTCTGTGAAATGGAGTTGGATCATCCCTTAGGACTGGGCACATTGACGGTCTTTATAAACTTGGGGTTCTGTTGTTGGGTATGTAGAATAAGGACACCCCACTGGTTATAGAAACTTTGTTTTGCTTTCCACTGATCTCTTAAACTTGTTCACTGGTGCTAGTTCTTCCTCTAAACATAAAACAACAACAAACAAACAAACAAAAACAAAACTCAGGCAGGCAGACTTTTCTCATCACTTATGTCACAATGTCTCAATTTGTAATTAGAATGCTCAGTCCCCTGATATAGTCAAAACTTCAGTCTTCTGTTAAATTCTCCCTCATTTCCATTTTCTCATGAGTATCCCACATCTGGCCCACAGGAAGCATTTGTGCATTCTTTACCCTGGAAAATTCTGAGAAAATAGGTCTTGCAATATAACCATCTCTCCTTGGGCCTGTCCATCAGCAGCTACCAAGCCCTTTCCTCATGCTTCAAATTTCTCAGATGGTTCATATGTCTCCCCAAGCTCAGAAAATACATATCAATCTCTAAAATGGGTCACATTAAAGCTGCTCACAAGGCTGAGTGAGGGGGAGCTATCCTCTACCTTTCTCACTGGTGAAGCTAGGATCACAGTACAGCATGAGCCTCCCTTGGAGAAGTCCCTCAAAAGAACCTCTTCCAATTTCTACTATATATTCCTATATACCCACTGCATGGATGAAGATCTTAAGAGTCATATAACTGGGTTTTAGCTATTTCATTTTTATCATATTCTACAGAGAAATCCGTCTTCTGACGCATATTGATATCTATCTTCTTAGGGTCTTTACTAAAACTTGTATTATAATGTACTGTTATATGTGGCAAAAAGTAAAATGGTTATTTTTTGCCACAACTAATCACCATCTGCCACAGGTTTTAAAATGCAATATATATTTTTCCTCCCCCACCCGAAGTAGTAATTGCTATAGAAATTGTCCTCTTACCATAAACAACAGAAATTAAAACAAAATATATGTTTTGTTGAACAGAGACAATGAAAAACTGTGACCCATGAGAAAAAAGATACAAGAAAGAAAAAGCTAGATAAGCCTTACAGTTTTCCCAGCTCAGAACCTGGAGGCAGTTTTCAGGCCAGGGAATGAAAACTCAAACAAAGCCTAAAGTTCTTACTGAGTTGAAGGAACACTGACCAGAGTTCAGGAAAACCAAAGCAGCTAGAACTCAGGGTAAAGGAAAGTACAGTTCCAGAAATCTGTATAGGAAGTTCCAGAAATCTGTATAGGAGTCCCCCTAAAGCTTTGATTGATCTGCTCATGCATAGGTCACTACCCCATGAGATCAGCAAAGAATAACTTCAAAGGAGAGAGCAATTATTGGGTAGCTAGAAGATGAATAAAACCCAGAATTCACACGGGGTTGAGAATTCACTGACTTCCCTCAGAAAGTCCGCAACTTAGAAGTGGGATAAATTAACCCTGTAATAATGATTACTTGTGGACTTACCTAATCAAGTTTAAAAACAAGTCTTGAAAATACCCACTTATCCAAGCTAGCTTATATGTGTGTCCAAACAAAGCCAATCACTCTTTAAAGGAATATAATGAGATATGATGCACAGCAACATAAAATCTGCAATATCCAGCATTGAATAAAAATGACTAGATACACAGGAAGAAAGAAAAATGGACCCATAACCACAAGAAAAATCACTCAAAGGAAACAGACCCAGAAATGACAGATATTAGCAGTTATTTAAATGGAATTAAAACAGTTGTTCTAAAAATGCTCCACATGCTCAAGGAGATTTAAAAAAAAACATGAACATAAAAAGGAAAGAAATGAAAAGTATAAAAATACCCAACTGGAACTTCCAAAAATGAAAAATATTGTGTATAAAATGAAACAAATACACTGAAAGAAATTGACAGCAAGGTTAAATACTGGAGAAGAAAGATTAGTAAACTTGAAGACAATAATAGAAGCTATCTAAAATGAAGTACATGGAAAGAAAAAAAGAAAAAATGGCTGAATAACACCTGGTCTCAGTGGCCTGTAGGACAATATCAAATGGTCTAAACTGCATGTAATTGGTATTCCAAAAGGAAAGGGCAAATGGATGAAGATGTTTGAAAAGAAGAGAAGGAATAATGGCCAAATTTTTCCAATGTGATGAACAGTTAAAGACTTCCAGATGCAGTAAGTATGATGAGCCCCAGGCAGAATACCACACCATAGTTAAATCACATCACAAATAACTGAAAACCAGCAATGAAGAGGAAAAAAATCTTACAAATCAAGCAGAGAAAAAAAAAAACAAAAAAACCAGCACATCATATACAGAAGAGACAGAGAATGAAAGCAGACTTCTAGTCAGAAACTGTGCAAGCCAGAAGATGATGGAAAGACATCAAGGAAACACTATCACTCTAGACTTCTACAAAGAGGTCTATAGCCAGTGAAAACATCTTTCAAAAATAAAGGTGAAATAAAGAATTTCTCAGAAAAACAGAAGGTGAGAGAATTCATCATAAGCACGGCTGTGCCACAAGAAAATTGTTTAGTTCTTCAGGCAAAAGCATATTAAACTAGACCAAGATTTGGATCTATACAAGGAATGAAGAGCACATGAAATTATAAGTTTGTGGGAAACAAAAACATCTAATGGGGTATGTAACATACATAGAGATAACATGTATGACACCAGTATCACAAAAGGTGTGAGGGGAAAATCGAAATATGTTGTTAGGTTCTCATAGTCTACATGAAGTGCTGTAGGATTATATGAAGATAGACTGTGGTAAGTTAAAGAAGTTGACTGTAAATTCTATGGAAACCACTTAAATGTGAAACAAAGCAGTACGGTCAATAAATCAATTATGGAGATAAAATGGAATTATCAAAAATAAAGCAATTAGTCAAAAATGGAACATATTTCAAGGGTACTCAAGTGTTTTCTTAGGATTTAACAGTCATTTTATGGTCTTTAGCCAAGCACCTGAAGGACTAGGCTTAGGCTTCCAATACTAAACTTCGGATGTCCTACTGCCAGTCTAACCATTCTTCAAAGCAGGACTAGTCTTGACAAAAATACAAATGTGATTTCTTTTTTTTTTTTTTAAAGATTTTTTTTTTTATTTATTTATTTGAGACAGAGAGAATGAGAGAGAGAGAGCACATGAGAGGGGGGAGGGTCAGAGGCAGAAGCAGGCTCCCTGCCGAGCAGGGAGCCCGATGCGGGACTCGATCCAGGGACTCCGGGATCATGACCTGAGCCGAAGGCAGTCGCTTAACCAACTGAGCCACCCAGGCGCCCCTACAAATGTGATTTCTGAAAGAGAAACACATCAACCCATTCCCACACTAGCATACAGGCATATGAGATAATCCAGTGGAGTCCAGTTATAAGTCAGGTTTATTTTAATGGCTGTGAGGTCCGAAGCTTGAAGATAGCTTTAGACAGAGAGAGAGAAAGGCCAGCCAAGTCAAACTGGCATCACACACTTTTGTAAGCTCAGAGAGGTCAGGGGCTGTATTAGCTTTGTTTGCCACTGGATACCATCCAGCACCTAGCACAGCAACTGACACTTGTAAGGTGCTTAGGAATATCTGGGAAAGAAGGAAGGAGGGAGAGAGGAACCTAGTACTGGGGTCAGAAGGGGTCCCCCAGACAATGTGTCTGCACCTATCCATCATCTATGCATTTCTGTCATTTCTTTCACACAAGAACAACAAGACCCAGAAACTAAAACGAGGAGCAATAAATGTCTTAAATGAATGTGGCACTTAGAGAAAAAAACTAGAGTGTTTTTAAGACTACTTTTAAAAAACAGTAGATATATCCCTCCCAGATGCCTTAAAAGAGTTCCCTTGACTAACTAGTCAGGTTTGTGCCAAGAAACATCCATTTGCTCTGACTGCTCAGCTAGCAGGCTACAGTCTGACAATTGTCCTAAAGATTGATGCATAATATAATCAGGAGAGTATATCCGCACAAATTGAGAGGTGTGGTTATTACAATACAAGTCTTAATGCACATCAGAGGCCATTCCTCAGGCAGAATATTCAATTTAGAAATCTATTGTCACCTAGATACATCTGCCAATAAATTGTCAGAGAGATACATTTATATTGAGGGCAAAATACTTTGCCTTATGGTTCTTCTTAAGCTCCTTGAAGATAAATGGTTTATCCTCAGCATCTTTGTTTAAATGGCAATAAAAGCCTCACCTAACATGAAGGTCAAGGTAAGTAGGACAATTGACACACACACCAATTCCTCATGAAGGGAGAATGCCTCTGTTTCAAGTCTTGCAGCGTTTAAAAGAATGGATATCTCTCTGCCACGTCCTACTGGACGTTCGAACATATAAAACATGAGATTTAAAATATGTGACCGTGGGGTACCTGGGTGGCTCAGTCGTTAAGAGTCTGTCTTCAGCTCAGGTCATGATCCCAGGGTCCTGGGATCGAGCCCCGCATCGGGCTCCCTGCTCAGCGGGGAGCATGCTTCTCCCTCTCCCACTCCCCCTGCTTGTGTTCCCTCTCTCGTTTTGTCTCTCTCTGTCAAATAAACAAATAAAATCTTAAAAAAAAAAAAATGTGTGACCGTATATGGTGACTTAATACCCAGATTTTCCTAAAAGAAAAGATTAAATATACAAAATGCCATTGAGTCTGTTTTATGAAAACATTGTCATTTGGTTAATCAAAAAAACCTAGTCCTAAATACAACACTGCCATCCCACCAACTCCATCATATAATGTATATGACTAACACACACACCTATTTCCACACACATACCTAAGTATATGTAATATAATCTGTCCCATTTTTAATTGAAGTAAGTTGTAATTTTTTGGAAATGGCCATAAATTAAGAGGAGAAAAATCCTTATGAATATGATCCCTCTCCTCTCCTTCTACAGATAGGTTCTTTTCCTGGACCCCTCCCCAGCAAAATTTCACTTCCATCAATTGCTGTTCTAATCAATCTACACTTTTCTTGGCAACACCTATCGGAACCATTGGAGCAAATTCGGTCCCAGCAGCTCCTGCATTGTAGACAGGCTGGCGAAGGAGGAGGTCCATCTCCGTGGGATGTCTGTTTATTTTATATTTCACAAAAGGGAAAGGGTTTCTTTCAACAAAAATTTTTGCTTGGGAACCCTGAACGTAAACTTCCAGCAGTGACCTAAGCTCACCTCGGGAACAATATTAGCTGACAACCACCTTGGGAGTGAAAAATAAAATCCATCCCAGCTCCCTTTGACTGATCTAAGCTCCTTTTGCTGTCATTTAACACCGCAGATTGGATTTAATTTGAGGAGACTTCTAAGGCAATTGGGGAACTTAAGCATTTAACACTGACCTTAATCATTCCTCTTCCACACGCTTTCAAAGGTTTCCTGGTTTGTAAACAAAAACGGGATTCAGATGTGAGAGCAAAAATAGTACTGTTTTTCTACTCTTTAGTTTGTAAGAGTTGTCTTGCAAAGAAAGAAGCAGGAGGGATGAGTGGCAATCACAGAACGACAGCTCGGCATAAGGAAGCACTCTGTCACAATTAGAACCAGAACAAATCGAAGGGAGACCACAGAAGAGAGAAACTTCCCGGACACAGGAAGCATCCCTGCAGAGACGCAGGCGGGACCAGGGAATGCTGGGATTGCACAAACCCTGCGGCCCATCACCGCACTCCACGTGGCTCCAAAGTTAGGAAGCCTTCTCCTTTAGTGTTACAGTAAGGTGGCATTTCTGCGACAGAATATCTGGGCTACGAAGGTGTGGCAAAGGACGGCAGGGTCTTCGCTAAAAAGACAGCCCGGCCACGTTTAGTTAAAAATGAAGGGGCCGAAGGATAACGAGCCATTTGTTGAAGCTTCATCCTGTGCCCTTCTTTCCTTTCTTGGTCCTAGCCGAAATCTGGAACCTGGTCACACTGGCATGGAGCGGGATCGCTGCGGTTTCGTTTTTATTAAATATTCATTTTTGAATATTCCTCTACCGAAGGTAGCAGGGTGTCACACGGTTGTTCAGTTGTTGGAATAGAAACCTGCACCTTGATTTCTGCTACTGGGGAAACTGCTTCAATCCAAACTGGATTTCACGTTTGTGAACAGTTCCCACCAAGCAAACACCTGGAGGCCGGGAGCTGCTGAGCCCTGCCTGTGCGCTTGATCTCTGGGCGGACAGGACCCCTGTGTGTGGGACTAAGGGTGAGGGGGCTGCATCCGCTTTGATGTCAGCCATGACCCCTGTCCTCTCAGCCAGAAGTCACAGCTTTGACAGATTTCTCGAAGCTGCTCATGACAGCCTTCCGCAGCAACACCAGTCGGTGACTCCACGTCAGGCCTTCCTGAGTAGTTCTGCACCCACCGCCAGGAGTACAAGCCACCACCTTCCCCCCGCTGCAGAGACTTCCAGTGTGCTCTCCTGCCCCTGCCCACCTCCACGGGGGCTCTCCACAAAGCAGGTGGCGGATGCTGAGCTCCATCACACATTTCTGTTTATTATCCACAGTCCCAGCTAAAGTGGAAGCTCTAGCTTCTGTTGTCTCTTACTGGAGTGCCAGCACCTGCAACAGGGGCCAGCACACCACAGACATTCAACAGGTATTTGTGGGGCGCCTGGGTGGCTCAGTCATTAAGTGTCTGCCTTCGGCTCTGGTCATGGTCCCAGGGTCCTGGGATCGAGCCCCGCATCGGGCTCCCTGCTCAGTAGGAAGTCTGCTTCTCCCTCTCCTTCTGCCCCTCCCCCAAACTCTCTGCTCTCTCTCTCTCTCAAGTAAATAAATAATCTTAAAAAAATAAGTATTTGTGGTGTCTGCGTGGTGTAGTGTGGTGTGCAGGGAAAGCTCAGGCTTCTCAGCCAGAGAAAGCTGAGTTTGAACCATGACTCCTCCATTTTGGGGAAATTGATGCATATTGCTAAGTCTCCATTTCTTCACCTATAAAATAAGCTCTGCCTTGCTGAGTGGTTGTGAGAATTGGAGATAATATACACAAAGCCCCGAGCACAGTCTGATGAGTAAGTGCTCAATATATTAGTTATTATTAGTCACAAATGATGGTTACTGACTTTACATGTTAGTCTAAGGAGACCTTCACTCTCTTCCTTAGGAAATGCTGTATTCATTTTCTATTGCTGTGTAACAAATTACTTCAAACTTACTGGCTCAAAACAACACATGTTTCTTTTCTTTTTTTTTTTTAAAGATTTTATTTACTTATTTGATAGAGTCACAGCGAGAGAGGGAACACAAGCAGGGGGAGTGGGAGAGGGAGAAGCAGGCTTCCTGCTGAGCAGGGAACCCGACGCGGGGCTCGATCCCAGGACCCTGGGATCATGACCTGAGCCGAAGGCAGACGCTTAACGACTGAGCCACCCAGGCACCCCCACACATTTATTTTCTTACAGCTTTTATGGGTCAGGAAGTTGGGTGTGACTCTTGGGTTGTGGACTCTCTGCTCAAGGCTGCAATTAAGATTTCAGCCAAGCCTGGCATCTCATCTGAGGGTCAGGGGCTCCTTCCAAGCTCAAGTGCTTGTCAACAATTCATCATCTTGAAGCTATAGAACTCACAGTGGCTTACTTCTTCAAGGCCAGGAGGAGAGAGACTCCTTTCTTCCATCTCTGACCTCTAGATCTTCTTTCCAAGGGTTTGCCTGATTAGGTCAGGCCCACCCAGGATAATCCCCCTTTTAACATGAAGTCAACTGAATAGAGAGGTTAATTACATCGGCAGAATCCCTTCACCTTTGCCATGGAAAGCAACCTAGTTATGACAGCAGTGTCCCATCACTTCTGCCATCTTTTATTAGTTAGAAGCAAGTCACAGGTCCTGCTCATACTCGAGGGCATGGGCCATTGCGGGTCCTCTTAGAATTCTGCCTACCACAGACATCATTTGTCATTCCCATGGAATCTGATCGTTGCTGGTTGACCTGGAGCAGTAATGGAGTGAAGTCCGCGAACACTGCTGTTGGCACATTTTCCACCCTGCTGAAAACCCCAGAAACCCAGACATAGGGGGCATGGCTGTGGCAGCTGGTCAGCAAAAGAGCAATGGAGAGAAATCAGAACTCATCATAGGTTAGCACAGAATTCAGCCTTTTCACCACTTCTTCGGGAGCAAAGAATAATGGGAAGCATGGCAATGACTGCTGCTATAGATTCACCAAAGTCAACTGGTCAGGCCATTGCCCCCTCGCAGATAAGTCAGTGGGGACTGTGTAGGAAGAATTTGTTGTTGGAGAAATGTGTGCCTTCCTGCATGCGTGTGCGTGCACGCACGCACACATACACACAGCCTAGAGAGCCCAATGTGTTCTACCAACACTCAAGGATACCCCGAGGGCAATACCCTCCATGTGGCATTCCAGGTGTTGGGGCTGAGGCTGGTTAGTTGGGTGTGTTTTCATGAATGTAGAGGAGAAGACAATTCTTCTCTGCAACTGCGAAAAGACTAGCCACACCAACTTCTTTCAGATGAGGTCCCAGAAGGGGTAGCTATCTCAGGGTAGACTAGGACATCACCTAGCCAGGTCACAGATACGAAGCCTTCAGACTGAACTGTAATCTGTCATCTCAACAGCTGTGCTCAAGATTCAAGGGAGCCAGCTGGGGTCCAGTGAACAACTTACCCACGCATGCGGGGCTCGGGCTTGCTGAGGCCCCTTCCGTCCTGCTGGCCCTGGCCGTGAAAGAACTGTGTCTGAAGGAGGGCTCCTCTAAAAACCCAAAGGTAGGAACATTCGGATTCATGAACAAAGAAGTCTCCAGGTGCACACCAGCCGGCCTCAAAGCAGCCAGGGCCCGGCGGTGTGGTCCAGGTTCAGACCCTACAGCCAAGAGGCAGAGCGCATAAGAAGACTTCTCAGCAGGATGGAAAAATCCAGTCAACAGCTGGAGATCCTAGTGCCTGACCACATGCTTGCTTTATTTGCCCTTTCATTGTTTTTGCTTATTACTTTTCCTCCACCTTTTTTTCCTTCCTCTTTCCTTATCTCCTCCTCTCCTCTCATCCTCTTCCATGACCTGTCTTTGATGTATGCCTTTCTCCAGTCTGCTTACCCACTCTGGCTTTCACACTTGGATTGTTCCTGTCCCCTCTACCCCTTTTCTCTCCACTCCTCTTTCACTCTCTGTGTCCCACACTCTCTACCCAAGCCTGTGCCTCAGGACTCCTGCTCCAACCGTCTCCAAACCTTTTTATCTAGATCGTGTAGCCAGAGACTAAAGGTCCTCTGAATGCCTTCACCAAAACATTATTTTTTTTAGAAAAAAATCAATGAGCAGATTAGATGTAACATACTGCCCTTGTCAAAGTGATAAATAACTCCCCTTGAGTCTGGTGCATTCTTTTTGAATAGGTAGTAGCTTGGATAAATTGTATCAACAGAACCAAATGATGCAGTAGTCAGTGCTGTGGTCTGAATGTTTGTGTTCCCCCCAAATTCATATGTTGAACTCCTAATCTCTAAGGTGATGGTACCTGGAGGTAGGTCCTTTGGGAGGAGATGAGGGTGGATCCTTCACAAATGAGATCAGTGCCCTTATAAAAGAGGCTCCAGAGAGCTTCCTCTCCCCTTTGGGCCACATGAGGACACAGTGAGAACATGGCCCATCTACAGACCAGGAAGCAGGTTCTCACGAGACTGAATCTGCCAGTGCCTTGACCCTGGACTTCCCAGCCTCCAGAACTGTAAACATATTTCTGTGGTTTATCAGCCACCCAGTCTCTGGTATTTTGTCACAGCTGCCCCAGTGGATGAAGGCAGTCAGGATAGAAACTTATCTGTGAGGAAAACAAAACCTCTCGCAGATGGGTCAGAATTCATTTCTGCTAGCAACTCGTGATCTTATTGTAGGCACTTTTACCTGCTAGACAGAGAGAACTTCATTAGAATTCACAGGCAACCCTTAGTGCGTGGAGGAAACGGGAACCCCGTTGTATAGTCTCCCTCATGTTCTCACATCTCCTCCTCCTCTGCTTTCACCCCTCAGCACGTTCACAGAAAGCAGCTTGCACTGTGCAAGATGGCCGTGGTAAGCTGTGCCGCCCTTGCTCCTTAGAACATCCTCAAAAATGATTTTCTGCATCATAACAGGAACACTTACAAACATCTTGGTGATGACACAGAAAATCTGAACACTTCAGCCATTCTGTCAATGTTTGTGTAAAAAAATATTCCTGACCCAGCTCCAGCTGAAAAGCAACTTGCTGAAACATCACCTAAAACAGGAGGTTCCAATTCACTGGAACTCAACTTATTACACGCTTGAGCAGCTACTGGAACAAGAAAAAGCTGTGCAAGATTTTGCAGGTCAGGGTGTGAGAACAAAAAAAAAAAAAAAGAAAGAAAGTAGGAAAGAAAGAGAGAAAGAAAAAGGAGATATTCTTTGAACCTTTACTCAGTGGAATCTGACAAGCTGTGTGGGCTACCATCCTCCTCCTTGGGAAGTCACTGCTGACAAAGGCCAGGCTGGTCTAGGCATTGGGCTGCTGAGCAGGTGTCTGTAACTCTTGGTCAAATAAATGCCAACTTAATTTGAAGTCAAGAAAATGCTCCTAAGACTCAGACCCATGCATGCCTTCCCTAGACCCGGGAAAGACGGAAGTGTTGGACGGGGTTATCTTTCTTAACCACAATTCTCAACTAATATTCTAAACCTGTTTTTGGGTGTCTTTGATCACTCTAGAGAGGTTGATTTAAGCCAGAACTGCATGGTATCCCAATGCTCCCCACTCTTCTCAGGGTCAAGGGCATCTCAGCAAAACAAAGTCTCTTCAGCTTTTCTTGAAATCATGAAAAACAATAGCTTTCTTTCAGGCGCTCGTTAGAAAGCCATTGGTGACAATTGCCATGATCCATGGAGCTAAGAAGGGCTGATGGAGGAGGTGGAGGTGAAGCTACCATGTGTTTTAAAGGCTCATTCTTGTGTGCAGTCAGGGTTGACAGCCTCTGCCCTCTGAGATGTATAGGACACTTGAAACTTTCCTGCTCCTGGTGACCTGTCACAGGCCCCAAACATTTCTCAGATGCCTAGCAAGGAAGTATGCTGAAAATAGTTTATATGCCAATATCTCAAGGGCCGTCTCCTCTCTTAGTTTAGGGAAAGACAGCTAATAGGCAAGTAAATCAGATGAGCACTCCCCCTCTCCAATCCTCCAGATTTTAGCGATCAATCATTCTGGCCGTGCACTTGCTAGAACCCAGTGTTCACTCTAAACCAACGGCCATGACATTGTCTTTAAAAGTGTACATCTTAGCTTCCCATTTACCAGGAAGCTTCTTTCACCAAGACAAGCCATCTGCAACAGCAGGATGAGCACATGCCTGTAAGTGTAAAAATTCAAGTCCTAAAACAAAAAGCTCCTGCTTTTAAAGTAAGGCCATGCAATTTTAGGTACATTGTTATATTCATCCAGAACTGTCCCTAAAAGTTGTTAATTGAAAAAAGAAAAACTCTGTTACATCCCTGCATAAGCTTCAGCAAGCTAAAGCCTCTAGATCAGGGTTGTTCAATAAAAATATGGTGTAAACCAATTGTGCAATTTTAAATTTTCTAGGTGCCACATTAAAAATGATGAGGGGCACATTTCAGTGGCTCAGTTGGTTAAGCACCTGACTCTTGATTTTGACTCAGGTGGTGATCTCAGAGTCATGAGATGGAGCCCCGCACTGGGCATGGAGTCTGCTTGACATTCTCTCTCTCCCTCTGCCTCTGCCCCTCCCCCCACTCACTCTCCTTCACTCTCTCTCACTTTAAATAAATAAAATCTTTTAAAAAACAATGAAAAGAAATGGCTGGAATTAATTTTAATGATACATGCTATTAATCCATAGGCCTAAAATATTACCATTTTACATGTAATCAATATAAAAAATTCTTCCATTTTTTTACATTCCCCACTCTTGTACTAAGTCTTAGAAAGCCAGTATGTCCTTTATATTTACAGCACATCTCAATTTGAATGAACAACATTCACCTGCTCAGTAGAACCCTGGAAAGCATGGATCTTAATGAAGATAGTTGCCCGATTGTCATGATGATTGAATTGTCAGTGTAATGGTGAAATACAGAAATTGCCTGAGCTGTGGTCCAACCAGACCTATTTTCAAATCCTGGCTCCACTATTTACTGGCTGTGTGACCTTGCACAAATCACTTAGCATCTCTGAACTTTAATCTCCTCCTCTTTGAAGCAGAGCTATTGATCCCTGCATTCCAAAGGATTATTGTGTTATATGAAACATACATATATATGTAAGATGCGTAGTACAAAACTAGCACCCAGTAGGAACTCATAAGTATCTAACATTATTGGTATCGATCATAGACTATACACATGTAATAGTAACAGTGTAAAATGTGTCTACATTTTTTAAATATTCCATCCCTTTATTTATAACTTTATCTAAAGAATATTCTTATCAAATCAGCATCTCTCTGTACTAATGGTTGCCCTCTGTTTTGTTAGTTAGAAATATTTAATCTAGTAAGGTAACAGTGATGGAGGTAGGACTTCATGATTTTGTAAACCCTTAAGAAAAAAGGCTCTAAAAATCTGCTGTTTAAAAATGGCAAACACTTGGGGTCCAGAATACACTGCAACTTGCGGCACCATCTTAGGAGTCACCTGAGACTTACATTAGACAATTACGTTGCAGGACCATAGGGGAAGACCCGATCCTGTGGGTTTCCCTGAGGAAAGCAGACATTACCAAAGTATGGTTTCATATAAAGCAAGATGGGAGGGCATCACCTTAAAAGAGGGGAATATCCCTTTCTCGATGAGGGACTTGAGAAATTTGGGAACTTGAACTCCAGAGGAAAGAGATAGGGTAAAAAAAATCACTCCTAATAGGACATAAGAAAAGGCCAGGGCAAAGAATCCCTCAATAAGGGATGTATATAGTGGGGCTTAGACTCGTGCATCCTGGGAGGGGGTCTTACCCAGTATCTGGTTTTAAATTTCTCTACACTGTAATTTCTTTCTCATCCTCAGCCTTCAGTAAAAATCTTGTAAAATATTATAGCATGGTCTCGGCTGTCACAGTGGGAAGTTTAAAGGGACAGACTAGACCCATTCCTAACACAGAGCACTTCCAGGGAGCAAGGGTTAGCCTGAGGAAGGAGGGAGATCCTGAGAGGGCAGGTCACACCTCCTGCCTAACTGCGATCTGGCTGGAGCAGAGGCAGCAGGCTGCAGGGGGTCACTGGCTGAGGGGGAGGGGCGTGCGTCAGCGATGACAGACTGAGGGAGAATGTTAGCATCTCCTGGGGAGTCCCAAAAATGTACAAGGGGATGAACCCACTGAAGGAACTGAACTCCAAAAGGATGGGTGCTCAATTATTATAATATAGACATTGAAAAAATTGGGACATTTTGTATCACAGTCTGTGGGAAGCTTGAACATTCCTGCTACACAGTGGGGAAAACACTAACCCCTCTAGTCATTTGCTCACATAGTTGTACATTCTTGGACAAATTATTCAACTTCTCAGACCTTCAGTTTGCTCATCCTCAGAATGAGGGAATTGAACAAGATGGCTTAAGGTTTCTTCCAGAGATGTAGTCCTGATTACATCATGACGTGAGTATCAGCCACCTAATGCATTTGGTGAGTAGAAGCTGGATTTGGACACAGCCTGGTCATTCAAGTTTAGAAAGCCATTCAATAATCCGACTCTACATAGGTAGCAGAAATATCCTAACTGCACACTCAAATCAATTCAAGTATGATCAAGTTTAACAGATCTAGTGAAGATTTGTAAAAATGAATGAAAACTGCTAAAAAATAAATGGAAGTTAGAACACACTCATTCAACTTTATTAAAGCACTAAGATACAGGATGTATTGTACCTAATTTTGGACAAATCCAAATCTGTATTTCTATGAGGAAGCACAGTGGGTGCTTAATAAGTGGGAGTTGTGTGAACGACTGAAAAATGCTGCCAGATAAGTTCAGTTGACTTTTGATGCTACTTAATTATTTCATGCCTTTCCATTTTTAACCCAATTAAGTCCATTATGGCTATTGCAGTGCTCAGAAGTGAAAGCTTATACTTATTTTAAAAATGAAATCTCACTAAACTATCATAACTGATACTAACGACAAATAGAAAACATGTGTGGACATCTAAAAAAAAGCACACCTCTACAGAATATTCTGAAATAAATTTTTTAAGAGTATTATCAAAAGAAATAAATGGCAAGACTCTTGATCAAGGTGTAATATTAAAGTGGTCCATGGTAACAAGGGAGGCTACAGCTTAGGGTGGGATGAGGTTTCAAAATAAATCTGGAGATAAGCAACAAGAGATTTTCTTAGTTGGGTTTGCACCCAGAGGAAGGAGCAAAAGAAAGGTGACAGTTGGGAAGGTGGCATAAGGTTAACACTTTGACAGAAGGGCAGAGCTATGAAGTTCCAGGTTGCCAGTCTTCTCCATAGAAGAACGTAATATTCAATCTGGAAAAGGTAGAACAATGGTAATAAAAAGGAACATAAAAGTTTAGATAGTTAAAAATCACAGAAGTTCCAGTTTCCAGGTCCTGAGAATTCCATCCAGTGTGCTCAGAGAACACTCAGCTGTTACCACTTAGCCGTCTTTGAGGAATTATTAAAAATAGGAGAAAAGCTAACAGGTTGAGGATGGAAAATGTGCAATTTGCCACAAGAGGGATGAAAAAGTGAATTCATTAGATGGTAAATGAATCTTGGGGAAATCTAATCTGAATTAATAAATTTGTGCTTTGTAAACTTTGAGAAAAGAATATAGTTTTACTAGAACCAAGAGGGTATCACCAAGAATGTACTGAACCAACCTGACTTTAACCCTTATTAATAGAGTAGCTCAAAGAATAGATTATAAATACATCAAAGGCATAAAGTCTCTGGATTTTAGCAAAGCACTTGAAAAAACCCTAATCTTCCCTTGTAGACAAAAAAATAAAATGTGGACAGTAAAAGATAAAAGGTAGGTTAGTTCATGGTGATTTGAACAATCACAACTTCAAAAAATGTTAACTGTTAGCTTGGAAAACAAATCCCATCCTGCTCAACCTTTTTATTAGTAATCAAAGTTAAGACATAGAAAGTATACTTATTCAAGTTAGGGAAGACACAAAGTTAGGCAAGTGAACTAAAGCCCATACATTTGTCAGGACTCTTGACTGCAAGGGACAGAAGCCCAGTTTAAATTAGCTTCACAGGTGTTACATGCAACTGATGAATTATTTAACTCTACATCTGAAACTAATGATGTACTATATGTTGGCTAATTGAATTTAAATTAAACGAATGAATGAATGAATGAATGAATAAACAAACAAACAAACAAAACAAATTACCCAGGGGGTAAATCACTTCAGGCATAGTTGGATGCAGTTGCTCAAATAATGCAATCAAGCTTCAGACTCTACATCTTGGCTCTGCTTTCCTCTTTGTTTGCTTCATTTTCATGCAGGTCCTCCCAGATGAGGTCAACTAGAGCATTAGCATCCCCAGGTTTATATTCTACCAGCTCAGCAACCATAATGGAAAGAATGTCTCTCTTGCCCAAGAGTTCCACACAAAGTCCTAAGTTTGGGACTTATTGCCCTGACTTGGGACTTCTGCCCTTCACTGAACCAACCACAGTGAGGGGGGGGAGACACACACCTACCCAGAGCCCAAGGATAAGAACAGGGAGGAAGTTGTTCTCCAAAGGGATTCTGTGCAGGCCAAACAGAACAAACTTGTACACCAAAAAAAATAAAATAAATAAATAATAATAATAATAATAGGCTAAGATAATGGTTAAAAAACTAAGATTAAACAATAAATTGAAAGTCCTGAGCTTGACTTAAAACTATCAATTTCATAAATTAAAGATGAAGATAGACCACATTTGTCAACAAATGGTTCATGTGAAAAAGATTTAGAGGTTGTGTTAGACAATAAGCTCATTATGAACCAACAATGTGTTACAGAAACTGAAAGAACTAATTCAATTTTAGGTTTCCTTAATAGAAATATTATAACCCAATTATGGGATGTTATGGTCGTACTGTTTACTTCATCAGTCAGACCACAGCTGAATTAACATTCTAGAAGGACATTCCCAAGGTACAGAACATCCAGCAGAGGCTGATTAGGATAAAGAACTAAAAATCAACTTAGGGGAAGACCCAAAGAGTTGGAGATTTCCATCCTGGGAAAGGGAAGGCCAAATAGCAATGGTTAAATATCTGAAAAGTTATCATATGGACATAAAACTGACCAGCGGTGCTACTTCAACGGGAAGAGCTAATACCTGCAATTAAATTAAAGGGAAATGGATTCAGGTTGGTTTAGCAAGTAGTACTGCCCAGCAAAATAATTGGCTCCCTTGAGATGAACTGAGCTTCTCTCAAATATAATTATCAGAGATGGTGTAGGATTGTGTCTGGAACTAGTCAGCTACCAAGATCTCTCTCTCAACTCTTGAAGCTATGATCCAGTGGTTCCATGAATATTTGTTAACTTCTCTGTCATGGAAAAGTTAACAGGAGTTGCACACCCGTTCCACATTTCCAGGAGTGAGGGAAGAACCCAGGCCTCATGGGTCTGGTACATCCATCTGACCTCACTGGGTGATTGGAAGAAGTTCAGTGCCATGTGGAAGTAAACTCCACATGGAAGAAACTTGGAATACAAAACACCAAGGAAATTGAGGATTTGGGCAAATGTCTCACTCACTTTGGCACTTTCATGCATTAGTCACCACTCAACATGTTTTAAACTAATTAAAGCATCAAATGTGATCATTATTATTTTAACAACTTACTCAGAGAAATAGTTGAAATGTCTAATAAAATAACTTTGATCATCCATGGATTTCTTTACCCATGTTAATTTTCAACACAGATATTGTAAAAATGAAATAAAGTAGCAAGTATATCGCAAAAGTGTAATGAAGTATCTGAAAATGTTTTCATATGTTATCAGACAATATATACACATAAGGAGTTATTATAATTATTATTCATTTCACTATAGCATAGATAACTTAGTGTTGGTTATTATAAAATTATGAGGATTCACTAAATCCTTGGAAGACACAAAATAAGCAAGTAAAGGATATCACGTTGCTCTGAGCTGAGAACTCATTCTTGCCTAAGGAGATGCTATGTTGATAGAGTATACTTAAATGTCACTGAATAGCTGTGAGGATTAAATGAAATTTTGTCTCTGAAAAGTGCTTTGCAATATGCTGTATAATTCCCAAATCAAAATATTACCATTCTGTTCTCATTATTAGCAAGTTTTCATTATCCTACTACAATGAATTGGCTGCAGAAATATAGATGTCTAAACTAGGCGAACTCTACCTGATAATTAATATCAGAATTCTGGCACTCAGCGTGGGCAAAATCAGATAATAGTTTCCTTATATGCAAGTGCTTAGAATATTAAATCCATCTCTGATAGCTTAATTATTATTTATAAGTAGAGGACACAATCTGAAACATAGGGACTTTGTGGCCACTCTATATATCACAAATCACTCTTATAAATATTTCTCATGTTCGCAAAATTGCATGGTAAAAAAGCACTAGATCAATAATAAAAGTATGTTGGAAACCTATATTAAGGCAACATCCTTTATTAAAAAAGGAATCATTGAAACGATTTTGATTCTCCATTACCATAATTCCAAAAGGCCAATAGAATTTATAAAGCCTAAATATCCTATAGATTTGTGTTAGTGGTTTTTTAACAAGATGAATCTCATAATCTGGGATGGGGGATAACTAAGAAATAATGAAGCTGAATCTCATTTTACAAACGAGAAAACAGAGGCCTTATCCAAGGTAAATTAGCTAGGGAGATTGGACTTAGATAAGAGACAGGAAAGTATTACGTAGTCTTTATGGTAAAATCTGACCACACATTTAATAAAATTACCTGATATATTTGCAGTCCTTTTTTTATGGTCATCATCTTCACTGAATATGTATTATTAAACACGTGAAAGGAGGCCTGATATAAGTTGGATGTTATATTATATTGAAGGGCTATGGTTTATTCCTAGTAATAACCAAAATTACAATCAAAAAGGAATAAAAATGCTACCCAACACAGCCACATATACAAATATGCAGAGAACCAGAATTACTCTACTGCATGTACAAGGTCTGCAAAGAAATATGTCCAGGCATGTATAGCTATGGAAAATATGAGGGAATTGTAAGAAATGTATAATATGCAGGAAATATTGACCTTGCTTCCACTTGGGGTCAAAAAATGCAAAGAGATTCTTTCGTATATTTTATTTCCCTGGGGAGAGCATGTGACTTAATATAAAAAAAAAAAAATCCTTGAGCAATGCAATCTCTCTAGTTTCCAGTGGTGCTTTTTTTTTTCCTAGCCCTACTTTACCTCAGAATTATTTTTGCATTGTTCAAAAGCAAAAAGGAAAATTTTGGCAAAGTTTAACCCGGTCAAGATGGATGTTAATTGCAATGTTATAATACTAATTTGTGCATCCTTACTCAACCATAGGAAACTCATTATGGCCTCATTTAACATTCTGAAAACATTTTTAGACCATTTATAGCTTCAAATGGAAATAAATATAACTATATGTGTAGAATTGTCATTTTAATCAAATTAAATTTTCCAATTAGAGAAAGAAGTCTTGTTAAGATCACCCATAATTCATATTCATAGAAGACTTCAGTTCAGGTTATAGAACTCTGGAAGACCATTTGGAACAGGAAATTTTGATTCTTGCAGTGATGTATTTATCAGTTTTGGTGATTTTAGTAAACACAGAAATACTATTTTATAATAATGTATTAATGATCCATACTTTGAATCTTTTAAAATGCTGGCTAGTTTAGGATTCAAGGGTTGAACGTTGAAAATGGTGAAAAACTAAATAAATATATCCCTGAACAGCATCATCTGTTTAGAAGAAACAAAGAACTGAAATTTTGCTTTTCAAGATAATGTGAACAGCCTGACACTCTTTCAGTGCAATTGGCTAAATGCTTATCCAAAAAGTACATGGTCATAATATCTATAAAGTGTAAGTAAAAGGAACCAAATCAAAATAGAAAGTTGACTCTGGTCAGCTTGAGGAGTTTAATAGTATCATTAATAATAGATCCATAAACTGTGTCCATTTAAATACCAAAGTTGAGTTCTTAAGCAGAATAAATAAATGTACTCAGTGGAATCAAAGACTTTTTAGGATGACTCATTATTTTCAAACCTGACATTCAGCTAATGATGATACATTACACTGCATTTATATCACATCACATTTATATTACATTAGGAACAATCTCTGTGACCTGATGTTCAGGGTTTTTTTTTATTATTCCAAACTTACACGTTTTTAAAAACATTTGATTTCAAAAAGCACAAGTCTGTGTGCTATAATTAACATGCTGCCCGAGGTTTATAAGATTTAGAAAGCAAGAACTTCCAGGATTCCTGAAGAGATCTAACCTTACAAGACAGATGGTATGCAGCCATCTCAACAGCAGGCTCAGAATTGGGTCTAGGTAGAGGGGGCTGTGCCCCCAGATGTGTGATTGGAGGGGATTCGAAAATGTCTTCTGTTCCACCCCTGGCCTGAAGAGTATTTGTTATTCTATTTTTTTAAAATGCATCCCTGTGGCTCAGGGCGGCATTTGCCAGAGTCTCCTGTTACAATTTATCTCACACATTACTGAAAACATTTGTTCAACAAATATTTACCAACTGCCTACTATGTTCTAAGCACTACGAGGAATACAGAGATGTGTGAGCTGTCGGGCTACAGAAATACTAGGAAGTGAAGGGTCTGCTTCTCCCTCTGACCCTCTTCCCTCTCGTGCTCTCTGTCTCTCATTCTCTCTCTCAAATAAATAAATAAAATCTTTAAAAAAAAAAGGGGGGGGGCGCCTGGGTGGCTCAGTTGGTTAAGCGACTGCCTTCGGCTCAGGTCATGATCCCAGGGTCCCGGGATCGAGTCCCACATCGGGCTCCCTGCTCAGCCGGGGGTCTGCTTCTCCCTCTGACCCTTTTCCCTATCGTGCTCTCTGTCTCCCATTCTCTCTCTCAAATAAATAAAGAAATACTAGGAAGTGAAAAAAAATTAGGGATAGAAAAATCTGGGTTCAAACCTCATCATCACTTCTTACTGGCTACAGGATCATGGATAAGTAACTAAGCTTCAGTCTCCTACTCTGTAAAATGCGGATGATAGTACCCATATATCAAGTTGGATGGTGATTAAGTATATGAAAGGGACTTAAGAGAATGCTCTGCACACAGTAAAAGTTGAATAATAATAGCTGCTGCTATTGTTATTATTATTGTTAACCACAGACACCACCCTCAAGGAATTTAAAGTGAAACAAGGAGATGAGGTATGTGCATGCAGAACTATGAGACAAAGTACAAAGAGCAGTTCAGAAAACGCTAAGATGGTCTCCAGAAATAGGGGCCAGGGGAAGTTTGAGAAAACAGGTCACATTTGTGCTGGATCTTGAAATTTGAGCAAATATTTCTTTAAAAGTAGCAAGTACCTTAAGACACAACCAAGATTTAGTTCATGTAATGGGGTGCCTGGGTGGCGCAGTCAGGAAAGCGTCTGCCTTTAGCTCAGGTCATGATCTCAGGGTCCTGGGATCAAGGCCCATATCGGGCTCTTTGCTCAGTGGGGTGTCTGCCTCTCCCTCTTTCTCTGATCCTCCTCCAGTTGTGCTCTATCTCTCTCTGTCTCAAATAAATAAATAAAATCTTTAAAAAAAAATTTAGTTCACGCATGCATGCATGCATTTATTCACAATAAACATTCTTCAAGTTTAAGGGAGCAACTTGAAAAGAATAGTACATTTTGATCACCATGAATGATTTCTAGGGTTTTTGTGCTTGCAGGGAGGACGAATCTGGATGGGGTGCTGATGGAAGAGGGAACAGTGAGTACTGGGTGTCAACTTTAAGGTGAAGTGTGCCAAAAGGACTCCTAGGTGAGAGGGGAAATGGGCAGAAGGCAAGTAGGAAATTTCTCATTCCCCAAAAGTTTACTTAGAAAGGAATGATTCCATTGGAATAAGAATGAGATGCATCCATGGACACTGGCTGAGATGCAAAGACTGAAAAACAAGGGATAAGAGAGTCTGCATTGAGGAGATTTTCAGTAACGCAATCCATCTCCAGTGTTGGCTTATTAGCTGTACCTCTTCTTTATTTTTTTCCAGTGATTGCTCTAGCCTTCACAATATGCATCTTTAATATATCCCAGTCTACCTTCAAATAATTATTATAGTTCTTCATGTACAGTTTGAAAACTACAACAGTCTACTTTCGTTTCTCTGCTCATGTCCTTTATGTCATTTTCATACATTTTACTTACACATATTTTATTAACCCCCCAATGCATTATTACTATTGTCATCCTTGCTTTCAACAGTCAATTATCTTGTACAGAGATATAAAAATGAGTGGGAAACATCTTTTATCTGTACCAACACATTTACCATTTCTGGGCTCTTCCTTCTTTTTCTTTCCATCCAGTAATATTTTCTTTCTGCCCAAAGAACTTTAACTCACATTTTTTAAAGTGCAGGCTGCTAGAAATGAAATCTCTCAGTGTTTATCTGAAAAGGCTTTTCTTATACTTTCATTTTTAAAGATATTTTCTCTGGGTATAGAATTCTAGATTGACAGGTTTCTGGTTTTGCTTTTTATTTCAGCAATTTAAGGATATTACTCCATTGCTTTGAGCTTGTATATTTCTGATGAGAAATCTGTAATATTTTTTTTGTTTTTGTCCTTTGTATTTAATATGTAGTTTTTCTATGACTTCTCTTAAGATTTCTCCTTTTTAGGGGCGCCTGGGTGGCTCAGTCGTTAAGCGTCTGCCTTCGGCTCAGGTCATGATCTCAGGGTCCTGGGATCCAGCCCCGCATCGGGCTCCCTGCTCCGCGGGAAGCCTGCTTCTCCCTCCCCCACTCCCCCTGCTTGTGTTCCCTCTCTCTCTGTGTCTCTCTCTGTCAAATAAATAAATAAAATCTTAAAAAAAAAAAAAAGATTTCTCCTTTTTATTGATTTTCAGCAATTTAATTAAGATGTTTCTTGCTATATTGTGTGTGGGGGCGGATGAGTGGGTGGGTTTATCTTTGTTGTATTTACTGAACTCCTTGATCTGCAAATTTATAGTTTTTGTCAAATTTGGGAGGAAAAAATCAAGCATTATTTCTTCAGATAACCCCTCCTCATTCTTCTGGGGGCTCCAATTGCACAAATATTAAACCACTTAATCTTGCCCCACAATTCACTGAGATTCTCTTCATTTCTTAAATTGGTTTCTTTCTTTGCTTCATTCTTGACATATTCTATTGCTGTGTTCTCAAGTTCACTGACTTTTCTTCTACAGTATCCATTTTGCTGGTAATTCCATTCAATGAAACTTTCATTTCTGATGTTGCAATTTTTGTCTATAGTAGTTCCATTTAGGTCTTATTGTATCTTCCACATCTCTCCTCATCATGTTGGTGTTTTCCTTTAAAAAATTTAACATAGTCTTACAATAGCTCTTTTAACATTCTTGTCTGTTAGTACCATTGTCTCTATCATTTCTTGTCAATTCTTTTGTTTTTCCTTATCATTTTAGGTCACTTTTTTATCTTTTTTTCTTTCTTTTTTTTTGCTTCTTGGTATATCTATTTTTTTATTGGATGATGGACATGATTAATTTTCATATTGCTGAGTACTGGATATTGTTATGTTCCTTTAATGAGTATAGGGGTTATATGGTTATATTACTTGCAGATCAGTTGGGTCTCTTCAAAGTCTGTTTTTAAGCTTTCTTTGAGTTGGCCAAGAGTAGCCTTTACTCCAGGGATTTGACTCTACTTCTACTGTGTGACTCTGGATATTTTTGAGCTTACAAGTGCTTGGTTACTTTTTGCTCAGCCTTGTGTGATACACTTTATGCACGCACGACTTGGTATTCAGTAAAGACTCAAGGAAACTCCCTTATACGTTTCTAGAACTCTTGTTCTGAGTGCCTCTTTCCTTTCTAAAACTTTGCCATGCAACTTTGTCATCTCTGCCTCACTCCCATCCTCTGATCACCATCTCCTAAACTCAGTAAGACTACCAGCCTCAGTTTGGGTTTCCCCTCCTTGTGTTTATTGTTTAGAAATTGTTTCCAAGCCAAAAGTGGGGAGATTATAGAATTTACATCATGTTTCCCTTCTCTGAAAGATCACAGTCCTGTGGTGCCTGTTGTCTGATGTCTTAAAACACTGTTTTACATTTTGTAAATAATTTTCTAATTTACTGTAAGAGGGTAAGTCCAGTTCTTGTTACTCGCTCAGGGCCAGAAGCACATATCCAGAATTTGAGGTGCTGAAGAAATAAATTTTGACTCGACATGGTAAATGATGCCAATCAAAAGAACAAGAAACACAGTGGTGATGCAGGGTCTATTTTTTTGCAGTGCTTAAACAGTCTATTAGGGCTTGTAGGTTTTAACAAATTACTGCCAAAAAGCATTAGCTAATTTTACTGTGTCCATTTAGAGGAATATTTCTAGAAGAAAATTGCTGGTCTCTATCCTATTCAACATTTTTATTAATGACTTAGATTGAACAAGTCTACCAAATTTGACAAAAAATATAAAGCTAAAAAAGTTAGCTACTCTTCTGAGTGGATTCAGAAAACTTCCAATAGCTGAGATAGGCTGAAATTTAATGAAAATAAATGTAAAATTTTTGTTTAAGTCCAAAAGACCAAGGACACACATAGAAGATAGAAAGATCTGCTGTCTTAAACAATTTACATGAGTAATGTCTACCATTTTATTTGGCCACAAGCTTAATATGAACTGTGTTGCCATTGATTCTTTTAAATATAAGGAAAAATGAAAGGAAAGAACCATGGAAAGAAAAAGAAAAGAAAGGAAAACAAACTTCAGGCCAAAGACAATAATCCTGCCTTTAGACCCCTGAGGACACGAACTTTATTTCACTTACTAATGTATCCATCTCACAATGTTTTTAAAAATCTCAATATGCTTTTGTACAACAAATTGTGTTCAGTGCCAGGCATCACATTTTAATCAGTACATTGACAGTCTAGGGTGCATCCAGAATAGGGAACCCAGCATTCTGATGATTTTGGAGAGTATCCCAATATAGAAATATTTGAAAGCACTTTGTATTTAAAACAAAGAAGATAAAGGTAAGGGAGAAACGTAGACCATTTTCGAACAGCTAAAAAGCTAGCAAATACTTGATGGGATTGTCAAATTGCTCTGTATCTCTCCAGAATAGAACACTACAACTAATAGAGGAAAGTTACTGCAAAATAGCTTTGGGTCTAACAATGGAATGAAGGAATGAAGTCCCATACACTGGACTTCTACAGGAATGAAGTCCCATATACTAGACTTAATCAGCACATTCATCATTTAAAATATTTTAAAGAGGTATTTTACGAATGCTTCCAACTCTAAATCCATGACTCCTTAGTATCAGTGAAACAGAGTAAATGTTTTGCCTCCCTCTGGTTCATGACAAAAACCAAAAACAGTCCTTGGCATGGTTTCTCTGTCATGTCTTCTACCACAGAACAGGGTTTTTGCTACTAGAGGATAATCAGTTTCAAATTTTGCCAGCTTAGAGTAGCTCTTGAGGTAGAGATGGATAAAGAAGAGGAGGAAAAGAAGCACATAAATGTTCTCTGTTGGGAGACATGCAAGACACAAAAAATAAGCCCTAGCCCTTTCCATGGGCTGGCATAGATCTGTATTCTATAAACCAACTAGCTGTTGTACCCGATGTTTTGCACTGGTAGGCAGTATATTCAATCTGCTACCACTTTTGCACAATTCCAAAAACTAAAATATAAAAATGTATATCTGTGGCAAAATGGAGAAAATTGTTGAAACTAAATAATAGGTACGTTGGGATCAATTACACCACTGGCTCTACTTTTGCATATGTTTGGCATTTTCCATACTAGAAATCTCTTATTTTTTACTATCAGGTGCCCTCCAATTATATTAAGAAGGGTTCAGAAATAATACTTTATCCCTTCTTCTAATTGTGCTTTGCATGTGGAGGGAGCTTCACTAGTACAACACCCTTTGCTTCTATGACCCCTGGTTTCAATTTCCCTTGGGAAAGTGGAGGGACTTATTTGATAGGTGAGTTTGCCCCCTTTTGAAGAAAGCACAAATATCATCTATCCTTCACACTGTAAGTTGTATAGAGGCAGCTCCCATTAAGAGGAGGCTGGTGCAGTTACACCTCTTGCTAAGAGATTAAGTCCAGTTCTGCAGTCAAGTTTGAAAAAGGCCATTGCTGCCCATCTAAGCCTTGTCCTCTAATTCAGGTTCCTAAAGCTGATAGTTGTATACCAATCTACCTGAACTCTTTTTCTTTCTCAGAGAATTCAGAACTCTGCAAAAAAAAAGAAGGATGATATGTATCAGCCCCTTAAAGTCCCAGCAATTCTTACCCCATGACTATAAAGCCTTTCTGCTCCTTCTCCCTGGTATGTTCATCTTTGTTGACCAACGTTCCCGAGACGTTTCTTGTGAAGTGCTGTGTTAAGCAAGTTACTACTTCCTTACATTCCCTCTCTCAGCACTCTGATCATACCTATCTTACGTCATTGACAGAATTATGTTGTCATTATCTATTTGCAAATCAGTGTTGCCAACCAAAAAGTGCCTTCTAGAGAAAAAAAAAAAAGGTCTTATTTATCTATGTATATCCAATACTGGCATAATGCCTGGTCCTCATTTAGGTGTACTCAAAATGTCCCATAGCAGAATGAGCAAATGAATGAATGAATTACTTAGTTTTTGAGCAAATGGTTACTAATTCTGAATAGTGGCTCTTTTTCAAAACCTTAGTCACTTTTGCTGATATAATCTAAAAACTCTAATGCCTGAGACAACAGTCATGTATCTCAATTGAATTTTAATTTATATTGACTTTATTAATTTATAATCTACAGGCTCTAAAGGCAATATGTTAATTTACTGAGTTCTTCAATTATTATACAATGGAAGTAGGAGTCAGGAATCCTGAGTTTTATTTTTGGCCCTGTCACTGATACATCTTTTTTTTTTTTTTAAAGATTTTATTTATTTATTCATGAGAGACAGAGAGAGAGAGAGGCAGAGGCAGAGGGAGAAGCAGGCTCCCCGCAGAGCAGGGAGCCCGATGCAGGACTCGATCCCAGGACCCTGGGATCATGACCTGAGCTGAAGGCAGACACTTAACCGACTGAGCCACCCAAGTGTCCCTGTCACTGATACATCTTACCCTTTGAAGATACCACTTAACCAATTGGTGCCTCAGTTCTATATGTATAAAATAGAGGCAATAATCTTCTTGGTAAAGTGTTCTAATATTCCTTACCAACTAATACTTTCCATATAAAGTCCTATAAAATCCATATTTTCACTTTTAGTAATAATTTTAGACCACATATGAACCCTGGAAATTATTGAAAGCCACTATATTTAATACCTAGATATATTTTTTTAACTTTTCATTGGTATAAAAAAAATTCTTTAATATTGAAAGAATCAGAGTCCATGAAATTACTTCTGTTCAATGGAGAGGTAATCATTTATATCCTTTGACTAAATTAAGGAATAAAGAGAAAATTTGGATATTAAATTTGGTGATACTTGAGGGGGGAATACTCACATTAAAATATAATAAGTTATCTGTTGAATAGTTCTTTTAATAAGAAAGAAAATCTGATTCACTATCAGAATGGAATTACATAGCTTCTTAATTTCTAGTAACTGGAAAATCTCCCTTTGACACATTCCTGTTTCTATAGTTTATGCTATGAAAGAAGGAAGATGAAGAGAAAGAGACATTATTACAATGGCCAGGACATCTGCAACCAGGACTGCCAGGTACCCATCCAACAGCTATTCCTCCCTTTTTCCTAAATACAAAACTCCGATTTTGTTGTTGGCAGCAATATTCTAGGATTTAAAAAAAAAAAAAAATTCCCTCCCTCCTCTGCAGCTAAGTGTGGCCCAGAGATTGAGTCTGGCCAATAAGATGGTAGTAAATGTTGTTGGATGTGCTTTCCAGGGAGAATCCTTAAAAAGATGACAGGCATCTCTAACATTCCGGCTGCCTTCTGCCTTTTCCCCTTCCTCTCATCTGGAATATGGACATGATGACTCAATCTTCGGCAATCATTCTGTGACTCTGAGGATAGAAGCCAAGGATGCCACAGCTGTAAATTACAAGAAGCCTGGGTCCCAGGTAACATCACGGGATCATCATACTGAAAGTCCCTCGGCTTTCCTCAGAACTACCTACCTCAAAACTTCCTTTCTGTGAGAGAAAATAAACCCTTCATCTCTTTAAGCCATTATGATCAGGTTGATGATGCTAGCCGTCGAATGGAATTTCTGAGTACAAAACACATTCTGCTTCAAGATAAAGGCAGTCCCAGATCTACATTAGTTTAGAAGCTTTAAGGGACAAGAAAAGCATTGTGAGATGTTTCACTGACTTCACTTACCAAGTTATATTTTAAAATCTCATACTGAGGGCGCCTGGGTGGCTCAGTTGGTTAAGCGACTGCCTTCGGCTCAGGTCATGATCCTGGAGTCCCTGGATCGAGTCCCGCATCGGGCTCCCTGCTCGGCAGGGAGTCTGCTTCTCCCTCTGACCCTCCCCCCTCTCATGTACTCTCTCTCACTCTCTGTCTTAAATAAATAAATAAAATCTTTAAAAAAAAAAACAAAAAACCTCATACTGAGAAATGACCAGCTACCTTAGAAACTTTGAATGGGGTCATGGCCCCAAGGGAAATTTCTTTGCCTTCTAGAATTTCTAACAGTCATCCAGACCAAATAGCTCTCCACCAAGCACAAAAACAGATTCCATTTAGCTTTAAGCATCTGTGATTCTAAGTATATGTGGACCATGAGGAAGTTGAGATTGGCCCCTATGGATATTGCCACCATTGTTTTTGTAATTACAAGTATCTCTTCATAGGTCTGTTTCTCCCTGCAGACTGAATTCCTTGAGGGCTGAGACGGCCATATTAGTCAATGTGTCCTTAAGTAATAAGCACTCCATAGATGGATGTTGAGTGAATGAATGAATAAATAAATAAATGAATTCCTAGGGTCTGAAGTTCTCAGGGACACTCTTCAGGTATCTAAATTCTAATATGTGGGCTCACAGGAGTGAGAGCCTTAGCAGGCATCGAGCACATCCAGATGCCAAGAAGAGCCAGTTCATTCTTTCCTCTACTGAAAAAAAAAAAAAAAAAGGAAGGGGTAAGATGGGGATAAGAAGGGAGAGTAGTCCCTTTCCCTCCACATTCAGGGATGAGACATTCCACATGAAAAGGAAGGTACTTACTGCACCACTGGTTAATCTTTTTAACATTATGACTACAGGAATCTTTGTCTCCTTTTTTGATGTAGGAAAATCATCCATTCAGACCCACAGGAGAATGACATAAATTTTATGTGAAGAGTCTGGCAGAGTGAGTAGACAGTTACAAAGTGAAGGGAGGCATTTCCATTTGCAGAAGAAACATGGCGGCATGTGAAAAGACTTGGAACATTTGCGGAGTCTTTACTACTATATGCTATGCCTATATCCAAGCACAAAACTCTGCTCAAATCAGCAGGAACAATTCTAAAACCAGTCCCCAAGGTTGTTTTGGTTTTGAAACACTTTAATCAAAGGAAATCTTTAAATAAAGTCCAATATGCAAAATAGCAAAAGTAGAACTTCCCTGATTGAACTTCCCTGGGTGAGAGATGCAAGGACTATCTGCTCCCTAGTCCTCCATGTACCCCTGTTCCCAGGTTGCCCTGGGTGGAGAGAACACAGTTTGAAAACCACTCAGGACTATCTCCTCATTCTGCCTATAAACAAATCCATCAGCTATGGAAATACTCATTCCTTTACCCATTTCCCAGCAGCAGAATAGCAGAATAGCTCCCCAACAAGAAGTGTAGAACTTTGACCAGAGCCTAGTGTCCAAAATACCTCCCCTTTCCCTGCCAGGTATTTTTACCTGCCTACCATTCCTCCACATGAAGCAAGAGATTCGATTATTCTTTTAACATTTGACTGAATGTGTTCCCTTCATTTGACAGTGTACCTCAGTTTAAAAGAAGTAATTTGTTAAATGGATTATGAAAAGTTTTAGCATTACTGCCTAATATCTTTCCTCACATATGCCTTTTGTTAACTCCCCAAAACAGCCTTTGGCTATCAGAAAGACAGAGAGTCCAATTAGCTACGTTGGTCCATTCTCCTTGAGCAACCTATTTGGTGTTTCACGTTCTTTTAGTTTCTCAGGTATAAATGTGATTTAGTGCCATCCTATCTAGACGCCAGATGTTTTATTTGAAAATAGTTACTAGGATATAAGTGGAATGAAAACTAATCAGGTTTTTATAGATTCAAATAAGGTAACTTGTTTCTTTGAGAGAATCTTTGGTGACTGAACAAGTAAAGAAGTATTTCATCAGACGAAACTTGGACATCATGCAAGAAAGCACTGTGTAATCTTCCCACATAGCTTTGGGTACTCCATAAATATTAAACAGTAACAACAAAACCACCATGGCCATGACCCACAACACTCCTGGATTCTCTTGGTTTTTCATGAACACTGTCCAACCTGTCTAATGGCATAATGTTTGTAAGGGAACATCTATAAACAAATAGTCTAAGTTTACAGTTAATAGGAGAGGGAAGTAGAGTTCTTGTCAAGCAAGTTTAAAAGTTCAAGTATTTATTTCTAGATACAGATAATAAATTTAGTCACTTCTCCTGTGCTCAGTTATTTTATAGGGATAACTTAGGCTCAAGTTGTTGGTTTTAAAGCCAAATTCAATTACAAGCAGATGGTATATGTTCTTCAAGTTTACTTATTGTATGGGGGAAATCACTGAAGGTGGTCAAAGGGTACACACTTCCAATTATAAGATAAAATAAGTTCTAGGGATGTAATTCACAGCATGGTGACTATAGTTACAATACTACATTGTATACATGAAAGCTGCTAAAATAGTAGATCTTAAAAGCTCTCACCACACACACACACAAAATTATAACTATGTGAGGTAATGGATGTGTTAACTAACCTTATTAGTGGTAATTATTAGTGGTAATCATTTTGCAGTATATGCATGTATTGAATCATTACATTGTATACCTTAAACTTACACAATGTTACATGTCAATTATATCTCCATCAAGCTGGGGGAAAAAATGTACTTATTGCATTTGCTTGCAAGGGCTTCCATCACAAAGTACCACAGATTGGGTACCTTAAACAACAGAATTTATTTTCTCACAATTCTAGAAGGTGAGGTGTCAGCAAGGTTGGTTTCTTCTGAGGCCAGTCTCTTTAGCTCATAGATGGCCATCTTCTCTCTGAGTCTTCCCATGTCTTCTGTGTCCTAATCTCTTTTTATAAGGACATCAATCTTAATAGCTTAGATCCAACCCTTATGACCTCATTTTAACTTGATTTCCTCTCTGAAGGCCCTATCTCCAAATATAGTCATATTGTGAGGTGTTAGGGATTAGAACATACAAATTTTAGGGGGACATAATTTGGGCCATAACACATATTATAACTAAAAGGGAACTTTGTGCTCACTTTTCACAAATCCCTCATTTTATATAGAAGAAATTGAATTGAGATAGGTAAAGTAACATGCCCAAGAAGAGATCTGTCATAGAGATAGAATTAAATACAGACAGAACTAGAACCACAACAATCTGTGAGACTTCTAGTCCACTGCTCTTACTCTGAAAATTTAGAGAGAAAAAAATTGTTTCATGAAAACCTTGCTTTATATCTAGTGGAGCTGTGGTGTTAAAAGCATTCCAGTAGTCCTTGATCACCATTAATCTATGGATTGGGCACAGTGAAGTTCACACAGAGCTGCACCCTCCTTCTAGTCCCAGATGTAATGGCACTGACTTCCGGTCTTCATTTATGAGGGCAACGATGTGACTTCACTTACCCATCAAGAAGTGTAGTGTATTCTAGGTGCCCTCAAGACAATTCACTGGGGGTGGGGAGAAAATATTAGAATTTCTATCTTATGTTCTTCATCCTAAAGTAAGAAACAAATTTGTTTAGATGCATTTAGGGTGTGGATTTACTGGTCAGGTGTCAGGTGGCACCTAGGGAAGAATGGACATTTTCCAGAGAGGCACTTTGAAGTGTTGCCATGACTTACAGTTTATACCATGTGTCCAGTTAAATGAATTTATGGCTTATATCATTTAGTTTGAACTAAATCACACTCTACAAAATGGACAATGGCTTTAAAAGATTCTTTCAAAGAAACTGCAGATTGAAGATAGCATAAATAATACAAGCACAAGTAAATAAAAAAATAGCTGAGCTGAATACTTTTATTCCTAGTATAAGCTAAGCATCTGACACAATATGAGGTAAAAGCAGTGATGACCTAATTATAGCTGACATATTGAATCACATGCCTGTCATGCTCTTTTCTTTTTAAAGGAGTTAAAAAAAGTAGGATTTTATATGATTGATGGAAAAAAACTTATTTTTAAAATTTTGCTTATTTTATCTTTATTTCATCTTTTATACACTTAATTGTGGTCATGTGTTCATCATGTACAAAGCATGTACATAGGATGCTATGTTGTACTAAACATATATTTTACAATGTTCATAATGAGTACATGTATAAACACACAACATATTATAAATTCTTGCTCACACTATTTTTTTGCTGATGTATGCTCTGCAACATTTGGTGTCCACTGGCCACAGCATTTGTAATGAAGAAATGCCTTCCCACAAGCAGCTACCCTGGCTTTCTTCTAGAGCTTTCTGGTACACAGTAACAGATTTGTATTTGGGAGCATTCGCTTTGTTTTTAGTTGTTTACTGAAGTTTAACATACATATAAAAGTTGCATAAATCACAATGACTTTTCTCAAAATGAACACATTCATGTCTCCAATACTTAGATCAAGAAACAGAACTCTAAGGGTGCCTGGATGGTTCAGTCGGTTAAGCATCCAACTTGGGTCATGATCTCAGGGTCATGAAATCAAGCCCCGCTTAAGATTCTCTCTCTCCCTCTCCCTCTGCCCACCCCCTCTTAAAAAAAAAAAAAAGAAAAATATAACTCTAGGACCCCCAAGCTCCTCTCATGCTCCAGTCCAGCACTAATCTAGCCAAGGGTAATAACTATCCTATTTTTACACCATAGCTTAGTCTTGCCTATTTTTGAACACTACATAAATGGAATCATGCTGTCTTTTCATTATTGATTTGTAGGAGTTTATAACATTTATCTTTATACACTCTGGACGCAAGCTCTTTGTATTGAAAATATGTATGTATTTATATGTATTGAAAAATATCTTTTTCCACTCTGTGGCTTGGCTTGACATTTTACTCTCTTGATAGTGTCTTTTGGTGAATAGTTCTTCATTTTAATATAGTCCAATTTATCAAAAACCCTTCTTTTATACTTAGAGCATGTATGCCCTGTTTAAGAAATCTT
>NC_138381.1:41622439-41658476 GCF_054177405.1 Leptonychotes weddellii | reverse complement strand
TTGCTGCTTTATAAAAACATACATAAAACAAAACAACACAAAGAATTGGAAGAAGGTTATAGTAGACAAACACTAATTGTTAAGAGCTGAACAGTGTCGCCCTTCCCCAAATTCATATGTTGAAGTCCTACACACAGGACTTCAGAGTATGGCCATATTTGGAGATAGAGTCTACAAAGAGGTAATTAAGTTAAAATCAGGTCATTAGGGTGGGTTCTAATCCAGTAGGACTGGTATCCTTATAAGAAGAGGAAATGTCGACACAGACACATACAGGGGGCAGAGGAAGACCATGTGAAGATGCAAGGGGAAGGAAGCCATATACAAACCAATAAGTGAAGCCTTAGAAGAAAGCAGCCCTGAGGTGTCTGGGTGGGACAGTCGCTTAAGTCTCCAACTCTTCATTTTGGCTCAGGTCATGATCTCAGGTCTGGTTCTGCGCTCAATGTGGAATCTGCTTGAGTTTCTCTCTCCCTCTCCCTCTGCCCCCAGAATGCACCTGCTCCAAATAAATAAATAAATACATTTTAAATATATATATAATTTACAAAATTGACTGGAGAAATAGTCAGCTATTAAACTACACATCAAAAAAAGTAGCAGTCAATTTCCTCCACCAGCAAAGTCTTCCCCCTCAAAACAAGTTTTACAGGTAAGGTTTAATGAACCTTCAAGAAATTTACAATCTCCACCTTAAAAATTACTTCAGAAAATAAAATGTGGGAAGGCAAGCCAATTAAGTTCATGAGATTACTAGAACTTATACCCAGAGAACAAAGACAGTAGAAAAAAATTATTAACAGTGAATTGGATAAATAAATTTTAGTATATTCATACAGAGGACTTTATTCAGCCATCAAAATAAATGAATTAGAGCTACATTTACCAACATAGATAAATCTCAAAAATTTTAGATTGAGAAAAAAAAAAAAGACGAGTTGTAGAATATCAATATATTATCAGTACAAAGATTAAAAACATGCAAAACAACACTCTATAATATTTGTATGTGATATATACATAGTGAGTCAAATAATAATATAAAAACATGCATAGGAATGAAAAGGACAGATTCAGGACAGTGTTGACATCTGGGAAATGAGAGACTGCTATAGTATTAAGGAGATGTATACAACAGGCTTCAACTGTGTGTGGGGTGGGGGGAGAGAGTATTTTTATTTCTAAATAAAAGATCCAAAGCAAATAAGGCAAAATGTTAAGTAACATTTGTTAAAGTTTCATAGGAAGGGGATGTTTGTTCCATTACTTATGCTCTACCATTTTTTTTCTGTATGTTTGGACTATATCATAATGAAAAATAAAAATAAAACTGGAGGCCAGAAAAAGGCAAGAAAGGCTAAAAGACCAGAGGATGGGGAGAGGCAAAGTAGTTTAGGATTATCAGGAATTGGAGAAAAGGAAATAATATGAGAGGGTAAAACCAAAAGGAAGAGCCAAGCAGATAAGCAAGGTGAGCAGGAGATGGACAAAAGCAAGCAGCTGCTGGCTAATGTATGAGGGAATAAAGGCATGCCTCCACCATTTCATCCTCGCTTCCCCTGCTGCCCACACTCACTCAATCAATCCCCAGGAGACAGGGCTGGTGGTGACAGGGCTGATCCCAGCCATGGCACCTGCGCTCTCCTCGCTCCCAACAGCTGGATCTCTAATTACTGATGGGGGCTGGAGGAGTCAGCTTTATTCACTTAACCCCACAGAGGAGCAGTCTCTGCTATGACTCCTGAAATGTAAATGCTGAGATGTTAGCACTCCTAGGACTGCTTTTTCCTGCCATGGGGAATCTCTCCCCGGGCAATGCCAACTTTAAGAAACAACTGACCATTTAATTCTAAGAAGTAAAGCAATTTTTACTTTTGGGAGTAATGTTACTGTGAAAGGCAGAAATTACTGTGTTAGGAGAAATTATACTGTATATTGTGTTCACACAGAATAAAGTAGAACTTACCATCGTTAGCCCCAAATATTTCCCACCTCTGATTTTCCCTCTCCCCACTGAGGTGAGTGAAGTGTGGCGCCATCTTGGCTTCTCCTTCGTTACCTCCCATATCCAGTCAGTTATTAATCCTGTCCATTTGCTCCTTCTCAACGTATCTCCCCACCATATCTCCCCACCTCTTGTCTAACACAAATGGTACCCCAATGTGTAAAGACAGAGCTCAAACTCTCCACTCCAGTATTCAAAGCAAGCCTGCCGAGATCCGGTCCCTTATCTCCTGCAGCTGCTCCACTTGGCTCGTGCCGCCATCCGCTCCCACGCTGTGCCCTGCCAAATGGTCATTCTTAAACATTCCCTGCCATTTTCCACTGCTGAAAACTTACTTAGAAAGTTCCCTTTCTTTTTTCTTTCCCCATCCCCATCTAGGGAAATCCAATCCAGCCTTCAGGGTCCAGCATTAATGCTGCCTACTCTGTGGAGTGTTCCCTAAGGCAAACTCTACCCTCCTCAGGACTGGCAGGTGCTAGTTATAAATCACAGAGGGGTAGAGGGGCAGAGGGGCATTTCCATTTCATGGCTAGATTTCCACTTATGCCTAGCACACTATCTTACATATAGTAGGTGCTCAACAGTATTTAAATGGAATGCACGTAAACATGCATTTATATATGTACTACCTATAATCACATGTATTTTTATAATCACAAAATTGATATAGATCTGATCTTAACCCTGCACTTCTGTCACCTAATAGGCCCTCCATATGTAACTGTGAATTAATAGTTGACTGAGTAAATGAATGGATAGATTTTCCTATACTTACTTTACAATGGAATGAGCTATCATAGGTCACTATATATCATTGTCAGTTGCCCTATGTTCTTGCCAATATCTTTGCTCAAAATCCTTAGGAGTACATTTCTAAGTTCTGAGAGCAATAGACAAACATTAACTCTATGTGGTTCTAAAGGGAAAATGTAAATGCAAGAATCTGTCCACATGTATATAAATGCATTGTACTTTCCATAGCAAGAGACAATGTTAATCACATAATTTGATGTTCCTTCACGTCTTTTCATTTTTTTTCTGACCCCTCTTGCCTGAGTTGATTCCTTGGGCTTATAATGAGAATGACTCCTGGTGAATACTAGCCATTTGATTCTTTTTTAAAAATATCACTCAATTGCCCTCCTTGGGACTAATAGCTTCTTTCCCTACAAATGACTGCTGCAGGTTATTAGGTCATACTCTCTTGGAATATTCTATCTTTCATTTATAACTTTTAAATTAACCCAATTATTTCTAATGGTGAGTTGAGTATCTTGAACAGCAAAAAAAAAAAAATTAAAAATGTGTTGTTATGTGACTTAATTCATGGTTGAAAGGAGATGGGAAAGTTTGAGTGAGTGGAAATTGATCATTAAGTCAACACATCCTCCTTGCCCTTTACACACCTCCTCCCAAAGGAAGCGTCACTGTGCGGGGACTGCAAGGGCCTCCAGCACCCTCTTGCTTCTGCACATCTGACTGAGAAAATGACCACGCAAAAATGGAACTCAATTTTTAAAAACGTCAATCAACTGATATTACTTCCGATGTAATATTTTCACCCACACTGCATTAAAAATATATACGCACTAAACCTTCCATCAGCTAGAAAAGAGGCTAACGAAGTTTTGCTCTATTTCAATAAGAGTGAGTCAATTTAGGGGCCTTTGTTGTGTCTAGAGGCAAGATTTTTCTCTTGGGTTATCACAATACTGTGGGTGCCAATCAAAGAGCCACAGTCGGAGGACCAAGAGAATATCAGATGAGATCCATCACCAGGCTGAATTTTGGGCTGTATTTGTAAATGATCTCCTCAGCTGGGTCATCAATCACAAAGTCATCTGCATGGAGAGGATACTTCATTATTGTTCTATGGGGCTCCAATTAAGTAGGACATGACAAACAGCTATCAAGTTGACAACTCATCCAAGTATTCAGCAATTACCACAACCCGTGGCCATGAGAAACATGGGTCTCTCCGCTTCCTTCTCAGGTGAAGGCTGACGGGAATGAAACATTTGCTTCAAACAGCCTTCCGAATGTCTTGCTCCTTACCAAGAAGTCTCCTTGCGAAAGACCCCCGATTCAACATTTCATGTGGAATCATCATGAGTTACCGTCAATTTTAAATTCCTCTACGCCTGCAGATAGTTCGACACTAATGCAATGACTTCCCATGCAAAAAGGATAATGCTATGTTTTTATTCATTCCCAGAGCTCCTATGAAGCCACCAGCTTTGCATCAGATTTCAGGCCCGCGCTCAGAAAGGTAACCAAGTTTAAGTACCATACTTAGTAGAAGTACAAATCATTGACTTGATTTTCATATTTATGCAGAAGTGTTTAGTCTCCACCACACCGAGGGAGTTGCACCACTCCATAGGAATGATAGGTGTTTTCCAATCGTCGGGGGGAACAGCATAGTGGCATTTAAGCTGCCTTTGATTGGCTAAGGTGATTTGATTTCTACTAATAACTCACAAGGGCTGTTAGGAAAATTGGATGGTATTTATAATTCTAATTTGTTTTACTCTGTAACTCTAGGAAACATCATTGTGGTAAATAGATTGAAATGTCAGGGTGATCACTTGCCACACAAGGTTTATTTTATTTTTTCCCCACAGAACAAATGCCAACATCGTAGCCTGCTGAGACCAAGCTTCTGCGAACTAGTGATCCAGGCAGCCTTTGGCAGTTCCGAGTGGCCATTTGGCCCGCCTGAGCTTACGCTGCATAGATTCCCCGGGCCGGCCTCCAACTTCAGGGGAGTCAGCGACTTTGCAACGCTGCTGGGGCCCCCATGTCATCCCGCAGCAGCGGGCTGCTTCCTAAGAAGCTGGCTCCTCTCACTGTTCCAAGAGGAAAACTTGAACACTTTTGGCAGCTTTGCAGCACCATTCACTCTCTCCCCGTGGCTCAAGAAACTTTCTGGAAGTGCTAGGAGCACGGTTTGGAATCTTTGTCCAGAATGACTTTGAGGAAAGCTGCTGTGAAAATTGGGACTGGCTTCTTTGGCTAGCTCTGCTCAAGAGCCAGATGCCATTTTTGTGCGCGGTACGTGCATACGGGGAACACGGTTCCGAGGACAATGTCCAAGGCATGACAGCGCAGATGGACCACTAGCTTCTTCATCAACAGAACTTCCATCCCGTGAGTGTAAATCCGTCTTGCCCAGAATGCAGTGATCGGTTTCAGGAGTCCGAAATTGCCATTCGCAGTTTTTTTCCCATTCCCTAGTAAATCTGACCAGGTGACATGCAAGTACACAATGCCTTTTCCCAAAATGTGTATCATTGACTTTGTTAAGGATTCATGTGACATACTTGCGAGATGCCCGTTTTCCGAATGAAGAAAGTAGGTGCAATGAAAGAAGGTTGGTGAACCAACCAAGACAGACGAGCAAATCAGAATTCCATCATGCCTGCTCTCATCAGCCAGAGTTCAGCTCCCAATGCCTCGGTTTCTGGGTCTAAGCAAAATAAAGTTTGGAATCTCACCTCCTGGCATGAGTTCATCTGTCTTGTGAGGAACACATTTTTTTTAATTAATTTGTTTCATTTTGCTTTTGATTTGGAGAGCTTGCTAGTTTCATTTTGATTTAATTTCGTTTCTTGATTATGTAAAACATAGGTAGATCAAAAGTCAATCCTACAAAGCACTGATCCCATCTGCTCTGTCTCTTCCTCCCCCCAGGGGTAACCATTTTTATTAGCCTTTGGTTTATCCTTTCATTATTTAAGTATAAGCAAATATATTCATATATGCTTATCCTACACCTTTCTTGGATATAAGATACTTTATCAGACACATTGTTCTGCACTTTGGCATTTCCATTTAACCAGGAGATCGCTCCAGAACAGTGTATACATAAATATTCCACATTTATTTTTACAAGTGCATGGTACTCCACCGTGTAACTGTACCATAGTTTCTTCATCTTTTGTTGATAGACAATATAGGTTATTTCTAATCTTTTGAAATTACAAGAGGAGCTACAATAAATAGCTTTGTGTATATATGCTTTCATATTTTTGCCAGTTTATTTTGGGGGCAGATTCCTAGAAAGGGGACTTCTAGTCAATGGAAATGTCTATGTGATTTAGCTAGCTATTACACAATCCCACCCATTGGGTTTATACCATTTTTCCTTCCTACCAGCAATGTGTAACAATGCCTATTTCCCCTCAGTCTCACCAACAGAATATTTTCAACAATTTGGATTTTTGCCCACGGGATGTCAGTCTCCCATGTTCTGGTTATCAGACTGTGTTTCGTGTAAGAAACAACATATTTATTTCACCAAGTGCTCACTTCAGAAAGCAGCTCGATGATATTATTATTACCTACATTGACTCCCTCTTTCATGAAAAGAGTACTTTTCCTCTCGGGATGAAGGGAAGAACTGCCCCCCCCCCCATGAGCTCAGGTGATACAAAGAATTGTGTGGCCACACATGTTAATAGCCATTAACAAGGCTTCCTATTTGTTCAACCAAGATTTGCTAAGTACCTACCATGAACCTACTAGATGCTACTAAAGCACTCAGGGACTGGGCTCTAGAGCTGTAATGTGGTGAAGTTCTAGAAAAATTCTAATATGTCAATATACAAGCTATACCATAATAGGTCTCAAGTAATCCCAGGCAAATGTGAAATCCAGTCCTTGCCTAACCATCTGTGAATAACAACACGATGCTATCTGTCCAACTCTGACATCCCATGCTGCCCCATCAGAAAGGAAAATGAGGGAATTTTATATATATGAGAATTAGATGAAAGAAAAAGAGGAAAAAAAGGCCAGGTAAATAGGCATAAGACTTCTCCTTCCACTGGGTAGAAGGCTGATTCAACTGTATAATGCCATTAGCACCCAGCAGCATCTTGCACCTAGAAATTTACCAGTAAATGTTTGTAGTGTGTAGGGATCAATTTTGTAAAATAATATTTGTGCATGCTTGTTGACACTAATAGAGAAATATCTCAATTCTTCTTTCTCTAAGCCCTATGACATGAAGACATTATTCTTTCAATTTGGAAAGGGCTCTTCCCATTAGTCAGCTTCTGGAAATACTAATGGCTGACCTTTGTTGAATGGTTTCAGGTGTTATCTCGTGTTATCCTCTAAACAACCCTGTGAGGTAAATACAATTACTTCCCCCATTTTACAGATGGGAAAAGTGAGGCACAAAAAGGTTAAGTAACCTATACACAAAGTTCAGTTTTTATGAGTTCCAAGGATGAGGATCTAGAAATAACACTCTTCAATTCACTTGTAAACTCAGACCTGCAAAAGAATCTCTTTGAGAATTTAGAGTTACTATACATAGATTGACCTTCTTATTGTTAAGTGGGACTGTCACACCATAGCCAAGTCCCATTGTCTTCCTCTTGCTATATCTGCAGGAAGTTGCCCCACATTCAACCTGTTCTGTGTGAGTCTTATTCTGAGTTCCCTCTCTGCCTCAAACTTTTGCTCCAAGTGAGTTGATTTTTTTTTTCATTATGAAAGGATTCGCCCCATCTGGTGAATTAACACATCCATCACCTCATGTAATTATCTTTTTTTTTTTGGTGAGAACATTTAATTTCTACTCCTTCGCAAATTTCCACTATACAATACAGTATTATCTATTATACTTCCCGTGTTTTGCATTAGATTCCTTTTACCAAACTCTCCCTGTTTCTCCTACCCACCAGCCCCTGGCAACCACTTTTCTACTCTTCTGTTTCTAAGAGTTGGACTTTTTTTGTTTGATTCTATTTTAGATTCCACATATTCCATGTAGTATTTGTCTTACTCTGTCTGGCTTATTTCACTTAGCATAGTGATAATGCCTTCAAGGTCCATCCATGTTATCACAAATGGCAGGATTTCATTCTTTCTCTTGGCTGAATAACATTCCACTGTATATATATGCCACATTTTCTTTATTCATTCATTCACTGATGGACACTTAGATTGTTTCCTTATCTTGGCTATTGTGAAATGAACATGGGCATGCAGATATCTCTTCAATATCCTGTTTTCATTTTCTTTAGATATATACCGAGAAGTGGGATTGCCGGATCATAGAGTAGTTCTATTTTTAATTTTTTGAGAAACCTCCATACTGTTTTCCATAGTGGATGCACCAATTCACATTCCCATCAAAAGTGCACAGGGGTTCTGTTTTCTCCACATCCTTGGCAACATCTGTTATCTCTTCTTTTTTTTTTGATGATAGCTATTCTAACAGGTATGAGGTGATATCTCATTGTGGTTTTGATTTGCATTTCCTTGATGATTAGTGATGTTGAACACCTTTTCATGTACCTGTTGGCCATTTAAATATCTTCTTTGGAAAAATGTCTATGTGGGGTTTTTTGCCCATTTTTTAATTGGGTTATTTGTTTTTTTGCGCTTGAGTTCTATGAATTCTTTACATATTTTGGATATGAACCCCTTATAGGATATGTGGTTGGCAAATATTTCTCCCATTCCATAGGTTGCCTTTTCATTTTGCTGATGGTTTTCTTTGCTGTGCAAAAGCTTTTTAGTCTAATGTAGTCCCACTTACTTATTTTGGCTTTTATTGCCTTTGCTTTTGGTGTCAAATCCAAAAAAAAAAATCATTGCCAAGATTGATGTCAAGGAGATTACTCCCTATGTTCTCTTCTAGGAGTTTTATAATTTCAGGTCTTATGTTCTGGTCTTTAATCCATAAAATGAGCTGATTTTTAATCTTATTGCTATGCATCCAATTTGTTATTCACCATTTCCCAGAAGCCTAGGCCTGGGTTCATAGTTTAAAATTTTTCACTATATATTAATAGAAATTACATTGTTCAGTCTTTCAGCTGTTTAGATCACTATGCAATGGTTTTCCAGGACTCAGCTGTCATCTGCCTTCCCCATATGCTATCTAAAGAGAGATGAGTTGCAAGGTTCTATGGCCGCACCTCCTGCCTTACAATTTGATATCAATTATGGCATTTAGGTAATGCTGGCAAAAATGATCAAGAAGCTCAGTATAACATTTATGGGTGAACTACCATTCTCCAGTTTTTTAACAACTTGCTCTAAAATATGAGGTCAGGTAAGGGCCATATCCTTTTAGCCTTTCCAGAAAAAATGCTGAATTTCTTGGTTTTATTTTATTTTACTTTTGTGTGTGTGAATAAATTATCTAGCTAAAACCAAGGCAGAAAACTTATAGCTGCATATTCACTTGCACTGATTCTAGAAGAAAAAAAACTCTGTCTTCTCTTTTTTTTTTTAAAGATTTTATTTATTTATTTGCGAGAGAGAGAGAGGGAAAGGGAGAGTGAGAGAGAAGAGCAGACTCCCGCTGAGCAGAGAGCCCAATGTGGGGCTCGATCCCAGGACCCTGAGATCATGACCTGAACCGAAGGCAGATGCTTAACCAACTAAGCCACCCAGGCGCCCAACTCTGTCTTCTCTTAATCAAAGTTGGTCTAAAGAACTATGCTGATTTTACAGAATAATCCCAAACCTCTTGTGTGATCATGTGCTGTTACTGGCCACGTAAGTGTAGACTTGATATGATGGGTGCAGTAAATTTACCATTTAGTCCATAATCACATTATGGATGTGATATAAAGGCACTAAGCCTATGCATATAGAAATGATTAAGATAAAGATCCTGCCTCAAAAATATCTCACTTTCATAGGAGCGATGGCACAAAATCAAAAAGTCATCACATAATCATTAAATGTTATTAGAAAATAATGCACAACATTCGTCTTACCATTTTCTACCTAATCATATAATGTTTTCATAATAGAAAAAACTCATTTTTCTTACTCTAAAAAAAGTCTTCAGACTTGAATATGAGCCCCTTGCACCAGCACTGATTGTTTGAAACTCCAGAAACTCAGCGTCTGAGGTTGAGGGCAGGGCTCATTCATCCTTGGCCACTTCTCAAATGGGACAAAAATGCTATCTCCCTTTGAAGTTTGCAACTCTGAGTGCTTGCATCATTTCATCCTCAAGGCAAAGCAAAAACAAATGAACACAAAGGAAAGGAAGGCTTACATTAACACTGCTAGACAAAAGTGTGAATCCCTGTAACTGCATGTTTATAATACCGCCTAACCACAGCAATACCTGGGCACTGAAAAGTGCTGTGGTTTCTTTCTTTCATTTATTGAAGGCCTCATATGCCATGTCATGGGTTGAGTACTTGAGGAAGAGGAGCAGCTCACTTAGCACTGAGAGATAAGCCATTCACCATACAGGACTTCTGCCATAAACCTCTAAGAGAAAATCTTTCTTTTATTAAAAAACATTTTGGCATTCAAAAATCCAAGTCCAACATGACCAATCTGGGGATAAGGAATAAATCCAAGATGGTGCCATCAACTCTAACATAAGTGAGTATCTCATCACCCAATACTTGCTCCAGCACTGTGATGAACTATTCCAGGTAGACTTCATTTTTCATGTGTTCTTGGCAAAATCACAATACATTATTTAACTATATTTGAGATTTGGGCAACCAAGAAGAGATGCATGATTTTTAACTGGGAAAACAGACCTAGTTCAAGGCAAAGAAGAGCGTCTCATGTAAGAGTCTCTGAAAAACTACCTTGAGCTAAGTTTTAAAGGTGAATTAACTAGGCAAAATGAAGAAAACAGCATTCCAGGTAGAAGGAATAGCAGGTACAAAGGGCCCGAGGCAGAAAGGATGACAGACTACTCCAGGATATGAAAGAAAGTCAGGGAGACAATCAGAAATGTGTGCAAATATCTACATTATTAAGCTGGAATAAAGAGTATTTTCTTTGGGTAAATATTAAGTAAATACAATCATAATGTAGAAATGTAAGATCCATACTATCTGAAGTTTTAGGCCCATTATTTAGGAAGCCAAACCCCAGTTGGTGGAAACAAAAACAAAAACAAAACACAGGAAAACCATAACTACAGTTTGGAAACAGAACAGATTAATACAAGAATAACTTTATTGAATGCCACTGAATTTCCCTTAGCTCTGCAAAGTCATGTTCCTAACAGAAAGTCAGAAATCAATCTTTGAGATAAACTTCAAGGTCATAGCTAGATGGCAATATAAACACACTACAGAAGAATATGTCTTTATTTTCATAAGCGTTTAACTGCAAAATGTCCTCAGAGCACTGAAGGTTCAGAAATAAAAAAGATCAATTGTATGTTCCTATTAGGACTCAATGGAGGTTATGCATTCATTCTGGGTCCTTTGGCCTCCTGGTGATTCCTCTCTGTTATCAAGACCTAAATTCTAATGGGGCCTGGCTATGCCCATATGTAAGTTATTACCTACAGCCACTTTACACCCATAAAAACCAAACCCCAAGATAAGAATTGTACAATGCTGACTGGAATAATTAGGAATAATAGCAACATGCTCATTCCTTGCTTCCAAGACTATTTGGGTGAATGTCTTCTGAATTTTGGCTCAAGTATCAACTTGCCTCTGTATATTTCACTCATTCAAGCCAAAGGTGGTAGCAGTTATACATTTAGGAGTTTACACACAGTTGAGAGAATTCAAAATTGTTTCATGGAAAAAAGAAACATTGTTTGAAGCATTGTGTCTCGCCCTACAGATTTTGGAAACTTCCACAAGATCTTTCGTTGCACCTAATGATTCATAAGTACACCACGATAGCAGCTCTGTCTCCAAGCAAATTTCATGTGTAATGGCTACAGCTCTCCCACACTGTGTTGCAGGGCCACACTGGGGACCCCCAGTGACCTTCAGCAGATCTGATTCCAGCAGGTCACAGGCCCAGAGGAGAAAAACATACCAGCTTAGTCCTTTCCAATCAAAACCCAAATCCAGAGCTTCTGCACAAAACCATAAAAGCAAGACCATCACATTTGTGAAAAAAGCAGAGAATATTATAATGGGATCATTAAGATCAACCCTTAAGTATGTTCACAAATATCATGACAGCATTGTGGATACTAATTGCTATTTAAAAACACCACTCCAGTCTAAGTGCTAGTATTAGACAAGGGTGCATTCTGTCAAATGTTGTTTGGCCCATAATTGAAAGGGTCATTAAAAATTTACTGAAAGGAATACTGGAAACACCATAGAGGACAAAAGGTATGTTTGAAGCTCCAGTCATCAATGATGCCACATCAAGTGACAAGCACCAGGGTTCCAGATATGGAAGAATGGATTTGAAGGCAATGGTGCAGTATTGTTTTGTGTGGTTTTTTTTTACATGAATACCAAGCCAGGGCTGCCTGCCTTTGAGCTCTGTCAGCCACACTGTGATGAAGCATTGGTGGTCCCATGCACTGCCCATCTAAGAAATGTACCTACCGATCTACACCTTATGAATATTTGATCCAGCTACAAATTTGAAAAAAAAATCACTAGTCTCTGAATTATTTAATTGTTTTTGCCAAAGCCCTAAATTATTTTTCCTGTAATAAAATAAAATGTATTGGGTGGGAAACAAGAGTCCAAGGAGACAAATACCAACTCCAGCCCTAACAGCTGAGGTTCCAGCCGTGCTGATTTTCTTTACGACGTAAGTGGTCTACTTGGCCAATAGCAACAGAGACTCGGGTCAATACTGTCGTGCCCGCCTGCCGGCACAGCAGACTTCATGCATTCTCCTTTGAATTAAGTTGACCACAGGCTATTTCTTGTAGGGTATAATGAAGGAATTGGCCAAAGTTCCTGCAAGAGATATAATGTTGACATGAATTCTTTAAAACACATAAACAAGCCTTGAAGACTAGAAAGGTCATGGTGAAAGAAGCAAATTTCCTTCCTTTAATATTTATGGGAAGAAAAGAATTCAAATCTGAGAAGTGACCCATAAGCATTTAGCAATAGGTCAGGAGCAGAATGTTGCATGTGACCATGGGGACCAGACAGGTGACTAGTCTTTGGAAAGGGCCGTGAGGAGATGCTATAAGGTGTTATACATCCTGTGTGTGTGTGCGTGTGTGTGTGCATCGGTGCTAAAGTAGTGATAGGAAAAAATCATAACGAAAAGAACTCATTATATGCTGAAAGTTCACAGAAGGATAGCAGATTTAAAACTAGAAAAAGATGGACCCAAAAAAGCTTTAATAAGACACAGCCAGCAGGTATTTTCATTGTAGTTGTAGGGGTTGTTGACAAGGAAAACCCTCAGAGAACTGTAAAGCTCATAGAGATATCCAAAAGAATGGATGTTGTGTCAGACTCTAAAAGGGTCTCCACTGTTCCACCTCCTGGTATTCCTGCCCTACGGCATCCTACTGTGTGCACATAGGACTGTGACTTGCTAGTAACAAACAGAATCTGGCAAAGGTGATGGGATGTCCATGGCTCCATGTGTGTGCAATTATGTTACAGAAGACTGGCATGCCTGTCTTGAGAAGGTAGTCTCCCCCTTGCTGGCTTCAGGGAAACCATGCTGGGAAGGCCAATGTGGCAAGGAACTGAGGGCAACCCCCAGTGACAGGCAGCAAGAACCCTAGGCCCACGGGCCAGCAGTCTGCAAGGCACTCAATGTGGGTAGTCAGTCCTTCCCCAGTCAAGCCACAGATGAGTCTATAGCCCCGGCTGACACCTTGAGAGCAGCTTTATGAGACCCTAAAGCAGAGGACCCAGCTAAATTGTGCCCCTATTGGAACTGTGACATAATAAATCTGTGTTATTATAAGAGGTTACGTTTGTGGCAATATTGTTATGCAGCAACAGATAACTGATACAGATCTCAAGGGCTTTGACTAGGCTCTTTTATTCCTCAGGGCTCCTCCTTCTTACCATGTGATCACCAGTTACAAGTTCTACACGAAGTAAAGAAGATTACAAAGAACTCACAGAGAACCAAAATATGTCAAAATATCATTGAAGAGAACAATGTGATACATAGAAGAAACTACAGCTCTGGTACTCATGGATCCCCACTTACCCTCCAAAGAGGATGAATTTTGACCTTCTAAAGAAATGATAATAATCCATAATCCATGGGACAATAAAAGAACATACAGATGTGTCAGCAAATTAGCCTATGGTATTTTAGAAAGAGCTTTGGAGTCAGACAGATTCAAGCTCAAATGCCAGTTTTGCTCTTTACTAGGATGGACAATATACTGAGTTTCCATATCTTCATCTGAAAAGTTGAAAAAAATCACACTAACCCCAAACAGTGTTGAGAAAATGAATAAGGTACATAATTTTGGGAAGGAAGATAGTAAGTACTCAATAAATACTAATTCTCTTCTCCTTTCTTTATGCCATAAAATTAGTGCATCCTAGATTTTCAGAAGAGAATTTTTTTTAATCAGGAAAAGTACAACACTAAAACATAATGTGGACAAAGAAGTATTGGAGGCAGTAAAAATGAAAGTCTCATTATATAATTACGAATAATGTTAAAGAAAGGGAAACATCCTGAGGAATCAAGGTAGCTGCTCAGAGGATCCTCCAGTAAGTTCATTTCTCTATAAAGCATGTGAATAAGAAAGAAATAAGAGTTATACAATCAGTGATTCAGAGAAAGAAGAGGAAGGGAAGACAATGGAACCATTCGAAAAATGTCACCAAGTCCACAGGCCAGAATTTGACTTGGTCTCTTGAAAAGTACGAAGACAAAAAAGCATTTATTGTACTTTTTTGTACAAAGAGATGAAAAAGAAAAAGGATGGTGTTCTTGTTTGGGAAAGATGATGCAATATTATCAGGTGATATGAAAAAAAAACCAACTACTTTTACTTTGCAATCACCCTCACTAAGGAGGAGGATCATCAAACAGAAACGTGAAGAATAAACATAATTAAGACACAATCAAAGAGTAGGACTGTGGAGATGATAGGGAAATTGTATCCTGACTCAGATAATTACTCCCAGGAGTAAGAGTCTGCAAATACAACTGGAGAACCACTGTTAGTAATTTTTGAAAAATCCTTTAGAACCAGAGAGGTGGGAAAAAAATAAATAAACTACAAGTAGGCAAAATTTTTAATTTTTAAATGTAAACACTTCAGAATCAATCTTGATACTGACATCCAACTAAATTCTCTAATGGATAACTGAATAGGTGTCTTGTAAGCAATTTGGGAGGAAAACGATCAACACTAGGAGCCAAAATAGGTTCACTAAGAAGATGTCGAGCCAAAAAAAATTTGATTTATTTTCTCACAAAGTTACTGAATTGGTAAATTAGAAGAAACCTCGGGCATACTTATGAGGTCTGGAAATGAGAAATGAAAGAATTATTTTATATTTAGCTTAAAGGAAAGGGCTCGAGGGAAACACCATCTTCATAGGTTTCAAAGACTACCTACCACACGAGGTCAAATCACAGCTGCATTCTTCAACCCTCAGCTTAGATGGCTCTTGAGGGAGCTCTCTGATCACTCAGATTCAGATGTGACAGCCTCCTATTCATTGCTATTACACATCTCTATTTCCACCATCATAATACTTGCGAGAATATATTACGACTGTTCACTTAATTGCCTACCTCTCCAGTGGATCATGAGATCGATAAAGGCAAGAACCAAGTTTGCCTTTTTTATTGCTTTATCTCCTGAGTCTAGCACTGCACCTGATAAAGGGTGGGTGCTCTATAAATACTTGCTACTGGAATAAATGGAGTAAATAAATGAATAAAAAGTATTTGTATGTCACAGAGATGTCATTTTCATCTCAGTTTAAGGAAGAACTTTCTTAACACTTAGGAATCTTTAACATTTCTTCAAAAATCATAAATCCGTTCTTGTGAAAGTATCCAAGAATAATCTAAAAAAACAGTTATCCAAATGGTATTTTGCATAGCAGAATGGAAGTTCAATTAGATGATTCTACACTCCCTTCTAACTCTAGACTCAAAGCCATATCACTTTTTTTTATAACATAGGGTCAGTCCTCAAGAAAAATCAAAACCCACAACCCAAAAATTCCAGAGGTAAAATAGATGTGCAAAACATGAGCTCCTGTGGGCTGATTTTATTCCATCAGTGTCTCCTATCTGTCCTAGAGCAGGTCTGTGCCCAAACTGTGTTAATAAATTCTTGATAAATATATGGTTATAGTAAGTATAGATTGTTCCTCAAGTGAAAAGAATGTTTCAGAAATTCAGTCTGACCACATTTCACAAAAAGGAAGTGCAGCTTAATGGTTTTGGTGACTTCTCAAAAGTCACAAGGCTGTTTGAGGTAAAGCCAAGATTTGAACCAGTTTACTGCTATTTCCATCTCTCTGAGTTGTCTTGGAGCTCTTTCCAGAAACAACTGAAGAAAAGAAACCCTGGATCACAGGACAACCAGGCCATTTTGAAACACGGGAAGCATCTTTATTTATTTTTTTTAAAGATTTTATTTATTTATTTGAGAGAGAGAGAATGAGAGAGAGCACATGAGAGGGGGGAGGGTCAGAGGGAGAAGCAGACTCCCCGCCGAGCAGGGAGCCCGATGCGGGACTCGATCCCGGGACTCCAGGATCATGACCTGAGCCGAAGGCAGTCGCTTAACCAACTGAGCCACCCAGGCGCCCCGGGAAGCATCTTTATAGTCAAAAACCAAGGGGTCAAGTCATCACTGTAATAACCCCAAGAGAGAGGTTGGACGGGGTCAGAAGAGACAACACACAGCCAGAGGTAGTTCAAAGTAAATCACCTTTCACCTCAGTCACTGAGCATCTATCGTGGCATTTCCTAAAGTACAATATGGGAAGACAAAATAATAATAATAGTGATAATAATGTCATATTTAAAGGTTCTGTGGCAGGATGTAACCCAAGAACGTAGCCCTATGTGCATGGAAAGATCTGAGCTAACTCAGTGTCCGTGATTCCGCAACAGAAAAGAAAAATGGACAAGAAACCATTACTTGGTCAATACGAATACCAATGTAGGTGGCAATAAGGGGGATGTTCTAGTCTTCTTCTCTCTGCATTCATTATATATATATTCATTTTATATATATTCATTCATTATATATATATTCAATATATATTTGTATATAAGTATACATTCATAAAATGTTATATATATACATATATATACATTTGTATGTATGTATATATTATCCAAGTTGGCAATCAGTTTTGGGGGCCTTTCTTTTTTCTACCAGTGGTCTGTATTGATCTAAATCATCCCAGAATTGCCAAATCCTCCTGTGACTTTACACTCTGTAGCTACAGTCCCCAAGTCCAGAATCAACAGAAAAGATTTATTCAGCATTGTGTCCTAGGATGACAGGCATTTTGTTTTCTTTCGTTGAACTACTTGATGAGTTGAGAGTTAAACGCTGCATTTGCCCACTCAAAGGACATTCCCAGAGCTCCCGTGGTGTGGTCACCAGCGTGATTATATATGTTGCAGGGTCTAACTTGCACCCTCAAGGAGACTGTAAGCAAGTACCAGGTACTAGTGGGGTAGTCACTTCCTTAGACTTCTGTCAGGTTCTGTGCGAGTTGCCACAGGGACACCTGGCTCAGCCTGAGGGAAACAGGGCCTGCCAGAAGAGCTAATGCTGGAGGTGTCCCTTGAAAGGAAATAGCAATTAGCTGCTTGGACAAGGGGTCAGCAGCTTTCCAACAGCACTTGTAAAGGCAGTTGCTGAGAAGGGTCTGGTGGGGCTGAAGTTTGTGGCCCATGTAAAGGAAGGGCTTTAACAGCTCTGGTCATTGTGTAGAGACAGGGACAGATGTCTAGGACGTCTCTCACCCCTTTACCCTACTGCCATTCCCTTGTTCCAGGCTGTCATTGCCTCTCTCTGGAGATATTATAATTCCTTTCTCACGGCTCTCCCTCCTGCCAACCTTCCTTTCCACTTTTCCGTTCATCCCCCACACTTCAAGGGAGTTAGTTTTCCAAAACACAAAGCCGATCATGTTGTTCTCCAGCTTCGTCTTTGCCTATGAGATAAAGTCCAATTTCTTAGCACAACACATCAACAATTTACATTCCAGCTTCTTGCCTTTCCAACTGAATCCCCCACCTCCTCCTTCCTCACGACTTAAAATGCAGTAACACGTAAGTACTCAACATACCCTCCCGCACCATGCGCCCTCCACTTCTGACCTTTGTGCATGCCTAGTATTTCCTCTGCCTAGAATGCCTTTTCGTGTAACAACCTCCAGCTCACCTTTCAAGGTGCTCTTCAGTGAAGCCTTTCCCAACTTGTTCAGGACATTGTTCCTCCATTTTCCCATAGTCCTTTGCACATATCTCTACTACATCAATTTGCACATTGTATTAAATCTTCTTCTATGTAAGTTCCCCACCCATGGGAGTAATCACATCTCAGTTTTCTTTGATTTACCATTACCCTTCAGAATTAGCCAGTACCTGGAGAGCAACAGGTCCTCAATGTTTGTTGAATGAATATATGAGCCACTATTTCCTCATTAAAATTTAAAACCTTCATTAGTTTGACTTTTTATTTAGACCTATCATCATCATATGTCTGAATGTGGAAACCACATCTCATCTCTCCCCTTTGACGTACACCTGTGGCAGGCACATCCACCTGTCAGCTACTCATTTATCCCAAACTGCTGTCTCCAAAAGCAACAGACAAGCCTCCAGTGATTTAGACTCACGAACCGAGGGAAACACCCTAATAAAGAGTCACTGTATGTGTTTTAAACAACTGATGAGATTGGGGTATGAAAATGAAGGTGACTAATTTGACACATCATACAACGTTACCACAAATGCAAAAAAATGCCTCAAGACAAAGGCCTAAAAGTAAGTTCTTCCTACCCTGGGATGAATTAATGTGTGAAAAACAAAAACAAACAAAAAACCACAAGAAGCCTTTGCACTGTTATTCCCCAGGAGGAAGGCAAGGGACACTTGCTGACTTTGTGGGGAATCCGCAAGAACAGTTCACACTGCAGCCTGGCTGGTCATTCCTGTTCCAGCATGTGAACTGGCTCATAATCCTTCTATCATTCAAAGAAACATATTTACATGTGATTCTTCTCATAAAAGTTAATTCTAAAGTTCAAATCTTAATCTCCAGAATGTAGAAAAACCCACTGAAATGCTGATGGGCCAAAAGAATGATGGTTTCTATAAAAGGTAGAATCAATACTGTGGAAAAAAAAAAAAGAATATATATATATATATATACACATATGAAGTGAAAATTAATGTACTATTTGAAGGTAATCAGCCTTTCTACAATTATTTCATGGTCATGGATTTTGCGTTGATGCTGGCTAATTAGCCAAATATGAATTATATATGTATATTTTAAGTAAGGGTGTATGCATACCAAAGGCTTTTTTTCCCCTTTATTTCATTGTGAACAAATCATTTGATGTGGCTCTGCATAAAGCTCTAATACACATCAAAAAGCAATCAACAAACTCTTTGAGTACATCAAGCAGGATAATTTAGATGGTTTTTAATCATGATTATGAAAATATAATTAGGTGGTTTCATGTTTGTTGCTGAGTATATGTAGGGGAAAGTGATTCTCCAAATAGAAAACGTGGGTAATATTACACAGAAACCACAAGAGAACCGTAGGCATGAGGCACAGACGCACGTGCGCGCATGCGCACACGGACAAGCCACTGCTTGCTTTTTTCCACACCTCAGCAGCTCTTACATTTAAAAAGAATATCACTTCTTTCGAGGTGCCAAAAGCCATCTTATTTAATAAACTGATTACACAGTGGTAATTACATAGAAGGCATTTGAAAAATGCCTTCCTTTAATGTCATCATAAACTTTAGCTGTTGCCTGCAATTTAAAACAAATCCTCCCGTCCATGGCCTCTACACAAAACGAGGCAGGAGGCGCATCGGTGCTCAAGCAGCCCATGTGTCATTAGGGAGAGCTGGGAGTAGGTACAGTCATGGGTCTGCACGGCTAAAGGATTGTGCTCTCATGGCCTTTTCTAATCCATTTGAAATAAACCCGATATTTATCTATCTCCAATTGCCCAGTTTAGATGTTGAAAGGATCTGTACGTCCTCATGCAGGAGGACGCATCACACACAAGCAAACCACTGTCTCCTCCCAACCTATCCAGGCATCCCCATCTGGGCAGGAGAGATGACAGGAGGGACTCCGCGCCCCCTCTCCCAGATGGACTCCCTTCCCGGAGTTCCCTGGTTGGACTCTTCCAAGCCACATTTCATCTTTCCCCCCCTGTGCAGCCAGAGTTGATTACTGGCTCCATTAGAAAAATCCATCCTTCCCAGACCATCTCGGAAATCATGTACAAGAGCCTGGGGTTGCACTTGGAAGTAATCTGGTTACCAGCAAGCTGGCCCCTTCTGTTGAGAAATTCAAAGAGTCGCATCACCATGACTTTAACGAAGCCACAATTAGAGTGGCTTTCTTCCAGCACCACGTGTAACCTGTTTTACCACGAAAATGCAAAGTTGCTGTCTGTGCACACAATTTTAGCATTTCTGGTTTTTATGCCATCTTACTTACAAGAAACTCCCAGCTGCTATAATTTGTCTCATCCATTGCTCTCTTGTAGAACCAGCCTTTGTTCCTTTTTTTCAGTGCCAGGGACTTGCTGCGTTTCACCTGATGTGATTTGTCCAGGCATTAATAATGCATCTTCAAGATGCAAGATGCATGAATTCCTTTAGTAACAGATCTGCTGGCAGAGGGCTGTATTGTATTGTTCAGCTTTGCTGCATAAAGGGAAGGCAAAGGGACAAAGGGAAGGTCATCAGCCTCAGGAGTGAGAAATATTGGTTACTCCAGAACATCTTTCGAACCAGCTCATGGAAAGGGCATGCTGAGGACAATGAATATTAGACCAACAATTCTTTAAAAAAAAAAAAAGCTATTGCCGAGTCTTCATTTTTGTCCCCAAAGAGGACACTGAGTTGCACACACAGATGACAGCTCTGGAAGTCCAGGGTATCTAGCTGTTCGCATATCTGACTTGGTACACATCAAGGGAGATTTTCTATTCAAAGGTCCTTACTCTCCCTTTGGACCTCAACTACTTTCTCAGTGGCCTGCATGCAATTGTCATTACTGTTACTCATATGAATCTTTTATCATCTTGTATTTGTGAAGAGCTTGTATTTTCAAGCTGCTTTATAATCATTAATAAGTTATTTCTCACAATTATCCTGAAAAGTAGGACAGGATTCTTTTCTCAATCTTACAGTTAAGGGAAAAGTAGTGTAGATGGGTTACAGGCGAGGAGTTCACGGGGGGTATGCTTTCCAAAGTTGGAATAAGGACACATTTAGAGATCCACCCCATCTCCTAAACAAAATAGCTACCTCTGGAATGGTAATGGGAACAACTGAAGGCAGAATTTAAGGACCCAATGAGGAATAATCAGGTGCTTAGTGGACACAGCCATAAACTCTGAAGGAAAATAACCCTTCTCCAGATGATCAGATTTTGAACTCAAGGCTAGCAATACCACCTGGCTCGGCCATCTTAGATTTTCTTAAGAAACAAGGACTTTCTTATGTAATGCTGAAATCAAAAAGTTCAGCCATGGAAACAGTAGCTCGCGCAGATGATCATTTAACTTCCGGTGTCTGTGAGGACTTCGGACAGGATTTGTCAATATCCAACCAAACCGCCCTCCGTATAGTCATTACAGTGGGTTCCCCTGCCTCCTATACCCATGCTTACCACTGCCAGCAACAACCGCCCCCCCCCCCCAAAAAAATCTCATTTAATCAATAACATTTGCTTTCAGGGCAGCTCTCCTTTACTGCTGTTCCATCTCTGTCTGGGTTACCATAGCAACTATTCTCAGAGCAGTGTGATACCCAGTTTATACATTTCAGCCCTGTCACATGACTGACTACCTGCTTCTACTTTAATCATTGCTGGAGGGAACACTCAAAAAGTGGCTGCTTCCTGCTTCCTGTTGCAGGCCACCAAACTGCCGTCATGTTTTACATTTCCTCCCAGAACCTAGAAAACACGTGTTAATTGCGCTGCCTTCCAAAGCGAGAAGGGGGGACGGCTACGGTGGTAGGGGACAGAACCCAAACTGCTAGAGTTAGCAGAGCCTTCCAGGCCCTCACAGCCAAATTCTTCTTTTTCCCTACAGAGATGCTCTCGGATGGAGCAGGCCTCCTTTTTATGATCTTCATTGCTGAATAAAAGATGTTTCTGACCTCATTCCAGCCTGAGATCCATCATCCAGAGGCCCCGTGACCTCCGAACACTCATCCCCATTCATGCAGCCATTTCGTGGGCCCCCTGCAAGGCAGCGCCTGGAACTTGGGACTCTCAGGAGCCTCCCTTGTTGCAGCTTTGAGGGGTCCGTTTAAATCACATTATAAACCTAATGAAACACAGCTAATGAAGCACAGATGTCCTATCAGATTTGGAGCTCTGACTCCCTGTAAAAGCCCAGTAAAAATAAATGAAAGGAGCCTTGTATCCATGGAAATGGGCAGCTCACATGTTAATCCTTCCCCCTCACCCATTTATGAGTTCATTACCATCTCTAATTCCAGGGCTTCTGAAAGCATTTGTGGCTTCTGGGTCAGTCATTTCCTGGAAACTCACATCCCTGGCGTGGCCTCTTTGTTCTGAGACATGGGAAAGTAAGTAGGTGCCTATCGCTTATCAGTTACACAAGCTCCTGGTTACTTTCTTCTGTTTTGAGATGCTGAGATGAAACTAGAGTCCTGTGTCCTCCTGGGACCTAGAAGCTGACCTTTCATGGACCAGACTTTCATGTCAGTTGAGGATGACACTAGGGAGCTGGAGCAACGATGACCTAATACAGAGAGCTCTTCCGTCATGGCATGGCTTATGCCCAGTGTTCGTTCCTCTTTTAGATTAAGACATGAGTGTTCCCTCATCCGAAGGAGACACTTACAGCCATCATTACAGTAGCTAGTATGATTTGATAAGGCTGTGAAGGAAAATGGCAAAAGGAGGGGAAACGTTTTGGGGAAATAAGGTTCACCGAGCCCGGAGTTCAAGGCATTCCCCAGGATAACAGGCGTAGGCAGGACACTTAGCAGAGCGGAGACCTGCCCAGTGGCCAGGAGGTCCATGAGAAGAGATGACGTGTTACAAAGAGAAAAAAAGGGCATGTAGAGCATCTTCGGAAACAAAACTTGTCTCCCTCACAGATTCAGCTTGATGAGAATAACTAAGAGGTGTAGAACAAGGAATAATACCGTCTCTATTCATCATAAGCCTTGTTTCTTCTTTTAGCTTTTGGTTACTGGGTAACATTCATTCTCTTTCTTAGGGATTTGCTTAAAGAAAAAAACAAAACAAAACCAGTTCATGTTGGAGCCAAAGTGGCTCTCTCGGGGACATCCCGTGGGGACAACTCTCTGCATGTTTCAATTTTTTTAGATTATAATTTTGAATTTTTTTAAATTCTCAAAGATGTCCTCTGAAGAAAAGAGTACATGTTCTCGACTTAAAAGTAGATAGCTGAGTGTCAACGGTACTTGGCATTAAAGTACCTTCTTAGACGGGTCTTATATCTCTGTCACTTGATCTGTCCCAGAAATGGGGGATGAGAGACGTTATTAGATGGGGAAACTGAGGCACGAGGCAACAGAGAGATCTTCCTGGGGCCATGCATTAGTGTGAGCAGTAGAACTGAGGCTCCCTAACGATAAATTTCAGAAGCACAAGTACGAAAGCATTACAGGCCCTAGCCATTGTTTTCGAAACAATCAATTTTTGTCCATCCTAGTGGTTGAGAAATGAACGCTTCCTAAAAACGGTCCAAGAAATGAAAGCTTAGGCTTGTGATTATTACAGTGATCTGTTGGTGGTAGTGTATGATTTTTGGAAGAGTACCAGCTGTATTAGCAAGAGGATTAAGAGTGCGGTTCATCCTTCCTTTGCCTAATATAGAGATCCCGGCTTCGCCGAGGAAAGGGCTAAAAGGAAGCGATAAAGCACCGATGACGCAGCAACATAAGCGACTTCACAGAAGCCGATCGAAGCCTTTCCTTGCCCGCGGACATGGGAGACTTTTACCGCTGATCTACGTGAGGGACTGTCTGAACTGTCAGAGGCAGAAACAACCCCGAGCAGGGGAGCACAACGGGGCAAAGTTCTGTGGGGAGCTAAGACCATCTACCTACCCTCTGCCATCTGACTCGGGAGCTCTAAGGGGTGACATGTGTCACAGAAACGAAGCACGGTGACCTGTACGTTGACAGGGAAGCTGTGGAAAGAGCTATCTGCTTATAATGACAAACTGTGAGTGTGTGTCAAGGACCAACAACCTGTTGCCTCAGTACCTCCCTCTCCCAGTTAAGACCGAGTGGCTTGGTGGGCGCAAAACTCAGCCACCACGCAGGGCTGCCTAACAGCCGTCCCGGCATTCTTCGGTTCGCACAATTTTCCCCTTCTCCTCAACCATTTTCTCTTCTCCTTTGGCCTTTTATTCAACCCAACCCCCGCTCCCCTGCCCCCATCACATGTTTCAGAGGACATGAGCTCAAGTTCATAGAACACCTTAAAGATGTAAGATGCTTAAATGAGGTCAACTTTCCCTCAACAGTTTCAGAAGTGAAATAAAGACCGAAAGAGTCAGAACTCTTTTTAAGCTACTTTAAGTCATCGTTGACATTGTAAATTGAGACACTTCCGCTACTTAGCAGAGGATGCTTTGAAGTGAAGGAGCTGAGGCACTTCTGCACTTCTGCTGTGTCGTGGACGGCCCCAGCCAGAGGGCAGGCGTGTGACAAGGAGCAGACAGGCTAGGAGCAGAAACACGCTGCCCTGCATTAGTCCCTTTTCCCCATCAACTCTCTTTCTAAAATTAACAACAGTTGCAAACCCTTATCTTTTGGGAAAGTCTGTAAAGAAGGTAATACTTGGCATTTGGGGGTTCAAGTCCTTAGGAATACCACTTAAGTTAATAGCTCTGCATCTTAACATAAATACAGGAATGCAATTCCATTCTATAGAGAAAGTGTTTTTCAAAACACTTTGACATCTCTTTGCTCATGTGCGTCTTCATGACCCTACAGGGGAGAGAAAGCATTTCACAGATGAGCTCCCAGAGCTGAGCGGAGCTTGACGGCCCTACAGAAGCTGGGGGCAGATTCGGACTAGAACCCGCTGCTGAATCCCTCTTCTCAACTCTGTGCTGCCCCCCTTTTTTTTTCTAAAATTGCATACTCAAATAATAAATCAGGTTTATACTCTGACTGGGTGTCCGTACTTCTGAAAAACCACAACTAATATATAATCAAGTGACTAAAATAACAAATTCTACATTCCATTATCTTGAAAATGTAGTACTTTATTCCTGGATTAGAACTAAAACTACTTCTTGCTTTATTCAAAAGTTACAAATAAACTTTACAATCATATAATTTTAATAATTATGAATAATTTAACTCAAATTACTGTATCACCATGTAAGTCCTGGACTGGAGGCTCAGATACTTAGTCCTGATTTTACCACCGGGTGATCTCCAGGTATCAATTTTCTCCTTTGTAAAATAAAGAAATTAAACCAATTTATTTGTAAGGTACCTTTCTTTAAGTCTAGGTTTTATGAAGCTGAAATCTATCTTTTAGGATACTAGGTTGTCTTCACAAACGCTACATTGATACTGACTCTGCCTCATTTTCCCCACTAAGAAAATAGGACGTTCTTTCTCCTCTGCTCCCATCCAAGTGCTCCCCTACACAATGAGGAGGAATGTTAAGGTTTAAGCAGAAAATCGTGGGCGTGCGGCACTTTCTACTCTGATGACCCAGAAGCCCCAAAGGGAGACTGGCCGGGCAGAGCAGGACTGGCGAGGAGCTCCCCTCACTCGGAGCTTCGCTGTGCCCTTCCCCAAAGGGATCCCTTCCTGTCAGCAGCCAGGTGACTGTTGGCCTCTAGGCAAGGACTCTACTCTTTAGCTGGACAAAGGATTGTAAACAGAAAGAGGATCCACTCAGCTCTGCACTGGGAAGAACAGCTTTCTGGACACAGAGCCTAGGAGGAATTATGCCCCAGCACCTACCACTTCACAGAAACAATGAGGGAAATAATAAATTAGGCTTCAAAGATTACATGAGCTCCTACCCCTCGAAAAGTGCCGTCTAATAGTCTAGTGGTGATGGCGGTGGGCCTGGTGTATTACCACCCTATGGCAATAACAATAGATAGCAACCAGTATTCATAGAACTAACTAACTAAGTGTTTTATCAAGCAAAACTACTAAAATATATTTGGCAAAACAATTACTTCCATCCTTATGTTTGCCTTGATAAATCCACTCCAAACTACCAGCTTGAGACCATTCTCCAGGAAAATACATTTAAATGTGCCATCGTGTTCACTTCTTTCGTGTGTCAATTTATTCAGCAAATGTACAGATCATCATCTATATGCCAGGCACTATGTTATGAATGAAAGAAAGAAAGTCAAAAAGATAGTGTCGGCCTCTAGAGGCCGTATCGTGCAAGAGAACGACTGACACCAAAATCGGCACAGGCGCCATGACAAAGATCCTACAAAGCCGAGTGACCACCGAGGAGAAGACCCTACTGCTAGAGATACAGCTGAGGGAGAGGAAAAAAGAAACAAACAGCTGCCATTTAGAAAATAAACTAACTTAACCTGACGCCTAGTAAGTAGTTTAGAGGAAGGAAGAAATCACTGATTATGAGGGAAAAGACCACTACCAATAATATGGACAGGGAAAATTCCGGGTGTCCTAGGCTGGTATTTTTAGAGTGGCAGGTGCACGTAAGGTATGCGGTCGTTTAGTCTTGAGATCCCGAGGGGAACTTGAGTTACCATCCTTCTGATTTCACTTATACAGGAAAATCCTTGTCTTTCTACAAGGAACTTACCTGCTTGGTGAGAGCTGAAAATTGGCAGAACATTTAAAGCCTTCTGCGATGTGTTCCATCACCTTTGAGTAGTCTGCTTCTGTGGTAGACGGGTGGAGGGTGTGGACCAAATGGACTCTAGAAAGGAAAATATGCTGATAACTCCAGGGCTGATTCTGTGGCCAATTTGCACACCCAGTCTTAAACACACAAGCTGACCCCACCACACCCAGACATCCACGCCCCAACAATAACATTTATTGGAGTGGGACTGATGTTTTAGCAGGGCACTGTCCCTGCTTGGACCCGCACAGGGTTGCCAGCACTGTCTTGGGAAAGCTTTCTTATTAGGGCTTTGTCTATCATTCCCCCTCAGTCTTGATGCATGAAGATGCCCATCATCATCATCCTTACCCAGTGTCTACCCTCCACCTCCCCTTCTTCCTGCTAAACAGGTCCTTTCTTCCACCCAAAAGGCAAGCTGTCCAGCCTCCATTTCTAATGAGTTCTGGAAACATGTACCCTCTACTGTTTTTGCCTTGTTTTGCTTTTATTTTTTTTAAGATTTATTTATTTATTTGAAAGAGAGAAGCAGAAGGGGAGGGAGAATCCCAAGCAGAACTCTGCACAGAGCGCGGAGCCCACCCTAAGATCATGACCCGAGCCAAAACCAAGAGTCGGCCACTTAACCAACTGCACCAAAGCACCCCTTGTTTTGCTTTTATATTCCCCCTCTTCTAGCTCTTCTCTCCTTCTTTTTCATTCCATTTTTCTTACACTTTATCCCTTCATACTGCCTCCCTTTTTTCTCCCCATACCACTGTACCAAGGAGCACTTTTTTTTTTTTTGCAGACCTATTCTCCATTCTTCATATCAATACAGAATCTACTGTCTACACATATTTTCTTTTACAAGTAAGGAAGGGGGTTTCTTTAAGCCATAAAAAAATCTAAAAATCTATTTATACATAACCAAAACGAGTTAAGTAAGGAGCAAAATAAAATCTTTTCCATTTAAATCAAAGACAGGACAAGAAATTCTGTCATCAATTATGACCACAATACTGGTGGACATAGCCAGTACAAGAAGTATGGAAAAGAAATGAGATGGGAAAATGGAAAGAGAGAAAGAGAAAACTAATTATTTGTGTATAATGTGATTATCTACCCAGAAATCTAAAAGAATCAACTGGAAATTGTTTTAGCTAATGTAAGAGATAAATAAGATCGCCAGATAGAAGATCAACATACAGAAACCACTAGCATCTTTATTTTTCAACAATATTCACTTAGAAAATGTAATGAACAGAAGATTTTATTATGACAATAACAAAACACTAAGATTAAGCCTAATAATAAGTGTGCTAAAAAAAAAACCCTCAATATTTTATATGTAACAATCTCTCCAAATTAATCTATATATTAAACATAATCTAAATGAACTTGACATACCTGATTGTAAAGTTTATATAAAAGGGAAAAGATTAGGGATGCCTGGGTGGCTCAGTCAGTTGACTCTTGATTTTGGCTCAGGTCATGATCTCAGGGTTGTGATATCAAGCCCCACATTGGGCTCTGTGTGCAACGTGGAGTCTGCTTGGGATTCTCTCTCTCCTCTCCCTCTGCCCATCCCCCTACTCATGCTCTCTCTTTCTCTCTCTCTAAAAATAAATAAATAAATATTTTTAAAAAGAGAATAAATTAAAAATGTTCAAGAAAATTTAGCAAAAAAATAAAAATGTGAACTTGCACAACCAAATATTAAATATACTATGTAGTCATATAAATTAAAATGGTGTGGTATTTGTGCCTCCAGAGCAACAGAGAAGAATAAACAGGGAGGAATAAATAGAAAAGTCTCATATATAAGTGAACCTAATACATAAAATTGATCAGGTGTTTTAAACCAATTTTTTTTTTTTTTAAAGAGGCAGAATATATGCAATAAAAAGCACTAGGAATATCATTTCCGTACTTTGGAAGAAAACTCAGATTTCTACAATCACTCCATATACAAAAGTAAATTCCAAGGCAACTCAAGAGCTAAACACACACACAAATTAATACAGTGGAAGAAAATATAGAAGATGACTTTTATAATCTTAGGATTAGGAAAATCTTTCTAAGCAAGAATATAATGCTGTGGGGGCGCCTGGGTGGCTCAATTGTTAAGCGGCTGCCTTTGGCTCAGGTCATGATCCCAGAGTCCTGGGATCAAGCCCCGCATGGGGCTCCCTGCTCCACGGGAAGCCTGCTTCTCCCTCTCCCACTCCCCCTGCTTGTGTTCCCTCTCTCGCTGTGTCTCTGTCAAATAAATAAATAAAATCTTTAAAAAAAAAAAAAAGAATATAATGCTGTGTATGTTCTATATAAAGCTCTATAAAAAAGATAGATTAGAAAAAATTTTTAAATTCTTTAAGATGAAATACACTACAAGGAAAGCTAAAAGGCAAGCAACTAAGAGAAAACATTTGCAACATTTGTAATAAATGTGTTTCAGACAACAGATGACTTTCTATCTTATATAAAGAGCTTTTGCAAATCAAAAATAAAACAACCTAAGAGGAAAAAAGTGGACAAGGATAAGCTAACACTGATTGTGGGGATATCGGCCAAGCAATAACCTAACTGCTTTACATAGATAAACTCAACTAATTTGCATAATGACCCTTTGATCAGATGCTGTTAGTATCTCTATTTTGTAGGCAAGAAAACTGAGATACAGAGAAATTTAAGAACTTGCCCTGAATTTTACAGTTAGCAACTGCTGGAGTCAGGGTTCAAATTTTTAAATTCTGACACCAGAGCCTAATTCACAGAAAAAAAAAAAATACAAATAGCAGATAAACTGAAGAAAAGCTCTTCAACTTTTGTATCAGGGAAATGCCAACATGAAAACACAAAAAGATATTTTTATCTTTTTTTTTTTTTTTTTAGATTTTATTTATTTGACAGAAAGAGACACAGTGAGAGAGGGAACACAAGCAGGGGGAGTGGGAGAGGGAGAAGCAGGCTTCCCACAGAGCAGGGAGCCCGATGCGGGGCTCGATCCCAGGACCCTGGGATCATGACCTGAGCCGAAGGCAGACGCCTAACGACTGAGCCACCCAGGTGCCCCAAAAGATATTTTTATCTACCAGCCAGTTTAAAAATAATTAAATGGGTTAACAGGATCAACATGGTAAAGAGCGTAGGGAAACCATTACTCTCATCCTCAGTTACTGGGGATGTCCCTTGGCATAACATTTTTAGAGGGTCATTTAGCAGTGTCCATCCAACTTAAAAGGACAAACCCTTCGAGCCAACAACTCCATTTCTATCCCATGGAAATACTTGGACATGTGCCCAGAGATGCACAAACTGCAAAACCGAAAACGGCCTATACGTCCATCAGTAAGGGAATGGTTAACAAGATGATTATACAACCAATCATCAACCGAATGTAGTAGAGTGAAAAAAAAATGATGCATTATATTTGTATGAACTGACATGGAAAGACCTCTAAGACATATCATTATGTAAAAAAAGCAAGTTCTCAAATGATATATATAACCTGATACCATATACAAATATGTACACATTACCTATTCATTTATTCACTCAACAACAACAACAACAAAATTAGCACCTGCTACATGCCAATAACTGTTCTAACCAGTAGAGATAAAGTGGTGACCAAATAGATAGTCCTTCCTAAAGCTTATATTTGGGTGGGCAGGCAGACAACAAAAAAGCATACCAATGAAGAATAAAATAATTTTGATGGTGTGCTACTTTTCTATTCTTGTCATAACAAAATACCACACACTTAGAAGCTTCATTAACACAAATGTATTGTCTCACAGTTCTTTAGGTTAGAAGCCCAATCCGAGTCTTGCCCAGAAAGGGCTGCATTTCTTCCTGGAGATTCCAAGGAAGGATCTGTTTCTTAGGTCATTCAAGTTGTTGGCGGAATTCAGTTCTTGTGATTGTAGGTCTGAAGGCCTCATTTCCTTGCCCGCTGTTATCTGAGGGTCATTCCTACCTTCTAGAAACCACTTTCATTCTTTGGCTGATGGCTCACTTCCTCCATTTTCAAAGGCAACAAACATAGTCAAGTCTCTATCACGCTGTGAACCTCTTGTCCTTCTCTCTCACCCAGCCTTCACTCTTAAGGCCTTATGGAATTAGACTGGCCCCCAAACATAATGCAGGATAATCTCCCTATCTCAAGATCTGTACCTTGAATCACATCCCATTTAGTCCTCTTTGCAATGGAAAGTAACATATTCACAGGTTCCAGGGATTAGGGCGTGGACACCTTTGGAGGAAAAGGGGGCATTATTTTGCCTATTACAAATGGCAACAAATTCAATGAAGAAAACCAAAAGCGTGTTATATAAAAGGTGGCACGGGGAGGGGCAGGGCTCATTTAAATTTTGTCATCAGAAAAGACCTCCCTGAGAAAATGGCATCTGAACTAGAAGAGACAGCCATGTGACCACCTGGGGACTGAGCACTCCAGGTATATATTTAAATATACAAAAAAAAGGCACAAAGAGCTACATATGGGACTGTTCGCTGGCTACCTCCTGAGAGGAATGGGATTCAGGGTGAGAGAAGATAACAGATTTTACTCATTCATCTATATCCAGTTTGTTTCAATGTTTTACGTGTACATTTTTTAAAATTACTAATGTTTGTAAAGACTTAGAAACAAAAACAAAAAAAAATATCTTTCTCTTGGACCCAGCTGAAGCTAAGACAGCTTAAGAATTGGTGAAGTAATTCTGAGTTTTAACACATATATGTAGAAAATAAAAATAAAACTTTGTCATGGTGTCTATGCAAGAAGCAGTTCCAGAAGGGAGTAACAAAAGATGCCCTTCCTTTTCTGAATCTTCTAAGGAGGGTATGCTTTCCAATTAGACATTTTCACACATCAGCAACCTTGGAAACTTCTCATGGCTGTAACCTCTTTATTTTGCTTCTAAGTCCTGTTCATGGTGTTCATTGCTGAGTGGAAACCCTAGCTACTGCACATCGTTTCACGCGGTTTTCCGAGGAGATCACTAAAAGTTTCTTTGACATGAAGACAGGCAGAAGAAAAGTTACTTGAATGGGCTCTCTAGCATAGCAATCTGTCACAGCAAAAAAGTCAAGACTGCTAGAGCCCTTTCCCACTGCTCACGGAAGGAGGGAGAGATCACGAGAGGACATGTGTGGAAACTCCTATCCAGGAATGAACTGGGGTGACCACATGGAGCGAAGACAGAACACCAAAGGGCTCTCCCAGGACACAGCAAAGCAAAGCTTCTGGCAATTTGGTATAATTTCAAGATCCTGGGATGCAACCGCAGAAAACAGGCTTCTTGGGGGGTGGGGGATGTGCGTGCGTGCGTGCGTGTGTATGTGTGTGTATGCGTGCACGTGCCTGGGTACACATGTGATAACCAAAATTACAACTCATGTACAGCAAAGGTATTACACTTGAAAGCAGTAAAAAACAAACAATGGCTATAGCTACAAATTAAGGAGTTCATATTTATGGACTAATCACACAGATTTTTTTTTTTCAGACACCCTGCCTATCAAAGATAGGAATTCTCTGAGTAATATGTTTATAATAGTCGAATGGACTCTTCTGTTTGAAGGTCCCTTCATCACCTCAAGAGTGACTAATCCAACACTGAACACATCACTGTCTGCTCACAAGTATTTTCTCCTCCCAGCCCTTCCTGCCACAGTTAGGGATACCTTCTTTTCCTCATCACTCAGGCTTGAGAATTTAGAATCATTCCTAATTCATTCCTCACCTCCAATGAGTCATCCCGCTCAAATCCTTTTTGGACATAGGTGAAGTATAAATCATACATAAGTAAATATAACATTTAATCGGCCACCAAATACACTGTCAACAATTATGTCAATTCTTTCCTCTCTATTCACTTCCCGTCACCCTCCCCGTCGAGGAATTTATCCCTGAAATATTTATCTGAGGCATTTCCTCAGTGGCCTCCTCCACCCACTGCCTATCACCTCAGACCAATCTTCCTGTATTTCTCTAGCTGGTGAGAACAAACACAGCCACATTATCATCCCATGACCAAATCATGTTTCTGAGTCTCTTTCACGTTTGACTGGGGTTCAAAGGCAGGAAGCAGGGCCTTCACAAAGTACCACTTCCCCTACTTCTTTCTGATGTCTCAGGACGGCTTAGATACATCCACACATGGGTCCCTCACTCCTGGGCCTACACAGCCTCTTCCTCTTGAATGTGGAGGTGGAGAAGACATCCTCCTCTGAGGACGCTGATGAGGGAGCTGGAGCCCTCCAGTGTTGGAGGCCATCATGCTCAGTCTCAAGTGCCAGTCTAGTTCCCTCCAACTGCCTTTCTTCCCAGGGGAGGTGGCCGAACAGGACTGAGAACTAACCATCTGTCGTCTGCAGCTCAGAGACAAAACAGAATACAAAACCAAAGAAAACCATGCTAAGCCACAGCAGGACAAGAACATCTCAGACCCATGTTGTCTATGCTCATGCAGTGAGTCCAGATACTTTCTCTTAAGCCTAAAAGAGTAAGACAGAGAAGGGGGGAGGGAAGGAGAAAAAAAAAAAAAGAAGAAAATCAACATTGTCCAGAAGCACAGCTCAGACTACACACAAACACTTGCATTCCCAAATTAAATATTACTTTCTCATTTATTTCTTCTCACAACAAATATTTTTCAAACACCTACTATGTGCCAAGCACTGAACAAAACAAAAAGGAACACTGACCTCCAGGAGCTTAAGTTCTGGTGTGGGAAATAGATAATAAAAAATCAACAAAAATAAGCAAAGTCATGTCAGGCAGTGACAAGTCTACATAGGAATAAAACAGGGTACCGGGATAGAGGGCCCAGGGGCCTCTTTAGATAAGGCAGTCCCGAGTGGGTGACGTCTAAGCTGTGTCGGCAGAATGGCGAAGAGTCGGCCAAGACTGCATTCAAGTCAATGGTGAGCTGACAGTTTTCCCGAATAAAGATGGGTGGATGCGTGTTTCATGTTTATATTGGTTTGCTAGGGCTGCCATAATAAAGGACCACAGACTGGGTGGCTTAAACAACAGAAATTTATCGTCTCACAATTCTGAGGCCAGGAGTCTGAAATCAAGGTGTCAGAAGTGTCACGGCTCCCTCTGAGGTTCTGTGGAAGGAGCAGTTCCTGGCCTCTCTCCCAGCTTCTCGTAGTTTCTTGGCCTGCGGCAATATAACTCCAATTTTCACATGACATCTTCCCTGAGTGTGTGTCTGTCTCTAAATTTCCCCTTTCATAAGGATGCCAGTCATATTGGATTAGGGGCCCACCTTGTTCCCACATAACCTCATCTTAACTAGTCACATGTGCAAGGACTCTATTTCCAAATAAGGTCACATTCTGAGGTGTTAGAATGGTTACTGGAACTTCAACATCTGAATCTGGGGTAGCACAGGTCGCCCCATAACAATATTTCTGTGACAAAAGGGGTCCATTCAGGTGGGTGGGGGGACAAGGTTTCCCCGTAAGGATCTGACCAACTCTTTGTGCCCAGGGCTGTCTCCCCCACATCTACCTAGCACAAGCACTTAACCATATGAATGAATCCTCGTTGATGGCTGATTAATGGTACATTGTAGGCTAAAACTTAAACGTGTGTGTTGTTGTGTGGACGTAGTTTGGGATTTGTTTGTGCGCCAGCAACAGAGCTCATGCTTAGCAGATAGGAAAGGCTTAAATTGTTCCAGGGTCTGCTAGGATTAGTAACTGTTCCCAGAGCCCATGCGGAACAAAATAGCTGGCGTCTAACGCTGAGCCAGCCCCTTTGTCCACAGGCCTGGCTCCCAGAGGCAGCGGAGCTCCGAGGTCACATTTGTTGAAGATCCGAGAAGAGATCACGGTGTACGGACAACAGCGAGGACACAGCCAGCCAGGCCTCGAGGCAGCTCATCCTCCTCGCCTGGCCTGGGGACACACAGCTGCCCCATCCCCCCTCAGAGGGGTGAATTCCCCCACATCAGAGAAGCAGCCCTGGGCCTCTGAGCGGAACCTGGCCAGCAAGGAAGCTGGTCTTGGCAAACAGAAAACAATGCCCCAGGCAAAAACAAAGCAAGAGGGAGCCTGGAGAAGCTACATTCTGAGGAGCCACTCCCTCCCTCAACCAATTTTTCAGTCCAATATCAAATTGTAAGCCTAGGCAGAGAAAACAGCATGGCAAGTTCCTTTAGCCTAAATTCTCTGTGATTCAGAATTCCTAGAAAGCTTTTCCTTTCCTTTCTAACGATTTGCTCCCACAGTGTATCCCACATCGTGGCCAGCGATTTTGTTCTCCAGTGTTCTTCTTGAGAGCAACACAGACAACCGCAAGACCTTGTGTAATTTAATGAGGATTTGTGTTACACAGAAGTGCACTTTTAAGTGCCATTTATTGTTTTCCTATCTTTTTATCTCATGAAATGAACTACTCATGACAAGCTACTTTTCATTGTTGAAAATTACATTTATGTAAACACGTAAATATAAAAATCTCTTGTGAAACATAGGTTTAGTTCATTTATTAATTTCCCACTGCCCAGGAACTCACGGACCTGAAATTAGTTGTGCATAATGAGCCTTCTGAACAGAACAGTAACTTTATAGATAGAGACAAAACAAGGTCAGGTGAAATTGTCAAAGAAAAATCTAGTCATAGTTAGGCCAGAGGGTCTAAACCAGAGATTTTATCACTCTTACGTTGACAATAATAATGGCTAGAATTGACACTGAGTTTTTTTTTTCCCTGTGATAGGCTATGTGCTAAGTGTTTTGTATCTGCCTCATCTCAAATCCATTCAACTCCCTAAAATATCTTCGATTCAAAACATTATGTAACTTACCCACGCTCGTGGCTAGTACTGGCGAAAGTTGGAATTCAGACTCTAGTTTGTCTATCTCCAAATGCTATGCTTAGCATTTGCTTAGTATGCTATGCATACTACAAAAATAAAAATAGGGGGGAAAACCCACAATTAAAACATTAGTCAGGGGCGCCTGGGTGGCTCAGTCATTAAGCGTCTGCCTTCAGCTCAGGTCATGATCCCAGGGTCCTGGGATCGAGCCTCGCATCGGGCTCCCTGCTCAACGGGAAGCCTGCTTCTCCCTCTCCCACTCCCCCTGCTTGTGTTCCTTCTCTCGCTATGTCTCTATCTGTCAAATAAATAAAATCTTAAAAAAATAAAAATGTCAGTTAATTTTTTTTTTTTAAGATTTTATTTATTTTTTGACAGAGACAGAGACAGTGAGAGAAGGAACACAAGCAGGGGGAGTGGGAGAGGG
>NC_138381.1:41575953-41621939 GCF_054177405.1 Leptonychotes weddellii | reverse complement strand
AGAGGGAGAAGCAGACTCCCCACTAAGCAAGGAGCCTGATGTGGGGTTCAATCCCAAGACCCCAGGATCACGACCCGAGCCAAAGGCAGACGCTTAAACGACTGAGCCACCTGATAATTACCTTGTTTTAAAGTTCAGCCCAAGAATTTCTTCCTCATTGGACTTTTCTTCTGACTATCCCCTCAACCCAGTAGCCAATCTTTCTCTCCCTCCCTCTTTTTGTCTTTCATGGACACCAGGAATCCCATACCTACATTTATCAGCATCTACAATATTCTCGTGCATTTCCTTAATGACTGTGTCTTCCTCCCCTAGGTAAAAAATTCTTGAGGGAAGCCTGATCTTATTCATCTTTTATAGCCTTGGAGTTTAGCATATGCTTTATACATATTAGATGAATTAATGAATGAAAAAAATAAATTAATTAAGGAGTAATGAACAAACTCACACTAGAAATCTTTTGGCTAGAAATGATAGAAGTGTAAATTCATCTCCACTTTGCAGACAAGTTTGAACAAAATTTTCACTCCAAATTTCAAAATGTTTTATAGGAATACATACATCCGGAATGCCTGGGTGGCTCAGTTAGTTAAGCATCTGCCTTCGGCTCAGGTAGTGATCCTGGGGTCCTGGGATCGAGCCCCATGTCAGGCTTCCTGCTAAGCAGGGAGTCTGCTTCTCCCTCTCCCTGTGCCTCTCCCCCACCCCCGCCCCATGCACATGCTCTGTCTCCCTCTCTGTCTCTCTCTCAAATAAATAAATAAAATCTCTAAAAAAAAAAAAAAAGAAAAAGAAAAAGGAATACATAGATCCATTCTCAAAGTACATCTTTTTTTTTAAGATTTTATTTATTTGAGAGAGAGAGAACGAGTGAAGAGGAGGGGCAGAAGGAGAAGGAGAAGCAGACCCCCCACTGAGCAGGGAGCCTGAAGCCGGACCCTGAGATCATGACCCAAGCCAAAGGCAAACACCAACTAAGCCATCCAGGCACCCCCTCAAAGTACATCTTGAGGTCAGCAGACGTCCTGGTGGAGAGCCAAGGCCTGCCACAAACAAGCCCACCTCATAGAGGGCCCAGGCCCCAGAGCTCACCTCTGGACATTCCTCATTTCCAGTTACTCAGTTGGCTCAATTAAAACAGAGCCACCTTGGGCTTCCTTTAAATGCAGAGCCTTTAAATAATAATAATAATAATAAAATAAAATAAAAGCAGAGCCTTTATTTCAGTCAAATCTGTACCTTGAAGTTATATACCTTTCAAAACTTTCCCAAGTCAACCAAATGGCTTCCTAACGTGCTTGCAGAGTCAAACTCCTTTTCCATGGCATCTTTCACCAAACTTCTCATGTGAAGTTTTAGCGCACTGCTATCAACCTGGGCATCTTCATGAATTGGGTCTCCCTTCTGGCAGTGTGACTATTTCAGTAACTACACAACAACACATCTTTATTAATTATTGGAATTTACACTCTCATTTGAATGTTGATGACATGGCTTTCTGTGCTTTAGTTCACACACTGCCTAGAGAAAAAAAAGCCATAATAGAAGCTGGATAGTGCCTAAAGTTAAGCAAGGGTTCTTTGAGTAAGAAGATGGTTAAGTATGGGTAGAACTGGAGAAAAGATAAGATTCACTGATATAACTATAATCAATAAATTTAACTATTAAGCCCCAAATGCATGCATACATGCAAAGCATTGTGCTAAAATTGTAGTATATGTACAAAGGTTTAACATTGTTTCTATCTCTCTTCTAGAGAGATCTAGAGACAGAGACCACCCATATCCCTTTAAAAAGATGGCTAACACTACCAAAAAAAAATGCATAAAGTTCAACTTCAAAGATCCCCATCTCCCCCTTCTCGGGGGATGCTAGACAGTAAAGTCAGGTCCCAGGGCATCATCTTGACAAAATGGGGGAAACACTGACTGCAAGAGTCCCTGCCTGTGACCAAGGCTCAGAACTTAAAACATGTCCCCCAGGCCCAGTCTAGCCAGCAAAGAACTGGCTTTACATTCTAGTTCTTTCCCACTGTGTCAGAAACAGGGAACTTTTCTCGTATTAGCTAATTCTCTCCTTAGAATGTAGGTAGAGGAGAGGGTGACTAGTTACTATTTGTTCAACTACTTTATCTAACTTAGAAGGAAAAAGTTTAATAAATCATAACAATCTTCCAACTGGGCCCACCCAGTTGGGTCAATCTTGTTCACCATTACGAAATTATCTTTTGACTTATAAAATCTTTTGAACCAACACACAGTTAGTCTAAATCTTCAATATTACGACATCTAACATCTAAAAGTTGTCTTTTCCAAAGGGACAAAGCACATCCAAAAAGAGAGCTATTCACATACAAGCATTCCTTTTCATCTCAGCCCCCAAGTTTCAATAGTACAAAGAGAATTTTAAGAAAAAACTCCACACGTTGATAAAAAAGTGCTGTAGAAGCTGAGAGAAGGGAAGTTTAAAGAGAAGTTGAGGCTTCAGTTTAGCTTTGAAAAACAAGTAGACTAAAATGGTGATGAGAAGGAGAACAGATATTCTGAGCAGGCAGAGCAAAGTTACAGGCAGGAATGCATATGGCGGCTTCAATTCATTTCTAGACTCACTGAAGCAGAGACTGCATGTAGGGGCAATGGGAGACGTGATTGGAGAGTCAGGTTGATGGCATATGGTGAAGGTCTGCAATATCAAGAAAGATATTTTCCTCTGTAAATGTGGGAATGGAAACCACTTATGATCTGTGTTCAAAGGAGGCACACGTTGGGAGCAATATCTTAGAAAGCAGAAATACGCTGCCTGGATTAGAGGAGAAGAACTTGGAGAGCAGAAGAAAGTAGTAGAGATTTTACCTTAATCATCTGAATAGAAAGGAAGGGGTATGTGAGAAAATGGTGTGAAGGAAAAATCAACAGGACTTAAGCATCGGTAAGGTGTGGAGAAAAACAGGAGACAAGATGGCTCCCAAAAGAACCAAGAGAATAGCCACACAATCTAAAGAGAAGATTAAATACTCTGGAGTCAACTTTCCCTTCTGTCTCTCACACTGGCTGTGTAACTTTAGGGAAATTACGTAGCTTTTCTGTGCTTTAGTTGCATCATCTGTGAAATGAGGACAATAATAATATCTACTTCATAAGGTTGTTGCAGTATCAAATGAGCTAAAATATGCAAAACATTGAGAATAGTGCCTGGTACCCAGAAAACAGGAACAAGTTTAGATGCTGCCCTGGTGCTGTTGTTGTTACAGAGAAACCAAGACTAAATGCAGTAGGGATAAAAACAAATCCCTCAGAAATTGCTCTGGTGAGAATAGGGAGATAAACTCGGAACTGGAATATATTACTGTAAGTCATTTTTACCATTTAATGGTAAGTCATATTTACCGTCAGGGTACGAAGGTCCCCTTTCCTCTCCCCCTGCCCTCCTACTAATATCCCCCTAGCTACCCTCATGGGTCCAGGCCTCCTAACAGATCCACCCTAAAATTTCCAAGCCTAGTTTATTTAAATGTAAATGAAATTTCATTTGGGATACTTACTGGTTGGAAGGGGATTGTAAAACCATTTTTTAAGTAGAGAAACATCGCTTTAAATGCAGAAGCCTCCAAGGGAGACACTTTCCAAAGGACACTGCTGCTCTGAATATTATATAATTGGGGCATCTAAGGATGAAAATAAATCCTAGGAACATTTGCCCCTTATCTTGCCTCAGACAAGGGCATTGCCAAAGCTCTCAGTCACCATTTTCCCAACTGCAAAGTTAAGCTAAAAATATAAGTATTACTCTAATAGGAATTGTATTTGAGAGAAAAGGAACAAGGGAAAAAGAGCGAATAAAGAAAAAAGAGTACGCATATTTAGAAACCATTACACATTATTAGATTGTGGGAAGGGAGGAATTGTGGCATCTAAATACTTAATGCAAGGAAGAAGTTGGGAATTGGGAACACTGACCTTAGTGTCTTCACAACTGAGCCACAATTTGACTTGAAACAAATTGCTTAATATTTCCATGACTTAGCTTACTCTAGATATCATGAGACTTCCCTAATGTCTGATCCCCTAGGTTCTTTAAGTGATAGGTGACTTGAGTAAAGGCATCATGTTCATTCAGCTGGTTTTCATTTTAATATAATAATGATGAAGGCAGTGAGAATCAGCACTAATGCCCTATCCAAGGAGCTCAAGGTGCACTATGAACACCATCGTTACTCTCAATGTTTTTGCTACTTTGGCTCCACATTTTGCCACCACTGGTTGCCACCAAGCTGGCCCTAATGTATTTACTGTCAAAAAGCCTCCCTACTTTAGACATACCCTTGCAGTTGATATTTTAAAGGGTTGCAAAGTGAAATCTTTCTATCCAATAGTTGGAGGAAAGAGAGAAGGGATGTTTGAGGCAGGCTGCCACATGGTTTTCATCTTAAATAGAGGCATCACAGTTCAAGGTAGGCTCATCATTTGATGCATGACCAAACCTGTCAGGCCTGTAGGAGTTCTTCCTAGTGTGCATCATGTCTCTGTACTTGGCCTCCCCAGCCCTTCCCAGGAAGGCTAATAATGTTCCTCATTTCCACCCATTTCCTAAGCCAGTTCTTCCTAAAGCTAAAAGTGTATCAATTGTCTTAGCACATCCTGCTGTTCTAGCATCACCCTGGATTAGCCATAGACCATCAATGACAGCTGGGTTCACACATTCTCCCTAAACTCCTTTGTTATTCATCAGTCAAACCCCAGTCCCTAGATTCCCCAAAACGCCTTAAAGTCAGATCTGTCTGAGTTGTGGCTCTCCCATCATGCCCCCGGGCCTACCTCACATGGCTACAATCCATAAGCCCCATGATTCTAACCAGTTATCTTGCCTAGTTGCCCAGACTAGACTGGACAATGAACATCTCATCAATAACTTACGGAGACTTATGACCAACCTCCATGGGGTCTCTCTATGCCTAGAATCTTACCATGGCTCTAGAGAGCGGGGTAACTCTGAAATAATTGAGATTATTTCCTACTTAGCCCAGTGGGATGGTAGGTCTAATAGAATTACATCATTTTAGAAAATAAAATAATTTTACCCATACCTCTAAGTTGGGACTGAGGTCCTTCCTGACCCCCCCAGTCCCCCTCCCCTGAGACACACACCCTTTTGCCAGCATCCATTCTCCTGGGACTGGCCTGCATTTCCACCAGCTGGCAAGCATTCTGCTGTCAATGGACAGACCTCTCAGATGACAAATGACTACCCATCTGACTCCATTTGAACAGCCACTTGCAGTAGCTGCTCCCTATACCACAAATTATACCAAAGCACTTTCTCTGCCATCACTCCCATCTTGGTAAGGACACCACCACTATTTTATAAGCTCTAAGAATGATGACTCTCCAAGTTCTGAGCCAATATTCTATGAGCCAATGACATTCACTCATTCAACAAATATTTATTGTGCATATACCATATGTCAAGTCCTACCAGGGATACAACAGGGACCTGCAAAGACCCTACTCTTAGGGAGTCACAGTGAACTAGAAAGGCCGACATTGAACAAATGTAATGTCTGTGAGGCAAGAGAAGTGTGGGCACCTCCCATAGGTAGACCCAACCTAGACAACGAGTTCTTCCTCATATCTGAGGAATGATATCTTGTATCATCCAAGCCCATTTTTCCTTGACATAGAGAAGCAATAATCATGTCTTTTGTGAAAATCTTCACAAAACACTTACACTCATGAAATCATCCCTTATTCTTCTCTTCTCTTGATTAAACAGCTCCAGGTCCTTTAACATTGCCTCACAGGACATATTTCCTTGCCTTTAATAATAACTTTCCTTGCATTGGTGCAGACCTTTCCATTTATAGGGCACTTTGTAGTTTACAGAGCACTTCCACATCATTATCCCACTTTGACCCTTACAACAACCCCACAAGGAAGGTACTGCAGATATTTGCTGAGCACCAAGCATGCCCAAGGCACTGTTCTGGGGCTGTGGGAACACCCATGCCACTTCACACTCGTCCCTGCTGAAATTTATCCCAGTTTTGAGGAGCCATTTTCTCAACAAGTCAAGGCCATTTTGAATTTCATTTCTGTCTTGCAGAGCAATAACAACCCCACCTAATTTAGTGCCAGCTGCAGATTTAATGAGCATAGTCTTAATTCCTTCATCCAGGCCATCAATATAGTTATTGAGTAGGATAGATCCTCACCCCAATACCTCTGGGACAGCACTCAATATGTCCCCCCAGATTGATACCAGGCCGTTGATAACTCCCCCCTGGGCTGAAGCCCTCAGCCTCTAGCAGAAGTGAAGACAGGAACACACTTTTCTAACATGCCCAAGACAATGCCTAATTTAAAAAATCAAAATCTTCACTAAAATTGAGATAGATCCCATCTATCGTTTCCCCTGGTGTATGTAGCCTTTCACAATCAGGGAAGGAAATTAAATTGGCCTGGTACTATTTGCTCTTTAGAAAGCTTTACTGATTGCTACTTAGTATTTTATGTTCTTTCAGGTGCTATCCAATTGATTATTTGATGTTTTATTCCAAGATCATCCCAGGTATTGATGTTGAGCTCACAGGTCTGAAATTTCCAGGGTCATCCTGTCTTTCTCTCAGAGATGGGCACCTCATTTACCCTTTTGCTATCCTGAGGGGCTTTTCCAATCCTCTGTGACCTGGGGGGGGAACACTGGCTAATAGTCCTAAGATGAAAGTTGAAAATTCATTCAGTATCCTACAGAGCAAGCCATCAGGTCCTGCTGACTCGAGCATATTAGGTTTTTCTAAGTTCTCTAACTATGTCATCCCTTTGGTTTTCTATCCTCCTATTACAACTGGGGCTTATCCTAGGGAGCAATTTACAGCTGATATTATCTTTCCCCTGGACGAGTGGAGTGAAGAGGACATCATAAAAAATAAATAACATAAAAAGCTCTACCTTTTCACACTCTATTCTGCTTTAGCATGTCGGGCAGAGACGGTGCCACGTGTCTGAATCCCATTTCCTTTTCCTCTTCTTGGCCATACTGGAAGACTGCATTTCCCAGCCTCCTCTGCAGTTAAACTGGGGTCACAGGATTGGGATTGGGCCAATCTAATGATGGAAGGAATGATGGCTGCCATTTTCTGGCCTGAACACAAAACTGTCTGCATGACTCTCTATGCTTTCTCCTCCCCTTTGCTGACAGCCGTGGGCATGGCCTACTAATGACTTAGCAACACAAAAGCAAAGACTGGACACCTGAATGACCACTCAGGAGTGCTGCCTGGGAGAGTTGTGTTGGGTAACTGACACAAAGAAGAGATGCACTGTGGTGCTGTGAAACCATTAACTACTGGGAAGTTGTGTGTGTGTGTGCGTGCACGCATGAGATTATGCAAAATCTCCTTCCCTACAGTCTTCTCACACTGACCTGAGTTTTGCCTTTTGAGATCATACAGGGGACGTTTCTTTGCATTTAAACAATAAAATTTTATCTGAGTGTCCCTTTTGGACTACTGAAATATTTAAAGAATATCTTTTCTAATTTTCTATTATCTTTCCTAAGTATATATTTTTTTATTTTAACCTTGCTAATCAGTCATACTATTTTATATATTTATGTACATTGTTAATTCACTTGAGGAGACCTTGCCAAAGGACCTTCATCCATCAGGTGCTGCACAAAGAAGAAAATGACAAGATCAAAATTTTTAAGTTCTACAGAATTACAATGGGTTAGATATGTGCGTGTTCTAATTTGAAAAGGTTCTGTAACACTGTTCAATAGAAATAATAATATAACAAATTCCTGTGTATTTATCACCCAATATTTTTTAATGCTCACATTTCTTGATATATACAAGAAACAAACCTGATGGTTCAGGCCCCTCCGTTTTCCACTCTGCTCTCATTTCCTTTACTCACCTCAGAGAGAGCCAGTCTACCCTTTTATATTTTAACTACATGATATATATATCACAAAGAATATGTTGTATGTTTTAGTTTACATGAATGGCATTGTATGTATCTCTACATAACTTAATTTTTTTCACTTAACATGGTATGTTGGGATATCCATGTGGCACATATAGATCTAGTTTATTCATCTGTAATTGCTATGCTGTTTTAATCCATCGCATAAATACAGCCAGAGTTTATTTATCCATTTCCCTATTCATAAATGGACATTTTGGTTATTTCCAATTTATCTCTATTACTATACCACCAGTTGCTCCCCAAAGTGATCGGACCACTTTATTTTCCCATAAGCTGTGTATGCAAACCCCTATTTCACCATTCCTTCATCCAAACCTGGTGCTGTTAAGACAGTCTGATTTCTGTCAGTTCTTCTATATCTTACTGTTTAAGTTTGTATTCCATTCTATTCAGTCTTCATTTGTGTCCTTCAGTACTTTTTAAGATTTTTTCCAAAAGGTATTGCTTATATTATTCATATGAATTCTAAGATATTTTATAGTTTTGTTGATCAGATAAGTGTACAAAATATAATCTTGTACTATTATATTTTCTAATTGAAAAGTAGAAATACTGGTGCTGGTATTCGGAAATTCTATTGATTTTTGTGCAGTTAATAATTCTCCAAAAGGAAATAGGCTTTTCAACAAACAACCTAGAAAAACATCTAGTGAGGAAAACTTAAACAGTTTCAAGTATTTTACGGTATTTTCATTTGCTAATACGGGGCTCAGTCTTCATTCATTCAACAAATATTATTTAACATCTACTGGGTCCTAGGCGCTGTGCTTAACAACGGGATGACTCCGGTGAGAGTAAGACAGGCAATGCCTGCAGCTCTTGACCCGTCAGACGATGTAATAGCACTCCACAAAAACAATAAAAAGCAAACAAACAAAAAGTGAAATGAGATCTCTTTTGTATTTATTGAGAATCCATCTTCTCTGATTGCACAAATTCAGTAGTTCTTGGAATTCCAACACTTCCTCGGAATTTTCCAAACACAAGTATCCACATTTGCTTCTTTCTGCTATGTGATGTCACTCCAGGAAATTGAACCGCCACTCTCTCATAGATAATACTGGTTTATATAACTGCAACACACTGCTGTTCACCAGTGCAGCCCTCACATACCCACACCAGTCCGTGCCTCACCACCACTGGTACTTGGGCTTTCTCTTCTACATCACGATTGCCCCTGGCTCACTGAAGAGTAAGGGACAGGGAGACTGTCCCCTCAGAGCCACTCAAGTGCAATTCAACAAAGGTACATCTCCTTTTATGGGATGATCCATAGGCAATGTGTGCTGGCAGTAGATGACCCTCACCTGATAGACCCAAGGATGGCAAATCTAATTCTTCCCAGTTGCCCTACTCAGGCCACTGGCTACACTCTTACATCCAAGGAAACTTCTTGTAGGATTGGTTCAACTCCAGGGGCTTCTCTGGTTAATACCACAGATGATGTTCAACAGTATCTCAATAAACCCACTGGGGGCTTCCCCACATTTCCTGCCCTCCCTCCCTTCAGGGTGTAAACCTATGCTGAGGTTTGGAACATTCTGTGAGGTTTGGGGAAAGTTTTCTTGGGGGAAAAAAATCCAAGATATGAGATAGAGAGAGAGAACAAGAGAGAAAGAATCAGAAGATAAAATAAAAAGGAAATACTATTTAATTGGTGTCACTGCCCTGCCCCCCACAATCCCTCCAAGGTGAACTGGTTTTCCCTGTACCCTTTATCCAATCTATTGTGATGCTATAAAATCTGTCCTCAGCTTTCCTCCTCTAGTGATTCTTAAGAAAGCCCATACCGAAAGTCAAACAGACTGACTATTAAGTCTGTCTTCTTCTATCACAATCCCCAATCTCCTCAAGGGGACAAAGCAGAGGATGAGTCAAAATCATAAAATGTAGAAGTAAAAACATAAAGATTAAAACTCAAAGGTATGATCACACCTACACAGTAAAGCTGAGAGGCAAGAAAACACAGAGTTCTGGAGTCAGACTACCTGGATTTAAAATCCCAATTCTGCCATTCATTGAATTCTGAGCAAGTTACTCAACCTTTCTGTGCCGCTCTTCCCTCATCTGTAAAGTGGAGCTGATAATGATTGACCTCAAGTATTGTTATGGTAATTAAATAAAGTCAACACATGGTAAGCGCTCAGCATAATGCCAGACACATAGCAAACCCTGGAATAGTAGCCATTATTAAATAATTTAAAATAATCCATGACTAGTTCATATTCATTTAATCACACAACATCTACAGTCTGGAAGCTTATCTCACTACTCCCATGATCTGATCATGCCTGATCATCATCTTGGAGCTCTGTATCCCCATTAAGCTGCCCTGCATTCAGCTGCCTACCTCTTTGATGCTTGGTTTCTAAGAAATGTATGGTCCAGATGTCTCTCCCGGCAATTTCACACTGTTATTACTGGTTAGCATTTCAAACAGAAACCCTTTCTGGTCTCCTGCCATGAAGATAGCCACATGACTCACTGCCTCATTTTGTTTAGGTCTCCACTTAAATGTCACTTCCATGAAGAAGTTGTCTCAAAAAAAACAAACAAACAAACAAAAAAACCCTGCCTGCTCTGTTCTGTTTTTCTCCATAGCCTCACCACTAGCTAACATTATACATATATATTTCCTTCTTTGTTTATTGTCTCTCACACTCTACTAGAACAAGAACAGCAAGACAGCAGAGACGTTGTCGATTTTATTCACCACTGTATCCCCAGCACCTAATACAATGCCTGGCACATAGTAAATCCCAATAAATACTTGCTGAACGAATGAATGAAGACCAGAACTGGCTTATGACTAAGCCTCCAAGACTCCTGTTGCCTTTCCCTTTGAAAGCCAGAGACAGCAATGAGTTTCATGTTAATCTATTTGTAATGGATGCCCTGATCATCCATTTGTTACAGGATTTCATTTCCTTTAGTCCCCACGGTTCTTGGTCACTCCGCTTTGAAGAATGAAGAGGTAGACCAGACCAAGAGTGGCGGGCAACAGTGTAAAGTTTATTGACTGATAGTAAAGCAAAGCTTATTGAGAGTATAAAGCTCCCGAAGAGGGAGGGGACCCGAGAGGGTTGCCAATTTGGCGTTTAGATCTAGGGATTTTTATGGGCTTGTTGGCGGGCTGTTTTAATCTGATTAACCCTTCATGCGCCTGTCACACAATCAGGTTTTTGTCATCTACCTATCATGTGGGAAAGGGTGGAGGGCTCCTTCCAGGGTGATGTAAAATCCTCTTAAGGGTGATTTCCTCTTAGGGCAGGGGGCCCCATGTCCCTGCCTGCCTTTCTTCCAAGTATCCTTCATTACATTTAGATTGGTTATGAGGCAGAAAACTGCTATGATTGATGACCAACGGCTGCCAAAGGATTTGAAGGAGAAATGATGACATATCCTCCATGTATTTTCCATCTCTAGTCAAGACTAAGTCAACCCCAGCCATTCGTTCTGTGCTTTTCCACTTCTAGACCTCACTTGGTCTTGCTCGTCCTTACCCAGGGAGGAGAAGTTACCTCCTCAGCAGAAGGCATCCTAAGATGTCTCTTACCATTCAACCACTAGGAACAGAAGATAGTGTTCTTCTCTCCTAAGGTCCAGACCTAAGACTGGCCCTGAACCCATTACCTCTGACCTGAACACAACCTTCAAACTTACCTGTCTGGCTCCTCCTGTTCCAACTCTACATGACACTGAAATTGTGAACAACTTCCCTCTTCTCATAAAAATTAAACTCCTACTGTAGCAAATCACCAAGTTTTCTTGGAGAATCTATGTTGCCCCTGACTCATATCTGAATTCCTTCTCCCTGGAAATGGAATGAGACATAGGAGCTCTGAGCAGCTCTTTTGCTCTTTAACTTTTTTTTTTTTTTTTTGTAAGGATGGGAGAGAAGACAGAATCCTCTGAGATCTGATATACAGGCATACACACACAACACTTTGCATATGGTTAGAGGGCTCATCAAGTCCCTTGCAGCACTTTAAAATGCAGATTCCAAGGCCCCATCCTAGAAATCCTAAATAGGTCTGAAATAGAGTCCAGGAATTTGCATTTTAAGCAAAAACCCAGGGTTATTCTAATGCAAGTCGGGTTGTTTTTTTTTAAGATTTTTTAATTTATCTATTTGAGAGACAGCGAGCAGAGCACGCGAGAGAGAACAGAGTGGGGGGAGAGGGAGAAGCAGACTCCCCACTGAGCAGGGAGCGTGACAACGTGGGGTTTGATCCCAGGGCCCTAGGACCATGACCTGAGCCAAAGGCAGACGCTTAACTGACTGAGCCACCCAGGTGCCCCTGCAGATCGTTTTTAAAACACTTTGAGAAACATTGCCCAAGAGTTCCACAGACAGCAGATTAAAAACTCAAGGCCATGGGAATGCCAAATGGATGATTTTCAAGAAGCATTTTTTAATGAGGGGCAGGGCTCTTCTCATTCTCATTTCAGGTTTCTGGTCAAATGTCATCTGCTCACAGAGGACTTCCATGACCAATTTGTCACTCTCCTGTGCTGCTTTATTCCTTTACAGTAGTTATCACTCTGTAATTATTATATATGTATTTATTCATTCAATCACAGTTGACCCTTGAACAATGCGGAGGTTAGGGGGGGCCAAAACTGCCCCTCATCCCACCACTACATAGTCGAAAATCTGCATGTGACTTTTGACTCTCTAAAAACTTAACTCCCAAATAGCTTACTGCTGACTAGAAGCCTTACTATACAATAGTCGATTAGTACATATTTTGTCTGTTATATATATTATATACTGTATTCACACAATAAAGTCAGCCAGAGACAATAAAATGTTATTAAAAAAATCATAAGAGAAATACATTTACAGTACCATACTGTATTGATCAAAACAATCTGCATATAAATGGACATGAGCAGTTCAAACACATGTTGTTCAAGGATCAACTGTACTGATTTAGTCTTCTCTCCAAGCAATGCAAGCTTTATGGGAACAGGGTACGTTTCCATGGTTGTCTCCCCAGCACCCAGAACAATGCCATAGTAGATGCACAATAAATGAATGATTAAAAAGTGAACACATTTGTGAATGAACAATTCTCTTAAGTTCATAAAATCGTTCAGTTTTTCACCCAGAACACTACTTAGCAAAATAGTCTATTCACTAGATACATCTACCGGAGAAGACTGAGGGGGAAAAACGTGATGCTATTTTGTCACCAACAGATACAAGGCACGGATGTTGTCTGGGAACATCACAATGTCTGCCATCACAATGGCAAACTTACGAGGCTTAGAGAAGGTTCCGCCTTTGGTCAGTTTCATGGGCCCCGAGTCATTGATTTGGTCGAAGCTCTGTGCTAAAGGGCAGGTGGCAGCAAGCAGAGCATCCCATCCTCAACAGCCCTCAACAGCCACCTGCTGACGCCCACCTCGAGGTTAACGCGCCAGGAGAATCAAAACGCTGATAATCCGAAACCACTCTACTGCCATAGAAAAGGGAAACATGCTTTAACTTTTCCTGGGTGACACCAATTAAATAGAATTTCCTTTTTTATCTTATCTTCTGATTCCATCTCCTCTCTCTTTCTGTCCCTCTTAACTCGTCTCTTGGATTTTTTTCCCCAGGAAAACTTTCTCAAAAACTCAAAAACTGTTCCAAACCTCAGTGTAGGTTTACACCCTGAGAATTTGTTATTCATGAAGCAGGCCTTTGAAGTCTGGTTTCTCAGGATTGATGCTTTCTCTTTAAACCGTAAACATGCACATGGGCTCAAAGGGCCCTGACAATCGCTTAGGAATAACTCAGACATTTGTGTCTGGGCAAGGTCTCCCCTACACAGGGAACCTTTTGTAAATATTAGTTACTAGAACCGTAACACTAATAGATGTAGTTAATAATTATCACAATGTGCCAAAACTGCACAGTTTGCTCCCTGATTACAATATTAAATTGCTATTGAGCTGTGGTATTCGCTTCAGGCAATACTAGTAAGAACCCCCCAAAGACCTCGGCTGGCCTCGCTGTACAAAAATGGAAAATGTTCCACAGCACACAATGCTCAGGCGGCAGTGGGCTTTGCCAGAAAACAACACAAAACTCAGACAATAGAAGGAAAGTTTTATCAGAGCTGAAGTGTCCTTTCACTTGGGAACTGTCATCTCTCAAAAAGAAAAACACGCACACACTTGATAGCGGCTTCCGAGGCGAGCCATTACCATGGGCACAGGGACTCGCGGTGCAGACAGAGAGCACCGCCCTGCCACAGCTCCGAGGCTCCGTTTTATTTGCATCCGATTACGTCTACAGATAGGCCGAGCCAGCTCTGAAAAGTTGAGGGTCCCTCAGAACACCGACAGGCTGCTCTCCCGGGGAGCAGGGAGGGAGGGGATGTTCCTTTCTCACACGCACCCCCACCCTCGGCCCCGCTTGACAGGTCAAGTGGCCCGGACAATAGGGCAGAGCGATGGAGAGCAAAACTGCAATTTAATTGAGAGGTGTCATGAGCTCCAGGACTGCACATTGGAAGGCAGACACAATGGGGGCCCTTGTCACAGGCGCCCCACACCACCCCACCTCCATGTTTGCAATTTCAGAGACCCACTGTGGGCAAATGAGGACTTAGCAGTCGGTGTGCATGTACAGTTGCCCAGCGGGTGCAAAAAGGAGGCTGGTCTGCCCCCTCCCGGGACCCGGAAGCATATCGGGGTACGCCTACCACTGAGGCTGAACTCGGTATGTGCTGCTTTACAGGGATCAAGCCTCCTGAAGGCAGCACGGTGACGAGAAAAAGAATGGTGGCTAGGAAGCAATTAATTAAAAGGGATTCAGCAGGAAGGATGCCGCTTGTGCCTTGACCCCATCAGGCCAGGCACACCTGGAAAGAACCAGCAAAATGCTTTCGTGCCAAGGAGGAGAGGTTACACTGAGAGCCATCTGCAGTCCCCTCGGCAACTGTGGCGTCTCTGGCTGCGCAGGCAGATGCAGTAGAGGATGTTCCTGGCACAGAGGACCCAGTGACATCCCTTGCCTTCATGCAGCCAGGCGACCTGCTCCAGATTACCAGGGTGTGCTGGGCTGGGGCCCTCCCTCAGGCTAGGTAAGACAGTCTGCTGGGAGCCTGGAGCTCAGTGGGCAATTCAAGCCACCACATCACCTGTGACACTAGAAATTCCCAGAAGAAATGGGAGGGGGGGGGACATGGAGGTAGAAATGTTTATCATGCAGAGTCCAAGCAAGAAGCCCAGGCAGGCTGACTCTTGGCAAACCTGATGGATAGTAAGCATAAAGGGCTTGTTATTTTTTTTTTTTTAAAGATTTTATTTATTTATTTATTTGAGACAAGAGAGAATGAGAGAGAGAGCACATGAGAGGGGGGAGGGTCAGAGGGAGAAGCAGACTCCCTGCCGAGCAGGGAGCCCGATGCGGGACTCGATCCAGGGACTCCGGGATCATGACCTGAGCCGAAGGCAGTCGCTTAACCAACTGAGCCACCCAGGCGCCCGGGCTTGTTATTTTTTAAAAAGTCTTTCCATTCTCTTTATTTCCAATATACTTGTTCATTGGATTTTTTTTTCACATTAATCTATCCTTTAGGAATTCCTCAAGGATAAATAAGCTTCTTATCTGTTTTCACCGCTCACAAAGCCCCATTTGACAGATGAAGAACGCGAGTCTCACAGAGCTTCAGTAATTTATCCGCAGGGTAAGTATTGGAGTTGGAATTACAATGAACATGGTCTAACATCAGAGTTTGTACTCTTCCTGCCTCCATTAAATCACTTTGCTGAGGTGTTATTAGCTTGAACTCAGGGATCTATTCTGAGATGAGACCTTCTATATAGATACCCAACTCTCTATCGTTTTTTTTTCTTCTCGTAGTGGTTTTGGGGAGGAGCCATAGGTACCGCTGCTCATACGTGCTCCCTCTGCCCCTAACCTCCATCCCCGCATGGGCTTTCTTGAAAATAATCATCAGGAGCTACTTGGCATGGTTGTTCCCTTCAAATTCACAGGCTCATGAGGGTGGAAAACATGAGACCAAAAAAAAAAAAAATCGAACTTCCCATTGCTTATTCTCTTTTGTTAGGCTGTGCTTGGTAGCTGCCATTGAGACTTGTAAGGTCCAGAATATAGCAATGAAATAATGTGAGCAAGACCTCCTTATTTCCTGGCAACAGGAGAATGATGACTGGGACAGCAGCTCAGGAGACCAAGCCGCCTACCACAGAAGGCAGCCAGCCACTCAGTCAGTCAGTCAATCAGCTGGTCATGCAACGGGTTCTAAGCATCTTTTGTGCACCACTGTGCTAGATTCTAAAGATAAAAGATAAGAATGATAATAACAGTGGCAGTAATAATAACCACAGCAGCTAACATTTATTGGAAACTTATTTTGTACCAAGCCCTTGCGCTAAGAGATTTTGTATGCATTAGTATTATCCCTACTTGATGCACAGCGTGGGTGCTCGCTCGCCCAAAGTCACGCAGCTTTGTAAATGGTGAAAATGAGTAAGAATCTTGTATTTACCTTTGAAGGAATTTATAAAAAGTAGACTAATATGAAAAAAAATCACAATGAACAAGTACATTTTTGGAAATAGAGAATGGAGAGGCTTTTAAAATATATATATATGAAGTCCCTTATGGTTAATATACATCAGGTTTGCCAAGTACCAGAGATTGGGTGGCTTCTACAGACCAGAAACTGATTTCTCACAGTTCTAGGTCAGGTGCTGGCACATTCAAGTTCTGATGAGAGCCCTCTTCTGGGCTGCAGACTGCTGACTTCTTACTGTATCCTCACACAGCTAGCTCTCCGGGGTCTTTTTTACGAGGGTGCTAATCCCAACCATGAAGGCTCTGCCCTCATGATCCAATCACCTCCCAAAGGTCCCACTTCTTAGTATCATCACCGTGGGGGTTAGGATTTCAACACAGGAATTTGTGGGAGACACAAACATTCAGTACATAATGAATGGAGTATGAAAAGGGAAAAACAGTAACATTGCGGTGGAGTCATCTGACAGACTCCACCTTAACCAAGTGGTCAAGGTCAACATCACTAGTAATAAGTCATGCTGATCCCACGTATCCCTTAATATAATGCACTAAGAGTACTTTCATCCACAGCACAGGGCTTTGGGGAAATTTAAATAAAAATATGCATGTAGGGAACTTAGGACAGAGTCCCTCACATAGAAAGTCTAACTGATCACTCCCTACACTGAGTTCTGAGCAAACTGAGAAAAAGACTTGGACCTCCAAATGGATCCAAACCTCAGTTTTGCAAATGGTGAAACGATGGGAGAAGCCTGCTTGACTTGAGGTCGCAGTGGGCTTTCTACTCCTCCTGGCTCCAAGCCAACTGACACCTTGAAATCCACAAAGGAAGAATAATACCTACTACTTCAGGAACACAGAAACAGTCCTTTCTCCTCCTTCCATTAGCCATAGTTCGATAGGCCCCTAAAATGTTCCATTTCCCTCTGTTGCTCTGCTATTCAATGCAGTTGGCATTGGAGCTGAGTCTTTCCAATCTTAACCTCCTTTTTAAGCTGAGCGCATTCCTCCTCTCTCATGTGTAAGGCTAAATCCCAGAGCCTGCCTTCCTTTTGCTTCCCCTTTTCTTTCCAGCCCAGATATTTATCTTTCTTACTGATTCGTGCATATTCTCTTGGAGCCCCCCATAATGAAAGAAATAAAGTCAAGGATTTCTTGGTGGGTCTGAAAAAGGCATCCATTGCTCAAACTACTCTCATCCACCCTCTATTCCCTAAATTGGATAATCCTGCATCAGGAAAAACCTCCCCACCAGACAACAATTAACCCGGGACTATACACAATCTGTTGTTTCTCTCCCTATTCCCAACTGGTGTGCCCATCTCCCCTCCCTCTCTCTTATCTCCTTTCCTTCCATAAATTTCCCAGGAGCTTTCCCGGGGGCGGGGGTGTAAACAACAGCTATATTCCCACCTCCAATCCCTGTGCTGCCCCAAAACTCATCTAATTCTGATTTTGTTTTTCAAGGTTCATCTCTTTAGTTTTCCTTTCTCAAATCTGTCTAAAAAGTCTAACATCGGCATGCCCATCCACAAGCTTTTATTTCTACTTCTCATCCACAGCACTAGAAGACGCTCACGATAGGGGCTTCTTGACTCCCTGGTGACACTCTGAGATCTTACAGTCCTTCTCTGTTGAATCTCTTTGTATCCTAGGCACTCCCCAGATTTAAGAGCTCTCTTAGTCCCCTTGTCACAAGCAAAATGCCTGGCTGTATTTCCTTTCCCTTTCCCACCAGTCTAGCATGGTAGTAGAGGGCTTGCCAACATCTTTGGAACAAGACCGAACTGTGCTTCTTCTAAAATAGTCCAGCAGGCAGACATTCCAGGAAACGAAGAGATTTAGAGGCCACAGACCAGTCTTTGCAGGCCTGAACCACTGACTGACTCCAAGGTCACTCAAGTACATCGTTTGTCACCACCACTTTGTCCTGGACTCGACAAAGACTACTAAACATTTAGATATTATTCACAGGCTTTAGGCTTCTGCTTGTGAGATGTGTGCTTTCAAATACCCACGCACCCTGGATGCCCTGTGCCTTGAGGACAGCAGGCATGGAGGTCTGGTCCACAACCAGACCACTGCTGCCAAGGTGGGCAGCAGGTGGATGTGCCCTGGTCCTCTCTATAAAATTTCCTGCGCTAGAAAGGATTAGTTAGAAATGATTGGAGATATCCAATCATGGGAGGTAAGTTTTATAAACTGACCTCAAAGATCAAGCTACCACAATTTCTGAATACTTGGCAAGCATTGTATTAGCCATATGTTGTAATGATATAAAATTTATCTTCTGGGAAAAGTACATTCAAATTTTAAATGTGACTTAAGAACAATAACTGTCCCAACGTATTACTTCCTCCTTTCTCTGGAGAGAAGGCATGACTGAATCATCAAATATACAGTGGGATTCAACGTGGCATCAGGCCTGCAGAGGAGAATTTGGCCAAGAGCCTTCTAGAACACCTGGACTCTAGGATCTCAGCCTATGTCCTCCTTTCAGATCCCTCTTATCCACCCTCCAAGACCCAATCTTTCCTTACAATCTAATGGATCTCATTTTCCTTCCTATCTGTCTAGCTTAGGCTATTCAATCTCAATTTTTTCTTAAGAAAATTCTTCTCTTCCTTCAGTTTAATAAAAATGACTTCATTTTTCTTTCAATCTCCCACTGCTCCTGTTCCTACTTTCTCAATGAAAGCCTGCTTTTAAATCTACCCAGTTCCTCCTGGAGAGTCTCAGCAATCCTGATTCCCAGAGACCTACACAGGCTTTTTAATTTTCTTTTATTAAAAAGATGAGAGTGCAATAATTCCGTTGAGTTTTTCTTCCACCTAACTTAAGAGGATGACATCTCTGTATTGTAAGGACCCATTCTTCTTTACAAATTCATTAACAAAATTCTGCCTGTGTCTGAACTCCAGATTTGTTCCTAGTAATCCACAATCATGATAGGAAGTTGCATAATTAACAGGGGAAAGTCAACTTGAGACCATGGTTGGCAAGGAAGGACACTCACTTCAATAGCACACGAGCAAACCACATGACACCAGGAGGATGGTATTGCCACTGTCCCCGCTTTGACCACAGAACTGGTTACAAGTCAAAACAAGTTAAAGAACAGAATTTGAGGCAGCCAATCAGTGACTGCTACCAATCTCTTTATAATTTAAAGGCTGGAACCCTAAACATCAGTGTTTCTAAGTCCTGGCCTGCAGAGAAACATGCAAAGAAAACAAAGATGTTTTCACTTATCAATGCCAAAAAACCTGTACAACCAAAAGATGCTTTTATTTTATATCCAGTACACCTGCTAAGGTCAAAAACAGCAACCCAGCTCCCATAACCTGCGCCCGATAAAAATGGACATGCACATGTGACTGCCAGCAATAAAGCAATAAAGATGTCACAAATTATGAAGGAAAATCTGAGTGACCAACCCTTTCCAAAACCTTCTTCCAAATCACACCACCAGTAGCCTCAATTTCCTTGCATAATGTTTAGGTCCCCAAATGGATGTCCAGCATCCAGTCCTGAGGTTTCCAGACTTTATATTTTACATAGGAGTTTGAGAAGGCTACTAAATTGCACATCCTCTCCATTCTGAATTCTGAATCAATTTAAGACTCAAAGATCAAAATACTGATTTTATTACCAATGCAAAGAATGAGACAGCTCAATATTCACTGAAAAGGAACAAACTCTAAGATACAGAGTTAAATTTTAAAAAGCTGCATGCATAGCTGTATGTGGTATATGTTATCGTTATGCATGCATGTATGTATGTATGTATACATGACCAGAGACCAGAGAAGCCTTTTTACATCATCCCATCAAGTCTGGACTTTAGACTCTGCACATGGGAAATTTGGAAAAACGGGGTAAATAACTAACTAGGCAGTCACTTTAAAAGATTATGGCACAACTCATCCCCTGTTGGGCACAGAGTACTAATTAAAAACCATACACAGGTAGCCACCTATAAGCTATTAACCCTTCCACTAGAGAAATAGTGAATATCACATTCTTGCTACCTCACCATTCACATATATCTCCCATTTCCATTACAACCCACCAGTTAGAGGGGTGGAGTGGAGAGAAAGTTACTCTCCAATAATACTCTGCTCCTACATAGGGGAGCTAAGCAGATGTATAACAACAGATTTGAACTTAGTTGGTACAAACTGGTCCTTGATACAAGTAGCCAGGTTACAGGTATCTCTGGTCAAGCACAGTACTTCAACTGATGCCTATCCATACAGCCTAACTCGGGGATCAGCAAACTTCTTAAAGGGCCAGATAACAAATATTTTAGGCTTTGGGGGCCATACAGTCCTTGTCGCAACTAATCAACTCTCTTGTTGCAGGGAGAAAGCAGCCATAGACAATACATAAGTGAATGAGTGTGGCTCCACTCCAATCAAACTTTATTTACAAAAGCAGATGACCATAATTTGCTGACCCAAGGTCTAACCTGTTAAGCGGGACAATGCCCCTTCTTCATCTAAGTAATTTGGTGCAAAATGCAAGAAATATTTCCATGGCCTAGGACTTCACCATCATTTACCCAGACCATCGTGGCGACTTCTAACTGATTTCTGGCAGCAGTTTCTTCCCACTGATTCATCTCTTGCACTCCACCATATTTGTACCTCCAAAATTCAATCTTGATTCCCTAACTACCCTACATAAAAACTTTCCATGTCTCCTAGTTGTATCGAGAATGGAATCTAATCTCTCATCATGGCTTATAAAACAATCCGTCTGGTTCCAAACTACTCATAAAGTCATTCCTTCATATACCAGCCTTCCAACTCGACTGAAGTGTTGAATATTTTCCAAATAGGCTATACTCTTCTATGTCTTCAAATCTTTTCACATACTATATCAGTCAGAGTTATTAATGCCAACTGCCAAAACAGACAAGCTTAACACAATAAAAGTCTATTTCTCTTTCACGTGAAATATGATGCTGGTCAGAGGGCCTCTCTTCCATCCAGTGACTTAGAGATCCAGGTTCCCTCCATCTTGTGACTCATCCATTTCAAAATATTACTACCAAGTACAGGCATACCGTGGACATAATGCAGGTTCAGTTCCAGACCACCACAATAAGGCAAATATCGCAATAAAGAGAGTCAAATGAATTTATGGTTTCCCAGTGCATACAAAAGTTATGTTTACACTATACTATCGTGTAGTAAATGTACAATAGCATTATGTCTAAAAAATGCAAATACCATAATTTAAAAGACTTTACTGCCAAAAAATGCTAACCCTAATCTGAGCTTTCAGCGAGTCATATTCTTTGCACTGGTGGAGCGTCTTGCCTCCATGTTGATGGTTGCTGAATGATCAAGGTGGTGGTTGCTAAAAGTTGGGGTGGCTGTGGCAATTTCTTAAAATAAGATAACGATGAGGTCTGCTGCACTGATTGACTCATCCTTTCATGAACAATTTTTCTGCAGCATGCAATGCTGTTGGATAGCATTTCACGCACAGTAGAACTTCTTTCAATACAGGAGTCAATCTTCTCAAACTTTGCCTCTGTTTTATCAACCACATTTATGGAATACCCTAAATCCTTTACTGTCGTTTCAATAGTCTTCACAGTATCTTCACCAGGAGTAGCTTCCATCTCAAGAAACTATTTTCTTTGCTCATCCTCAAGAAGCAACTCCTCATCCATTCAAGTTTTCTCAGGAGGTTGCAATTCAGAAACATCTTCAGGCTCCACTTCTAATTCTAGTTCTCATGCTATGCCCACCACATCTGCAGTGACTTCCTCCACCGAAGTCTTAAATGCCTCAAAGTCACACATGAGGGCTGGAATCAACTTCTTCCAAATTCCTGTTAATGTTGATATTCTGACCTCTTCCCATGAATCATGAATGTTCTTAATGGCATCTAGAATGGTGGATCCTTTCCAGGTTTTCCACTGACTTTGCCCTGATCCATGAGAGGAATCACCACTTACGGCAACTACAGCCTTACAAAATAGTAAGACTTGAAATAATAAGATTTTAAAATCTCATTATTAATAATATAATTCAGGGGCGCCTGGGTGGCTCAGTTGGTTAAGCGACTGCCTTTGGCTCAGGTCATGATCCTGGAGTCCCGGGATCGAGTCCCGCATCAGGCTCCCTGCTCGGCGGGGAGTCTGCTTCTCCCTCTGACCCTCCTCCCTCTCATGCTCTCTGTCTCTCATTCTCTCTCTCTCAAATAAATAAATAAAATCTTAAAAAAAAATAATATAATTCAATTACTTGTTATTCAATAGTTAATATTTAATTATTTAAATAATAAGTGTTGAAAGTCAAAATTGATTTTGACTTATTCATGGGCTGCAGAAAGGATGTTGTGTGCGCAGACACGAAAACCACATTCATCTCATTGCACACCAGAGTTCTTGGGTAACCAGGTGCATTGTCAATGAGCAGTAATATTTTGAAAGGAGTGTTTTTTTCGGAGCAGTAGTTCTCAACAGTGGGCTTAAAATATTCAGTAAACCATGTTGCAGACAGATGTGCTGTCATCAAGGCCCATTGTTCCATCAATAGAGCACAGGCCGTGTAGATGCAGCAAAATTTTAGGACCTTAGAATTTGGAGGATGGTAAATGAGTACTGGTTTCAACTTAAAGTCACCAGCTGCATTAGTCCCTAACAGGAGAGTCTGCCAGTCCTCTGAAGCTTTGAAACCAGGTACTGAGTTCTCCTATCTGTGAAAGTCTTAGATGGTGTCTTCTTCCAAAAGAAGGCTGTTTTGTCTACAACGAAATCTGTTTAGCATAGCCACCTTCATTAATTATCTTCTAGATCTTCTGGATAATTTGTTGCAGCCTCTCCATCAGCACTTGCTGCTTCACCTTGCACTTTGATGTCATGGAGGCGACTTCTTTCCTTGAACCTCATGAACCACCCTCTCCCAGCTTCAGACTTTTCTCCTGCAACTTTCTCACCTCTCTCAGCCTTCACAGAATTGAAGAGAGTCAGGGCCTTGCCCTGGATTAGGCTTTGACTTAAGAGCTGGTTTGATCTTCTATCCAGACCACTCAAACTTTCTCCATCTCAGCAATAAGGTTGTTTTGCTTTCTTATCATTGGTGTGTTCACTGAAATAGCACTTTTAATTTCCTTCAAGTATTTTTCCTTTGCATTCACAGCTTGGCTAACTGGTGCAAGAGGCCTCAGTTTCAGCTTATCTGGGCCTTTGACAAGCTTTTCTCACTAAGCTTAATCATTACTAGCTTTTGATTTAAAATGAGAGATGTGTAACTCTTCCTTTCACTTGAATACTTCGAGGCCATTGTAGATCATTAATTGACCTAATTTCAATATCATTGTGTCTCGGAGAATAGGGAGACCTGAGGAGAGGGAGAGATATGGGGAATGGCCAGTTGGTCAGTGGGGCAGTCGGGACACACACAATATAAGTCTGCCATCTTATAAGGGCATGGTTCATGGTACCTAAAACAACTACAATATTAACTCAAAGATCATTGATCAGATGGTTACTACACTTATCATGGTCAGCACTGAGTAATGTATGGACTTTTCAAATCATTGTGTTATACACCTGAAACTAATAGAATGTTATACGTCAACTACACTTCAATAATAAATACACGCATACATATACATACATAACACATATATACATAACACATATATACATACATATACATACATAACACAAACATACATATATATTTTGGTGCAATTGGGCAAACTAAAACTAGATTAGGAATTAGATAAACATTTTGCTGGTATGAAAAGGCAGAGATTGGTAAATGAAAAAGATTACAAAACAGCATGTGTAATATGATCTGATTTTAAATTAAAAATGCACATTTTAACACACACATATATGTATGTATAGGTACATGCATATAAATATAATATGCATAAAAAGATCTGTAAAACTATACAATGCTTGGGCACCTGGGTGACTCAGTCATTAAGTGTCTGCCTTCAGCTCAGGTCATGATCCCAGGGTCCTGGGATCGAGTCCCACATTGGGCTCCCTGCTTGGCGGGAAGCCTGCTTCTCCCTCTCCCATTCTCCCTGCTTGTGTTCCCTCTCTTGCTGTTAAAAAATAAAACAAAAAATCTTAATATATATATATATATATATATATATATATACATACATACAATGCTTAGTGTAAATATCTTGTGTTTTTATCATTCTTATGATCTATATTTTCTAATTTTCTACAAGATACTTGTGATAATTACTCTAATCAATTGATTAAGAAATCTCCTTAGTAATAATGGGATGATTTGTACTGCTTTGGGTGAGATACCCAAGAGTTGTGGGCACTTCAATAAATGTGATAATTCAATTATTTTTTTTAAAAAAATCACTGATCACCATACCAAATATAATAATAATGAAAATCTTGAAATATTGCAAGAATTACCAAAATGTGACACAGAAACACGTAGTGAGCAGATGCTGTTAGAAAAATGGCACCAACAGACTTGTTCGATGCAGGGCTGCCACAGACCTTCAATCTGTAAAAAAAATGCAGTATCTGCAAAGTGCAATGAAACCAAGTGCAGTAAAGCAGATGCAATAAAATGAGGCGTTGTCTGTATGCGGCAGCAGGAGAAGAGCGAAATGGGCAAGGCACACCAACACTTAAGTGACTAGGACACTAAGTAATGATATTTCTGCTCACAATCCCATCCACTAAGATTCAGGCACATAGATCCAAACCAACTGCAAGAAAACTGAGAAATAGAGGGGTGCACATGAACGACAGTGAGTACAAAATCTCTGCCACGTACACTAGGCCCTTTGCTTCTCTTTCCACTTCTTCTCTTACCTGTCTACTTCTTTTCCTAGTAAACACCTTGTCATCTTCCAGACTCTGATCAAATGTCACCTTCCTCACTTCCTCAGACAGTATCTCCCCTCCCCTACGCTCCCATAAATTTTAATATAAATATCTACTGTCCATGTATTATCCCCCTTTACAATTGTTTGCCTGTACATCTAACTCCAATTCATAAGCCAAGAAGAACATATTTCTCATCAGTGACTTCTCACCTCCCAGCACCATGCTAGGTTCCTATACACACACAGTACATATCTGATATGTGAATGAATGAATGAGCTCACCAACAAGGGTTATAGAAGGATTTGCCCATGAAAACAAAACAAAACAAAACAAAAACAAAGAGGATTGACTTTCTCACGTGTCCTTATCATGGTCCTGAGTTACTAGTTAAGGATGAAACTACTTATGGTAAAGGGGCTCTCAGTAAAGGAAGATTCCTGGACCAAATTTATTAAGGTGGAAAACATCTAAAAGAGCCACATGATTAAAGGGTACCCTGTAAAGTTTAAAACGACATAATAGGGGCGCCTGGGTGGCTCCGTCGGTTAAGTGGCTGCCTTCGGCTCAGGTCATGATCCCAGGGTCCTAGGATCGAGCCCCGCGTCAGGCTCCCTGCTCAGCAGAGAGCCTGCTTCTCCCTTCCCCTCTGCCTGCCACTCTACCTACTTGTGCTCTGTCAAATAAATAAATTAAAAAAAAAAAAAAAACGACATAATATTCTGATTCTGGAAGTGGAAGACTTGAAGCGTTTCCAGTTGGGGACAGGCGCTGTTCCTGAGATGTGCTGTCCTCAGGCTTTCCTCTGAGAAAATAGGAGATGGAGACAGTGGTGCAAATATTTCCAGGCAGCCAGCCAAGTCAGTAATCCCAGGCCTGTGTGTGTGTCGTGAGACTGGCTGTCCTCTCTCAAGCTGACATTCAAGTTCCCCTCCCATGTCTAATCATGCCCGTCTTATAGCTTTTTAAAATAAAATGACCGAATTCAGAAGAAGTCGGTGGAATCCATCCTATTTCCAAAGCAGGGAAGTCTTGGGTACTGGACAAGTCTCTACCTCGCGTTTTCTGGTCGCCTGCTGCATTCTGACTGAGGTTAGGTAACCATAACAAAAAGCACAACGAGTGACTTCAGTGAAAAGTTTGCCCGGGGCAAAGCCAAGAGGTATGATATTTCTGCTGGATTACGATCAACTTAAACTGATGTCAGTATTGTTCAGAATCCCGGAGATAAGTGTAATACGTCTAAGGACTTTCAAAGATTTTTTTCAAGCTTTTGATACTTCGGTTGAACGGTTTGGTTGGCTGGCTTTTACTTCCCCCGGCCCCAAAATATTCACTACGGAATCTTAGTCGGGACTTTGGGGCTGGTGTAAAACCACCGCCTTCGTATCAATGCCCCGTGATTTATAAGCTCACCATTTTCCTGGGAGGATCAAGAATCATATTAGCTGTGACTCTCCTCAACACGTCTCTCTGCCATTAGCACCAAAAATTCCAGCAGACTGACTAGCTGTGGGCAGCACCTCATCTCGCGGACAAAACCTGCCGCCGGCCTCAGTTACTTTGGAGAGCCTGTCTCATCAGGAAAGCTCCGGGACAGATCTCCTTCTGGCGCCAGCATGAAAGCGCCGCCATCAGGACAACAGTCAAGGTACATTTGAGTTCTGGACCCGTGTGAAAACTTACCACCGAAGTAGACTCCGTGCTGAGGGACGGGAGCTGCCCCGCGCGGAGGGTGAAAATTGGCTCCGTTGGGGGAAGCTTCAAAGCCGTTTCAGCCATTAAAATGGAACTCGCTCCAGAAAATGGCCAGGTGACCGGGTATTCATTCTCGGAAGCAAAAGCATTGGGGCCAGAGCCTCACTACTGTCCGGTTGTTTACCTTACCAATTACTGGTGTATTTACCCTGTTTGGACTCACTTCGTGTCAAAAATGAATAATGCCAATGTGGGTTGCCAGTCTGAGATGAGCTAAGGCTTGCTACCCGTTAGGAAAAATAACGATTCTATAATCTTGAATCTGGAAAGCACTTTGAATGTCTCAGAATGAGAAACAGAAGCTGCTGGAAAGCTTCGTAACACCACATGCTCACGCTGCCACGGGTGGTAAGAGGGGCTTACCTGGGTAGTGGTTCTCAAGGTGTGGTCAGGCCAGCAGCAGCCACATCACCCACGGACGTGTTAGAAATGCAGAATCACTGGCCCCCACCGAGACCTCCTGATCCTGAAACTCTGGCCGGATGGCCCAGCAATCCATGTTTAAGGAGCCTCCAGGTGATTCTGAACCAGCTCAAGTCAGAATCCATTGCTCTGTAGAATATGGAAGGATCTTCACAGTCAGCAGCTAATCCAGCCACCCACTCAACTGATGACCTTATGCAAGTCTCTCAACCTGCTGTCCTTCCATCCTCTTCCACCTAGAAAATCATTGTCATTTCAACCACTGTGGTCCCAACCTGCTGCCTCACCCATGCCCCTGGCTAGATAATCAGAACGACCTAAGCTGAGCCCCTTGGTTCTTCTCCAAAGGCTCCAGGGCTGCCAAGGTATACTCTGACCTCGTTGTGTATAAATCTAGGTCCTCTGAGGAAATGAACAGAACACGGCTGTTTTGTTTTGTTTTTTAATTTGCCCTGGGCTTGGGGATGGACAAAACTAAAGGGTTTGAGACAACAGTCCATCTAGATCAGGGGTTGGCCAAATCCAGCTGGCGACCTATTTCTGTAAATAAAGTTTTATTGGGGTACAGCCACGCCCACTCATTACATACTAAGGTCGACTTTCAAGCTACACCAGCAAAGTTGAAGACCTGTGACAGAAACCCAGAGGCCTGCAAAGCCTAAAATATCTACTCTTTGACCCTTTTTGGAAAACGTTTTCGGACCACTGACATAGATACATAATCAGCCCACACCGAATAGGAACTCAGAACAAGAGACGGCAGGTATGGGGTTCTGAGCTGGGAGGAGTAGGGGCTTCAGGGATGACAGGGCAGGGGCCTCTGCGGGGAGAGCACGTGTTCTGGTGCCTGGGAGCCCCAGGTCTGAATGTAGGGATAGGTACAGGGCCCCCAAAGGACAATCTGACTTGTAAAAGGGCCCTCTGGTGACTGTGCACAAACTAGTCCACGGACCACACTTTGAGAAATGCGGAATGACCTGGCCATTCAGATGTACAAAGATAGAAGCATATCCTGGAGCTCTTACAAAGTTCCTCAAATAAAAATCTTGTCGAAATCCCATAACTGCAACTGTGACTTTTCTGTACTTTCTAACAAATTTGGCGGGGGGCGGGGGGGGGGGGGGAATTTAAACTTCTAAGCTAGTTTAATTAATTTAGCCTAGAATGTGTGTGATTTCTCATTTAACATTCTTCTCTAAATTTATACTGCTAATATTCCAACTCCAGACTTGTAAAGATAATTTTAAAGTCATAGAACCCAACTTCCAAAAGACTAGAAAGCTAAATGGAGTTTTAACTTGTACCACTGCATAAACAAATCCTTGTTCCAAATGGAACCTTTAGGAATTTTGGAATTAGGAAGTTCTAATCTCTCAAAAAAGCAGATGGGCAGATAGCTTGCACATGTCAAGGGAGTTTTCAGGCTATACTGAAAAAACTGACTGATGCCTCTAAGGTAACAAAGGAAATTTCAAAAGTTGTCAACTTTATAAACAAATGCAAAATTGTTTAGAATTCCTAGAATTTGTCTAAAAACAACTTTTGTTCTGAAACTAAGGTATTTTAATGCTTTCTTTTTATTGTAAAAGCTACCTAACGCCATTATAGAAAATACACAAAACAGTAAAGAAAACCTACCCGTGATCCCAGCATCCTAACACAATCACTGTTACTAAAAAGAAAAAACCATGGGGCGCCTGGGTGGTTCAGTTAAGCATCTGCCTTTGGCTCAGGTCATGATCCCAGTGTCCTGGGATCGAGTCCTGCATCGGGCTCCCTGCTCAACGAGGAGCCTGCTTCCCCCTCTGCCTGCGCTCTCGCTCTCTCACTCTCTCTCTCTCACTGACAAATAAATAAATAAAATCTTTTTAAAAAATAAATTGTTTAAGAGCTAATAAAACCTCAAAGGTCAGTGATAACAGGTAACCAAGACCCAACTAAATATTAGTTCCTCTTAGTATTATCAACATGCCCTCCATAGAGCCCTCTCCTACCTCAGCCTTCAAGATCCACTCCCATCCCTTTCTTCTGTTCTATTCCTTCTCCCTGATTTCTCTGTCTTCCTTTCTTAATTGATAATAATATAATTACAGCTAACATTTACTGAACCTTGTGCTGGGCACTTTACATGAATTATTTCATTTAGTCTCAAGAATTCTGTGTGTAGATACTATGCTATCCTCATGTTACCAGTGAGAAACTGGAAGTGGTATGACGAATTGTTATTATGGTCCCAAATTTGGTCACAACTCCCTATATGCCTGCCTGTTCAAGAAGTAGAGTCTATAACTCTAAATCTTAAATCTGGGCTTGACAATATCAAATGTGATACAAGTCAAGGCTTGAAAGATGCTTGCTTGTCGGATCTTACCCTCTCTTGCGGCTGGGAACTTTCAGTCACCATATAAAGAAACTCAGGATAGTTGGTTAGATGAAAAGAAATAACATGGGGGAGCATCCCACCTAAGGCCCCAGACATATGTGCGAGCCTCGCCGATACTATGAAGAACAAAAATAAGTCATCCCAGCTGAACCCAGCTGAATTGTCAACCCATCAAATCATGAGCAAATACATGATGATTTTTTAAGCCACTAAATTTGGATAGTTTGTTACACAGTCAAAGCTAACCGACACAAGCAGTATGCCCAAAGTCACACAGACAGGACTAAAAACCAAACCGAGGTCTTTAGAGCCCAAGTGCTTAACCCCATGTTATACTGTGGAACTCCCATGAATCTAGTCAGTACCATGGGCAGAGTCAATGCTCAACAGTAATACAGTGTCCTCTTAAAGATAACAATAATATGAGTTACCTGTCAAGATGGGCCCATCCCACATGTTGCCATTAGTAGCCCATTTCTAAATTCAGACCAGAGGCACCTGGGAAATAATTAGCTGCAGTGTTGCTGTCCTCTTGTAACAAATTTGAGGGCAACTCTTTATTTTTGCTAAAGTTCAACAGTTTGTGGCAACAAATGTTACTTATACTTTTCTAGGAATAGAAATGTATTTACTTTTAATCAGTTGGGGACTCATTAGTGAGGCTGTCTTTATCTCCCTGAGCCTTTGCCTTCTTAGCTTGGTTTTTTGGGGTTTTGTTTTGTTTTGTTTTTTGGCCCGGTATTAGTGTTTTGTTTGTTTTCAACAGAACTCCCTGAAATAAACTTTAATGGGTTGAACAAATCAGAAGAGAAACAATGTCAATTGCAACATAGGAGTCAACCCTATAACCTACTTCTTTTCACAATCCTTCCCTATGCCTAACAGAAATGAATGAATAACTGATTATTGAGAGTAAAAGGGCTATTACCCAATTAATCTCAAGCTGTATGAAGCATTAACCTGGTGATGAACTACTAGTAATGAGAAATTCTGGAAAAGACTATACACCAAAGCATTTCTCAGAAACACAAAGCTTTTAAAATATTTTTCCACAATAACAGACTCTTAAAAGATCTGTAGATGTACGAATAAAGTAAATAAAATATTTTGATGCATAATAAACAGAGGTCATATAGAAAGGCAAATTTGGGACATCAAATTTGAAAACAAGTCTCACTACAACAGAAGGGATCAGTTCTAGCTTTTTCCTCTTATTTTCCCTACCTATAAAATGAGTCTTGTAACCTTTCTTTGGTGGAATGAACAGCAGTAGTGTTTCAGATAGTATGGCTTAGAAAAAGTCTTTCTTTGAAATTCCAATGCTTCTTAAGCAGTTATTAATTCAGGGTCTGCCCAGAATTCTACCATCCACCCCCCACCACACACACACACACACACACACACACACTTTCAATGGCATCTATCACCTGCAGACAGAGCTCACCTTGGCCCCGGCCTGATTAGAAGAGCCAGTTCTGGTGGTGTATTGGGGTCTTCCTCACAGTAAATGAAGTGTAGCATAGTCTGTAGCTCTGGGCTCATTGTCTAGTGTACCTTGGAGATGGATTTAGGCAACCAGGCACTTCTGGGAGCCTCTGGTCAGGAATTCCCTGCATATCCCCTGTGTATGCCCTAACTAGCCGTTTTCCCTGGTTTCTGGTGTCTGGTTTTTCCTCCAGGTCTCAGGGAGGAACTACAGTCTATCACTGCAGCACAGCTAAGAGGCTGAAATGTGGCCCTCTCACTGGGCTCAGCCTAGAGCTGGTCTTCACTTCATTCTTGCACATTATCTCTGGTTTACTTTTGCGTGACCTAGATGAGCTCCCATCAGATGGTAAAAGCTACCATCTCCCAGAAGTCTTTCTTTTCCCATTATACCTTGTCCCTGACCTTGGATTTTTATGCACATCTGCCAAGACTTAAGTATGTTTAACCCATTGGGATCCAGGATGAGGGACAGTCAGTCCTTCCCTGGGAAGAAAGTTGGGATTGGCTCCCTGGAAATTTCCCCTGACTTATTGTCCTCACTGGTTCCAGCAATTCCAGACTCATCCACTTCTACACAGCCGAGAGGGGGAAATGTTGCACCATTTCAGGGGGAGAAATCTGTTTAGAAACCGTAAGGGCCAAGAAGATAGCTTAATGCGAGGGTCATTAAAAAGAAAAGAGTATTATTTAGCCCTTGCTTCCTTATCCAGTTTTCTCTGTCAATTCCAAGAAGAAAAGGCCATCAGGGCAAGGAAGAAACTGACTTTTTTTTCTTCTACATTTTGACTGAAAGTTTTTCTTCTGAGTCCTTTCCCATCACGTGCTCATTTGCCTCTACAGAGCTCCCTCTGTGGCAGCACACACGAGAAAGTAAAAGCTTCGTGTGGAATCTGCACCACGTTTCATTATAAAATTGCATCCCTCGCATTCCCTGCATCTCTCGTATATCTAAATGAACTGTGTAGCTCTCAAGGATTTATTTGTAAAACTTTTACCTCATAACCAGATCATATGGCTATATTTTAAACGGAGATCGTTGTGTTGTTAGAGATGAATCCAAGTTTTCTACCTTCTCCCGGTCTCATTCAGAAGAAGATGAATGAGATCAGTTTGGCTGTTGAAATATGTGATCCCATCAACTGTGTTTTGGCAGATTCTTTACACCTCAAAACCCAGAACCTGGTACATTTTCCTCAATCATAAGCCATAAAATACTCAAGAACCCGTGAGCTCCTTTTCTTTTCAGTGAAGTGTACCTTGGCACTATCAGAAACTCTCTCTTAGAGACAAATTTTCCTTTAAGCTCGATTTACATGGAATGAAGCGCCCTGGGCAATGTACTGTTGGAATCCATTCAGTACCATGTTTGCCTGCAAAAGGGCATTTACTCTTGACATTTTTGAAGATATTCATTTTACAACCCAATTTTCACACTCAAATAATCACCATCTGTGTTGTCCAGTTTAAAACAATCGTAGAAAGCAAGTGCAAGTTATTTCCCCCTTCATTTTGTCTTTCTTCATTTTATTTTGTTTTGTGTTAAGTGGTGGAAGCATAATTAAACTTACTATTCCCTTTCATAAGTACTGTTGCTTTCTACAAAAAGAGTCAGGGAGAGAAGACAGACCCCTGATAAAAAGTAAGGTGCATTTAACCCCTAGCAAGCTTTTTCTTGCAGAGCATTCTCATTATCATTACTTCAGCATTATCATAAATTTGTTGTGGTGTTGTACTGCTTTTGTTCTGCATTTCACCTTAATCTGCCAAGTCAGAAAGAAACTTTCTCCTGATCTCAATTTGAGATTCTTTAATGTCTTAAAGCCAACTTAGTCTACATATTGTATTTGGTTTATAATTCAGGGCACTTTAAAAATACTCTACTCTAATGGCATGTTAATTTTGTAATATTCCTGGGTTCTCCTAATCTGAGGAATACATCTCCAAATGAAGAAGCAACAGATACCCTAGGAGCCCCTAGAGTTCTGTACTACCTCTTTTACAACACTCATCACATTAACAATGATTTGTTCTTAGTACCTGTTAAGTCCTATTATAACACATACCATGTCTTTTATCTACTCATGGAGGGACTGGGCCTCTTCACACTATGTTTGGCACTTTCAGTGTGCCCTATAAGCCCTTATTAATTGAATTAAGTCAATGAATGAATGTTGACTTTTCCTCCTTTTCTTTCATAAAAGGAAATCTGAGCTCTGAGCCCATTATCCCATAAAAATCTCCATCCCAAGAAATTACCCCTCATAAATCAAAAAAAAAAAAAACCACTCAAAATATATTTTGTATGAAAGTCAGAATGGTGCCCCCTGAAAAAATACATTTTTGTATTAGAGTTTATAACAAAAAAAAAATTAAGCGTGGAAAAATAGATATTCTAAGCAATTACAGAGTTTCATGAAACTTTCCTGTCTTAGCTGGTTTGACAATATTTAAGGCTCAGTCTGGTCAAGAATATTTTTCAATGGACTTGTGTTTATTCTCAGATGGTGTTAACACAAGCTGAACAAAAAAGAGCAAATATAAAATTCAGTCTATTACCACTCCGCATGAAGTGTTCCCAGGACTTGGTGACCATCACACAGTAAACAGATATTACACCAAGGCGGGCAAGACGCAGATGGAAACCATGTGGGCTGGTAGTGGAATAACACAGTTTATCTCCACAGGTGAGAGCAAGTGCCGATGGGAGTAAATACTGTATGTCTCTAAGTTTAAACCAAACACCTATTAAGAGCTCTGTTTTGATCTTTGTTGGAGGAAACACAAAGATGTTGGACAACCGGAATAAGTAAGTACCTTTCTGTTCTCTGAGAGGGCAGCGTGTTTGAGACTATATATTGCTCCATTTTGATGGACCCCTGTGTGAGCACATCTGGAGAGGCAAAGCAGTTTAACATCTGTGCTCCTGAAAATTAGAGTTATTGTGGAAACCACATCAGTGACCACGCATGGGTTTCTATTAGTAACCCATGTGACTTATTTTAACTATTATTTTTACTGTCTTAGACCCAGGTTAGGATTTTCCTCACAAAAGCAAATTCCCGTGATGGATATCAGGCCTCTAAGTAGGACTTCCATAGGTCCTGGCGAAATCTGGAAAAGTATAAAAGATCCAAATTAACTGGAATTTGTAGCAGTCCTTCATTGGACAAAAGCAAATGCCTCAGTTCATAAAGTTTAGACTCGCACTCCACTTACTCTAGATGAACATGCAGCACATAGACTCATAACATCTACCTCTATAATCTCTACAACAAGACAAACATCAGAGAAAATGAATTGGTGTTCTCAGATTGGAAAGCACAGATTCATATCACAAAGAGGGGCTCCATTTGCCAATTTTTAATATGCCATTTTTATGGCAAGATGAGGCAAAGGTGAATCAGTATAAAAATGAAAATGACTGACCACAGGTCCTTGATTTATGGTCTAATGGTCTTAATGGCTAGGAGGCTCTCCACCATCTTACGCTATGAATGTTCACAGCAAAAATATCTATGCTTTTTTTCTGGACGAATGATGAATTCATTTAAGACATAAAAATCAGGGGCCCCGGGGTGGCTTAGTCTTTTGGGCATCAGGCTCTTGATCTCAGCTCAGGTCTTGATCTCAGGGTGGTGAATTCAAGCCCCATGTTGGGCTCCATGCTGGATGTGGAGCCAACTTAAAAAAAAAAAAAAAAGATATAAACCTCGGACACCATCTTATTAGTGTATTAGGGGCATCTGGCCATCGTGATGAATAAGCCCCCAAATTTTAGTGGCTTGACACAGTAGAATTTATTTCCCATCCCTTGATGAGCATTTTCTTGGTCATTCAGGGGTTTTCTTCCACGTGGTGTTTAAGGGATCTAGGTCCTTCCATCTGTCTTGCCACCATCCCCTAGGCCTTTGGAGGTCTCTGCTTCCAGCCAGGGGAGGAAGAAAAGATAATTGCGAAAACCTATCTACTTGAAAGTCTCAGCCTCATGTTTTATTGGAGAAAACAAGTCACACAGCCACTTGTGGACGCAAGAAAAGCCGGGCAGTGACAACTCCACATTATCAAAGGAGGGACATCAATATTATTTTGATAGACCATCTATGCTACTGGTTTCCTCAGTAATTCCCAAGAGATTTAAGTTTTGGCGGGGTCATTTGGGGGCAGAGAGGAAGGAGACTCTATGCTTGTTACACCGTCCATTCCTCCACCCACAAAATGTCTTGGGGACCAGATTCGTTTGGAAACTAGTAGTCTAAGTAATGCTTCAAAAAGTGGTCAAGTGTCCAAATGTGCCTTGACCAATTTCTGTTGGCTGCTCTTCAGAACTCTGGAATAACTGCTGTAGCTAAGGCTGTGCATTTTACATTGTTCCATACCTGAGCTTGGAAGCTCTTGCAAAGAATGCAACCTGCACATAAAAAAGGGATCATTAGTTATTGGTTCAGGGTAGCTATAAAGAAAAGGTACTTGCTTTTACTCGTTTCCACAAAAGAGCTTCTCAAGCCCTAATGTCACTTGGCCCAATTAAATATATAAATGGCAAGGGGCCAAGTTAATTATAGCTCTAGGGACTTGGACTAGGCCAGGCTAGAAACAGAGTAACAAGAAGAATGGCCAAAGCTTACACTTTGCTTTGAATCCAAACAAAGCCTTTGCCTTCACTTGCCCTTAAGGGGAATATTCTGATCTGGATGTAAGGTGGAAGCGTCCTGAAGAGCTCTGGCTCTTGATCCTTATTATGGAAAAACTGGATGAATATTAACCAAACCTGAAAAGAGGGTGAGCTGAAATAAGACTCATTATAGTGTCCTGGGAGGCAGATGCAAAATGTTAGCCATTCAAACTCTTTATGTCCCACAAGAACGGTCACAAATAGAGAGTTTCCGAGTGAGCCACTCTCCTAGGAAAAGTGCTGTGATATATAAGGGATATTTGCATTTAAGCAAATGCTGATCTTTTCCATCTGGCTAGACGCTCTTAGAAAGCATCTTGGAAGTTCTGCCCCTCACCCCTTCTGCTAATTAGGCTGCTCTATGCATCAAGAGCTCTGCCCTGGAGGAGTGTCAGCAAAGCAGTCAGTGCGTCCAGATGTGGACACTTCCTTAAAGGTGAAGTACAACAGGGGGAAAAGATTAATCTGCAATGCACTGAAGTCAGACTCTGGGTAACCCAGCGATGTGTTAAATGAAAAGGAAAAGATACCGTTGAATTTTATCTCCAAGTGGTGTCATTATTTCCAACTAACTTACTCCTTCAGGCAACCCAGATAGTTTGTTTTCCTGAAGCCCTCCTCTTGCTAGACCCCGGAGAGGAATGACAGCAGCTGAAAAAACATTCCATCCCGGGGAAAGGGACAGAGGCGCTGGTGATTACTGAGCGGGTAAGGCCGGCAGGTCGTCACACGAGGCGCGGGGCTCAGGCTGCATCCGGGAAAGGGGCCCGGGGTTGGGGGCAAAGACCGGGTTCGTGGTTCCGCGAGTCACAGAGGGTTAAAGTTCAGGGAGGTTTTCTCCGAAAAGCAGAAAATAAAATTCTTAATGCTATGTATCGTGTAGCTGGAATGTGATATTTCCTTCCACTTGTTAAATTGGGATTTTTGTTTTATGTGCTTTGGATTTAGCTCCTGGGTGCTCTCTGCTTAGTTTAAAAGGGTTTCCATCTCCACATTGTCATACATGGAAAAAATATACTGAGGCGGTGCACCGTACATCGTGACTTTTATTTTGCTGTCAGACTGCAAGTTACAATATACCTGTGTGCATTAAAGACTCGGGGGCTTTAAAAAGGAAAAGGATCCCTTCATACGCTGTGCAAAGAGAGCTACAGCCCAGGAGAGAAGAGCTGGAAACAACCACTGCCTTCTTACCTACATCAACCACACAGTCCAGATTTTGGCAACCGTTCCAATTGCCTGTCACTACATTCCTCTCCAAAAAAAAAAAAAAAAAAAAAGGCTCTTGATCCTTATTATGGAAAAATTGGATGAATATTAACCAAACCTGAAAAGAGGGCGAGCTGAAATAAGACTCATTATAGTGTCCTGGGAGGCAGATGCAAAATGTTAGCCATTCAAACTCTTTATGTCCCACAAGAACGGTCACAAATAGAGAGTTTCCGAGTGCTCTTTGAGCTGCTCTGTGTTCTTTTTCAGGAACGGTGACGGGCTACCAGGGTCCATCCTCAGTGCGCCAGTTCCCCATGAAGCCAACGGCAGGCGTGTCCGGCAGCTGCTACAGAGATGGGTGCTGTCCGACCCCAGACCAAAGCCCTAAAGCTGGTCATGGGCTCACCACCTGTTTTGATTATTCTCAGCCTTATGCTAGCTGGGGAGGGGGGGCCAAGAAGCTCTGTGGAAGGCCAGAGATCATCGACCCCCCCAGAAACCACCATAGAAGCTAGAAACCACTCATTGACCACCAGTGTATGACAAGTCAGAGCTGATGCTCAGTGTGGACTGCAGGCAGCCTTTAGGTATCGCTCAGCCTCGGAGGTTTGTTAGAGAGGTCACAGACAAGGGGATCGTGTGCACAAAGCAGGTCCTTGACCACCGTGTGGAGACACAGTGCTGCTAAATGAGGGGAGCTGAGCGAAATTAATGCAGTCGGAGTTTAAACAAAGAACTGGCCATCTGTCAGTGATCTAAGTTCATAAAGCCAACTTAGAAGTAAGTAACCATCTCAGCCAGCAAGCTACAAGTTACCAGGCTTTTCTGTTCTAGAATAAGGTTTTCAAGGAAGATAAACTATTTGTAAGGAGCAAGAGAGAGAGAAAGAGGGGAAAGACAGAGAGAGAGAGAGAGACAGAGCCCTTGGAAGCAGAATGGGATAGTGGCAATAGGAGAAAAGGAGGAAGATAGAGTTTTACAAAGAAACTTATTTTTTGGGCGCCTGGGTGGCTCAGTTGGTTAAGCGACTGCCTTCGGCTCAGGTCATGATCCCGGAGTCCTGGGATCGAGTCCCGCATCGGGCTCCCTGCTCAGCAGGGAGTCTGCTTCTCCCTCTGACCCTCCCCCCTCTCATGCTCTCTCTCTCTCTATCTCATTCTCTCTCTCAAATAAACAAAATATTAAAAAAAAAAAAGAAACTTATTTTTTTACACGTTCCCCTGGCTTTTGGATTGAAAGGTACCCAAAAGAAAGCAACACCTAACACAGAGCAAAGAGGAGTTTTATTTACACCAGTAGGCTGTTTAGAACTCCCATTTTATTCGTGGCAATTTGATTGTTTGGTCACGCCTCCTAATAAGTGAAATGTTACACTGGAGTATTTGTTTAAACCTCGCAGCTTCAGATACAGTAAGTTGCTGAATGATGTTTGCTAATGGCACACATTCGATAATTCCTATAATGTGAAATCTCAGCCAGATTTAATGTTTAATTTCCCTGGGATTCACTCTGAAATTATTACAGACATTATGTATTCTGCTCCCTGGACTTGGAATTAATTTCAAAACAGAGTAAAAGTGCATCCATTTGGGTGCCTTGTGGGAGTTCAGATCAGTAACATTCCATTTCTCCTGAAGTTTCTGAAGGTTAAAATACCTTTTCACTTTATTGCATTTGATCTGGGTTCAGTAGCTACGTGCCACAGTCACCCACAGCTGCATTTTTGTTTTGGTTTGTGATCTGGATGTGCCATTGCTTGATGAGTTCATACTCTTGAAAAGCTGTATTGATATTCCAAGGCTTTATCTGCCTAACTCGCAGGTGCCTGTGTGGGGTTATCACGATACAAAATTATTGCCAACATGCAATGATCTGGCAAGAAAAATCATTAAACAGCTACATCTACGTCTTCTTTTTATGAATGTCTGCCACAGAAACAGAATTCATGGCATGCATTGCTTTGATTAATCAATCAATACATTGGACGTTTCCAATACCTGGCCCAAGTAGAAAGCTCAGAGGCTGGAAAACCTCCAAACATTATAGAATAAAACAACCAGACCCATGTTAGGTTGTGATCCAAAAATTCCCAGACAATAAATCTTTAATTTGCTACCCTGGCAACTCTCACCAAATTTGAATGAAAAGAATATTCTCCACGCAAAGCGTTGAAAGGACTTGCCTCCTGAACAGTTATAAAAGTTTAACCTTTAGCTGAGGCACACTTCCTCCAGTCCAAAAGGAAACTGAGTGAAGAAAAAGACATCAAGGGATTAATTCACAAGTTTTACCCCAAAATGAATGACAGCTGTTTGGGAGTTCAATTGCACTGACGTCCCATTAGGTTCGAAACATCCTGAGTCTTGCAATTATCTCATACATTTCCTAAAACCATGTTAGTGAAAACTTCACCTCCCCAGGCTGGTCTCAGCCACTGAACTCGCACACCTAAACGCCCTCTAACTGCTTCAGATGAGCACCTGAGCAGCAAACACTGCCACGTGGTTGGTTCTCCCCAGGATTTTTCATTTTTGTCAGGTAGATCTTATTTTATCAGCTCTCCCGCCCCGCCATGGTGGGGAGGAAGGCTGGCTAGAAGTGGTGTCTACGGTTTTAGTTTCAAGTGAACAGAACAATGGATTCAGGGCGGCCTGGAAGTTTGCTGGGAGTGGGAGAACACAAGCTTTGGAAATTTGTAGCTGCTCTGCAAATTTAAACCTTAAAATGATGGAAGAATTTTAAAGCCTGAAGCCACTTAGAGATCATGCAGAGGTCTACTCATATTTCTCAGCCAGGAAAATGGCAACCTAAGGAAGAAGCCGTGGGCCCAAAGTCCCACAGCCCTCCATGACAGTGGCCAGGTGGGCGAGAGGGCAGCACCCTCCAGGTGCCACATAGACCCCTTGGTCTCCATCATTCCCCCGCCCTGTTGCATGATCCTTATTTCTCTACCGTCTCAAGACTGGGCTCACAGGAAGCCAGAATGATGGCTTTCTTGCCTCTGTATCCTCAGCACATAGTTCAGGCCTGGAAATGGAGATTTGCAATGAAGATTTTTTTTCTTTTTCTCTTTTCCCCCCGAACAAAAATAGCTTAATATTTTTCTTATTGTATTCATATGTTATTCCCATTCATTCTCATAGTTTAAAAAAAAAAGAAGAAAAGTTTAAAGAAAAAAATCAGAACTGCTAGGAAGTTCACCAGCCATGTATGTCCACTGTTAATATTTAGAAGACTAGCTGCTTCTATCTATAATGCACATTCACCTGGTGCCTAAATGGAATTAAACTCCTGTTTAGACCCCTACTTTTCCCCCTTAACAATATGACGGGGAGATCTTGCAATGTTGGTGAGGACAGATTTACATCATTATTTTGAAGCACAGTATAGGGTTGTCTTACATGGATACATCATATGGATTTGTTCTTTTTTTGGAGCTATCAATCATTTCCCTGTCTTCATTACCAGAAGTAATACTATAGTAACTATCCTCATGCATGTAATTGTGAATTTTAGAAATTTTGGTACATATTGCAAGATTACCTTCCGGAAATGTAACGATTTTCACTCCATACTGATTTATTAAAATGTGCATTTTTTTCCACACCCTTATCAACACTGGGAGTGTCCATCATCACCTGTTCCGATATTTTGGCAAAAAATACATTTCAATTTCCAGTTTGGGGAATTATTAATGAGGTTTTGCATTTGTAAGTATCTGAAAGTCTATCGTTCCTCAGCCATCATGCGATGTCCTAGGGCCATAAAAGTGTATAAAACAGATACGGTCCCTGTGATTGTATAGTTTATTAATTCTGTTGAAGATTCCAATGATGAAAAATAAGTAAATATCATTTGCAAAAAGGTCGATGAAGGAAAGCAGCATCGTGCTGTGATGAACTGTTAGCGCTGTAGACAGTGTGAGTTAGAAGAGTTCCACCGTAGGAAATGACAGTGGAGTCAAAACATGACATATAAGCAGGAGCCGGCCAGTCAAGGAAAGAGCCAGCCTGAGGGCCTTCCCGGGAGGGGAGAAGCAGGTGCAACACCCTTGAAGAATGAAGAGCAGTGCGTGGTGTGCCTGGGAAATGACAAAAGACCGTTGTGGCTGGGAAACAGTCAAAAGAAACAGAACGGCATGCCATCAGATTGGCAAAGGCGTCAGGAGTCAGGTCATGCAGGGCCTAGAGTCTTGGAGGACTTTGAATTTTATGCAAGTGCAGTAGGAAGCCACCGAAGGTTCCAAAGCAGGGAAGTAGCATGACCTAATGTATGTGCTTAAAAGGTCACATGGAAAACGGGGACAAGAGGGGACAGGGGGAGCCGTCAAGAGAGCCATTAAGCAATTGATACAGTACAGCAGGTGCAAGGTCAGGGTTGGGTCTCTGGAGACAGGGAGGAGGGACAGGCTGATGATGCATCTTGGAGCTGGAACTAGTGATAACGGGTGATGGGTAGGAAGTGGAGTTTAAAGAAGGGAAAGGATGTCTGCTTTGGGCTGCTGAATAAATAATGATACCATGTACTAAGATAGGGAAGTCTCAATTTGGTGGGAAATCAAGGAGTCCATACTACCATTATTTCTAACCGTAAAAATCAGAAACAAACTAAATAGGCAGCAATTGTGATGGTTCAATAAATAATGGTATAAACATAAATTATGCCCTCCATGAAAATCATGATTTTGAAGAACAATTATTATATAAGAAAATGTTCATAATATGTTAAGTGGAGGGGAGAACATATGGCTGTTTATGATCTACACAAATACAGGTACAGATAGAGACACAGATTAGAGATAGAGATAGAAGGGAAAAGAGTGGAATGAAAGGCATGGAGATGCTCATAATGGTTGTATCTTGATGGTGGGATTACAAGTGATTTTTATTGTCTTCTTTACACTTTTCTTTATGTTCCAAAGTTCCTCTAATAAACAGGTCTTACTGTTATCATCACACCAAAAGGTCATTAAAGACTACCAGTTGATCTGCAGCAAGCCACCGTCCAGATTTGGGTCAAGTCATGACTAAACCCCATAACCCAACAGAAGTAGGTAAAGCATGCAGTCATGGTGTCATGTCTTGGCTAAAGGCCTTGAGGATTATCACTGCTTTTTCACTTATGGACACACGTTTTGCCAAATGAAATATGTGTATGTTTCCAGGCTAATTCATGGAAGACTTAAGACTAGAATTCAAGTCTCCCGATTCAGAGGCAAGAGCTTTTCCCACGGGTGCTGATTCCATCTCAGCACAAGGCATGCTCCTCTGATCTCATCGTGGATGCTGAGACCAGCCAACAGGTCGCAGAATCCCTCTGGGCCATCGCTGCTCACAGGCAGGAGAGGACACCACCGATGCTGTATGATTTCAGGGACACCTAGCATTTCCACCCGTCCTCTGCTATCTGTATAGCTAATACCCAGGGTTCTTTAAACACGGATTGGTTCGCTTTATTCCCCACTTAGAAATAAGGCTTAAAAAGTATATATACCTGGGAGGGCACCTGGGTGGCTCAGACGGTTGGGCATCTGCCTTCAGCTCACGTCATGATCTCAGGGTCCTGGGATCGAGTCCCGCATCGGGCTCCCTGCTCCTTGGGAGCCTGCTTCTCCCTCTGCCTCTCTCTCTCTCTCTCCTGAATAAATAAGTGAAATCTTTAAAAAAAAAAAAAAAAAAAGTATATATACCTGGGAGAGGTAATCCTTTGGTTTAAATTCACCCTAGGTGTCCAATCTCTTATCAAATGCTTTCCTGAGAAAGGGATTTGAAAGGGTCACCTGAATGCTGGATACTTAAAAGTTAGGGATTTTCAAAACAAGGGGATCTGGAGGGGTAAGACTTGAGAGAAATGGTAAAGGACACAAATATTTCATGAATATTTCTGTGTACCGGCCACTTAGGTAATTGCTGTATGTACACCACGTTGAATCCCACCACCCCAGCAAGGCAGTATTATTATTGCCAACTGACATTCATTCATTCAACAAATGTTTATTGAGCATGTGCTATGCATGCTCGGCACTCTCACAGTTCCTGGAAATACTGCAAAAATCAAAACAGGCAAAGTCCCTGCTCTTGTGGAACTAATTCAGGATACGTGGGGGAGACAGACAACACGTATTTAAAAATGAATGTGCAGTGTAGCAGACGGTGATAAGTGCTAAGAAGAAAATTAAAGCAGAGAAGGGGGGATAGCAGGTGAGAGACAATAGAAAATATGTCAAGATCATTCAGCCAGCAAGTGCCCAAGCTCGGACTGAACTCGGGTCTACCTCCCATCGTACTGCTCCCCTGTGAGGTACTGCTTCCCTAGAAAGCACGTCCTATCTGACACTCCTGCCCTGTGTTACTCTGCCAACAACCCCCAAATATCCTAACGGGTCAGCCTTTGGTAAACAACAGGTAGCCTACTGGGAGTCAAGTAAAATCTATTTACCAGTAATTGTTCAATGTGATTGGATTTTGCTTGTGCATGAATTTAAAGCTTCTTCAAGTATGATGACTTTCAAAAACAAAACCAAAAACCTCAGCCCATAAATGAGCTGGAATAACGATCCCCTGAAATTTTTGGAGCCCCAGACTCCACTAAGTAGAGGCAACATCAATTTCCATTCTTGTAAAAAAGAAAACAAAAATGTGAATATAATGTAAACCTCAGCCTCTTGAGGGGTCCCCCCTCCTTTTTTTTAGGACTCTTTTAAAATATATTTTCCCTATGCCAAGGGCAAAAAAAAATTCTAGTGCAAAGACTAGGGAGAAAAAAAATGAAGCAAAGGTTGGTATTTTGTTGTTCAATGCATCTTTACGTGTCTATAAAACTCCATCTTCAAAACATCTCACCTACTAAATATAAGGCATTCAAAATACATAGTTTAAAGCATGATACCACAGAAAGGTCAGCCCACCTGCAGTTTCCAGCTTCTTTGTGGACAAATGTGGCCTGATCATGAGCTGGGTGAGAGAATATAAGCCTCTACTGTATCTTAGCAAAGAGAAGAGCGGGGGCAAACAGAGAGAATATTAATTTTCATCAAGAGAAAATCAAACTTGTCCAAGAACTTTATTGGCAGAAGTGAAATTAGTTTTTCTATAGCAAATAGTTAGTGGAGTTGAGGGATTAGTCTATTGCCCAAGAAGGAAAGTAAACCCACTGGCATTCAGAGGCATCTTTGTTCTCAATAATGTATTTGACTCTCAAAAACAAATAAGATTTGTCTCTGCACTTTCACTTAAAAAAAAAAAAATCTAAGACTAGATTGTCTAAAACTCTCCCTTGCTAAAAATCAAATTATTAAAGCAAGTTTCCTAAATTCATAAGGCTCAAGACAACTGTTAATATTTTTATTGAATGTAAAGTGCCAGCCTGGGCCGAGTCTTCCTCGATTCAAACAAAATTCGTTGTCCACAGCAACAGGCACAGGACTTTTCAGTTGACAGACAGCAGCAATACTTGGTACTTCCTACTGTGGTCGAGGGCCCCGGCACATACAGGCTATTTGGTGTAGAGATACAAAATAGGATTACTGTATTATCTAGAAACTCTCAAGATTACAGCAGTAAAACTGATGTTGCAGAATGCTATGGCTTTAGACCACCTTGCTAATATTCCTGCAAAATACATCGTCCCAGCTTTGGGTGACTGCAGTACCATGATGGCCAGGTAGAAAACAGTTTCAGTACCATGGGTAGGGGAAGAAGATATGAAACCTTGATTGCCAGATGTCTAGTTAAAACATTCTGTGAATTTACTGAGGTGTTGCATGAACCAACCCTCCAGCCGATTAGAACGTACGATCACTAGACTCATAATTACATAAACATAAGAACTCTGAACTTGTCCCGCACTTTGAGTAGTTGCCATCAGAAAACCTGAGATCTCTAGATTTCCTCTTTACATCTCCCCTCATCCAAGTAGATGAATGGGTTGGGATGCAGGAAATGGTAGACACAGAGGATGAGCAAATGATGCAGAGCTAGGTCAGTCAAAGGAGGGCATCTGGCCAGAGCCTGATTCTGTGAAGGGTTTTGCCAGTTCCCTAGTGAAGAGAGGTGGTTGGAGTTGATCCCATAGGCACTCTATCATCATTTTCATCTGAGGTATATGTACTTAATTTTAAATTAATTATTTGGTAAACTGTAAATTGCACACTCCAGAGGATAGGTTCTGCCGATCTCAACAAATCCTTTTTGCTCCTTTTCAAAGTTAGAAAACAGCTTCAGCTATTGTTAAAATCCCTGGGGGGCCATCAGGTTCGTAAGGATCCTTGCAAGGTGCCTTAACATCTTCGTTTCCTGCCTCAGTGTGCTTCACCAAAGGGTACAGCCATTAAGATAATGCATGTGAAAGGATGTTGTAAACTCCACCAGACTTAAATAGTGTTGACATTGTTGTTATTATTCCTGCTTCACAATATCCTCAGTTCCGAAGGCCACCCAATCTCCAGCAAGAGCTACACACATTAAGGGGCCTTTCAAGCCCATCAGCTTCACCTTCTTGTACAACACCCCCAACCACAAGACTGCGCTCAGACCTGTATCAACGGAATACAGCCTGTCTCAGTAATATTCACTGGGGGTTATAAAATAATAACATACCCATCTGTGGTGATACTCATTACCTTGAAGAACAAGCACCCGTAGACACAGACACACAAGTGCATACCTTTTTTCAAAAAGAAAACC
>NC_138381.1:41550953-41570953 GCF_054177405.1 Leptonychotes weddellii | reverse complement strand
TTCAGTAACGGGGTCATATTCATTTCCTTTTTACTACCGACAGACGATCTGTATTAGTCCCCCATCTCCCAACTTCCTTAAAAAAAAAAAGGTAAATAGTAATTCTTATTAACAGCAGTGGTTACCTGCACTGGGATGGGCAAATGTGGTCACCAGCCGGTCCCCCTGCTGTTTTACTCAGCCGGCAACATGCTCTCAACCCTGGCAGCTGCTTCTGCTTTGTTTGTCCTTCCAGGCAAATAGGAACTTCATCAATGTTTACAAATTCTTTTTTTCTGAACCAAAAACTTTGGTTTCAGAAAGTAACAATGAAATTCACAACAGATGATAAACTTTTGTGTATGCATTCAATTGCGTAAGAAACACACGAATACAATCCTGTAACAAAAATTTAAACAATACAGAAATGTCGAAATTGTCAACACCCTTTTTCTCCCCCGCCCCACCCATCTCATTCTCCCCCCAACCCCAAAGCCTGGAGGAATCAGGGGCGTCCTCTTCACAGAATTAAGTATAAAACGGGACAGCTTTATTTAAAAACAACTACTTCGGATCACTGGAAAACAACCAAAGACAAAGAACAACTCAGGACATTTGTTAAGTTTCCTTCCAACCCTTCGTTATATAGATAAACAGTTTGAGTTTGCTTCACTCTACAAAAATGAGACCCTCCTAAATGTGTTGCCCTGAAATTCTTTTCCTTCCCATTATGTACTGACAAGACTTCTGTGTTGAAACCCATAGACCTCTGTTGATCTTTTTTAATTGTTCCACGGCATTGAACAATTGGATGTATCACCAATTACTGGGTCATTTCCCTATTGATTTAAGGTTGTTTTTAACATTTTCTTATTATAAACAATCCTGTAATGAACACCATGAACTATCTTGGTGACCACATGCAAGAATTTCTGGTGGTTAGCTCCCTAAAAGTGAAACTCCTGGGTCAAAGATTGGGCTAACATTAAATTTTGCAAGATAGTGCCAAATTCTGTCCAAGAGGCAGGAATATTTTAAAAATTATCAAATCTTTGGGCGCCTGGGTGGCTCAGTTGGTTAAGCGACTGCCTTCAGCTCAGGTCATGATCCTGGAGTCCCGGGATCGAGTCCCACATCAGGCTCCCTGCTCAGCAGGGGGTCTGCTTCTCCCTCTGATCCTCTTCCCTCTCGTGCTTTCTGTGTCTCATTCTCTCTCTCAAATAAATAAATAAAAATCTTTAAAAAAAAAAATTATCAAATCTTTGAGAACCAATCTTAAATGTTAGCACTGGAAGGGTTCTTAAAATTGCCCAAACACCTTTGTATTTTAGTACAGTACTGAGGTTTACAGAATTGATGTGACTGGTCCAGGGTCATGCAATCAAACTCCAGTCCAGGGTTTTTGGTTTCCTGGCCCAGTACATTCTTTAGTACAACAGATCTTCTGGGGCAAAAATTAGACTTGAATTTTGGATTAATTCTTTCCAGCAAAATGAAGATGTTTTACAAATAATTGAAAACATGTTTTCCTCCTTTGGATTTTTCAGTTGTATTGAGAACAATTAGGATTGATATTACAAATCAAACATTCAGAGTGGAAATATAACTCTACAAAGCATGTGAACAAGTAGGTTCTATATTGTGGACACTGCTATCAGACAAACATGCAAATGGCATCTGATTTCCTTATTAAATGATGTTAGACAAGGAGTCTGCAGTCCTATCTTTGGGTGCCCATTGTTTTATGAAAAATATTCCAATTGCCATACCAAGCTACTCAATCTATTGCTGCATGACAAATCACCTCAGAGTTAGCAACAGAGACCATTTTATTCCATCCCCGATTCAGAGGGTCAGGAGTTTGGAAAGGGTACAGCAAGGTTTTTGTTTTGTTTTGTGTTGTTTTTTTGTCTCTGCTCCACAGTGTCTGGGGCCTCTGCCGGGAAGACTCAAACTCGGGGTGATTCAGCAGCAAAGCCAGAACCATCGACAGTCACGCTCACTCACACATCGGGAAGCAGATGCTGCCTGTCACCTGGGACCCCAGTGGGGCTGTTGGCCAGAGCACCTACACACAGCCTCGATATATGGCCCCTATGCTTCTTTATAGCACAGAGATTGGGTTCCAGGAGCTAATGTCCCCAGACTCACCCTCCAGTCATGGCAGTGTGAGAAGATCAGGAGAGTACCTGTCACAGAAAGAAGTGTAAAACTGAACCATCTTATCAAAACAACCTTTTCAAGTCACTGGAAAATGACCAAAGGTGGACAAAAACCTGAGAAGAGTTTACTCATGAAAACTTCCACTGCACTGGGTAAGTTTGGTGATTCAGTGGCATTCTTGCTTTGGGGACTCCCCACCTCAGCTTCACCTGCTAGAAGTGGTGGTCTGGGTTCAGGATGGGCAGCGAACCAGCTAGAACAAGGCAGTGCTGGAAGTGAGAGAAACTTAGAAAGGCAGAGAGAAAGTCTCCGCTCATCACTGGCTGACTGCTAATGCACACATGCTCAAGAAAACCCCAGAAAGCCCAGCAAAAACTGCAAGCCCAGGGGATATGTACATGGACACAGGAGGTAGTGGGACCTTAGAGGCAATCTGGACACTCACAAAAGGAACAGATAAATACATTGTGGAGAATACATGTTCTAGAATACCATGCAGCAGATAGAAGCTACAGACTCACTTTACATATGTACAACAGAATGGATAAATCTTAACATATCTGAAGGATAATAATAATTATAATAATAATAGTATCAAGTAACACATGGAACTCACTAGGAGCCCCAAGAATCGGGGACTTTTCTAATGTACTTCTATATATTAACTCATTTCATTGTCACAACCCTAAAAGGCCGTCTATCAGCCAGGGTTCAAACAGAGAAGTATAACCAATAGGAGATATAGCTAGTAAGAGGTTTATTACAAGAAATTGACTTTTGCAAATGCGGGGCTGGCTAAGCAAGTCTGAAATCCACAGGTTGTCTGGAAGGGAAGATCATGAACAGGCACAAATTCATGGGCACAGACGGAAGTTCTCATCAGCCGGCAGGCGGAAAGTATGGATCACAACAGGATGGGCCCTCACTGGCCTGGGCTGAAGCTTCATCCACAGACAGAACTTCTTCTGTGAGAGTGTGATAGACAGAATTCTAAGAATGACCTTCACCCTTGTACAATCACGTCCCTTTTGAGGGTGCGGGGAATCTGTGATGCGATGTATCATACATGGCAAAGGGGAGATGATCTGGGTGGGCCTGGTCTAATCATGTAAGACCTTTAAAAGCAGGGTTTTCTCTGGTGGTAGCCGACAAGGAAGTAAGAGATTTGAAGCCCAAGAGTGACTGCTGGCTTTGAATGGTGGCAGGAGGGGAGGGGGGGGCAGCGGGTGGGCGTCTCATGCTGAGGAATAGGAGTGTCCTCTAGGAGCTGAGAAACGCTCTCATGCAACAACCAGAAAGAAAGTGAAGCCCTCCATTTTACAGCCACACAGATCTGAATCTGAAGAGACTCTCCCCCACAGCTTCCAGATGAGAGCCCAACCGGACAACACCTTGACTTCAGCCTTGTGAGCAGCTGAGCAGAGAATCCAGTCAAACCTGTCTGTACTTCTTACCTAAAGAAGTAATAAAGGGTAATAAAGGGGTGTCGTTTTAAGCTGCAAAGTTGTGATAATTTATTTGGCAGCCATAGGGACTGAACGTTTCTGTCCCCCCAAAACTCATACGTTGAAGCCCTAATTCCCAATGCGGCTTTATTTGGAGCACGAGAATAATTAAGGTTAAATGAGGTCATAAGGGTAGCACCCCGATTCAGTAAGATTAATGACCTTATATGATAAACACCAGAGAGCAAGCGTGCTCCCGACCCCTTACCCCCTCCCCACCCTCCCCCTTATATACATACATATATATGTACATACATACATATATGTAAATGTATGTGAATATGTAAATTTACATACGTCCATATGTAAATGGCAAGAGCAGACATCCTGGTTTTCAGTCTTTCATCACTAAATATGATGTTAGTTGTAAGTTTTTCATAGATACTCTTTATCAGACTGAGGAAGTTCCCTTCCATTCTCAGTTGTTGAGTCTTTTTATCATGAAAAGGTGTCATATTTTGTCAAATTACTTTTCTGAATCTAATAAAATAGCCACGTGGGTTTTTTCCCTTTATTCTATTTATATAGTGTATTACGTTAATTGATTTTTGGATGTTCAACTGATCTTCCTTTCCCAGAATTGATCCCACTTGGTCATTGTATATAATCCTTTTTTTATATTGCTGAATTTGGGTTGCTAGTATTTTAAGATATTTTTGTGCCTATATTCAATAAAGATATGCATTTTCTTTTTCTTATGATAATTCTGTTTGGTTTTTATATCAGGGTTTACTGCTTGGAAATTTGGGGGAAATTTTTGCCACAGTTCTATTTGCCATAGTTCATTATTTGCCACAGTTGTAGTCAGATGATCTATTTATTTCTCGAGTTGGTTTCAGTAGTGTATGTCTTTCCAGGAATATGTATGTTTCATCTAAGTTACCTAATTTACTGACATACAGTTGTTCATAATTTTCCTTTATAATCCTTTTTTATATCTTTAAAGTTGAAGCAATGTTCTTTCTTTCATTCCAGATTTAATCATTTGAGTCTTCTCTCTTTTTCTCAGTCACTCTAGCTAGAGCTTTGCCAATTTTGTCGATCTTCTCAAAGAACCAACCTTTGGTTACACTGATTGTCTTTATTGACTTTCTATTCTCTGTTTCATTTATCTCTGCTCTAGTCTTTATTTTTTCCTTTTGCTACCTTTGGGTAAGTTTGCTCTTCTTTTTTTTCTCCTTCAGGTATAAAGTTAGGCTATTGATTTGAGATCTTTTGTAATGTAGGCATTTAAGACTATAAATTTCCCTTGAAGCACTGTTTTAGCTGCATCTCATAAGTTTTGGCATTTTGTGTTTTCGGTCTTCTCAAAGCATTTTCTAATTTCCATTTGTTGTTTAGGAGTGTGTTGCTTAATTTCCACATATTTGTGAATTCCCAATTTTTTTTCTGTTACGGATTTCTAATTTCACTCCATTGAGTTCAGAAAACATATTCTCTATGGTTTATTCCTTTTAAATTTGTTGTAATTTGTTTTCAGGCCTAGCATATAGTCTATCTTAAAAATTATTCCATGTGCACTTGAGAAAAATGTGCATACTGCTGTTGTTCGGCAGAGTATTCTACAGATGTCTATTAGGGTAGTTGGCTTCTGGTGGTGTTCAAGCCTTCCATTTCATTACTAATCTTCTGCTTGTCATTCTGCCCACTACTGGAAGTGGGGAACTGAAGTCTCCAAATATTATTGTTGAATTGCCAATTCTCCCTTTGGTTCTGTCAGGTTTTGCTTTACATATTTGTGTACATACAAACATAGATACCAATATAGATATATAGCTATATAAATAGATATACCTATATATACTACAAGGTATACATCTTGTTTGCTAAGACCTTGTCATAGACCTTCCACTACTTCTTTAAGTACCATTGCTTTTAGTTCTTTAAACATATTTATAGTAGTTGATTCAAAGTCTTTGTTAAGTCCAACATCTGGGTCCTCTCAAAGGCTATTTCTGTCGCCTGCTCTTTTTCCTTTATACGAATCACATTTTCCTGTTTCTTTGCACGCTTTATGATTTTTTTGTTGATAACTGGACATTTTGGATAATAGACTGTAGCAACTCTGCCTATTGATTTCTCACCACCACCTGTCCGGATCTGTCTTGTTTTTATTGTTGTTTATGTGTTTACTTATTTAGTGACTTGACTGGACTGTTTCTGTGAAGTTTATCTCCCCCACCATGCACAGCCTCTGATGTCACTTCTCAGAAGGCACACTGTTGGAGACACTTACAGTCACCCTGAAGCGACAGTTGTGTAATCGGCACTCTCTTAGATTGTGTCATTCCTTGATCTCTTTGTTAGCTTCCTGTTCATCTGCCTCACCTGCCATCACACTCAGCTATTAGCCTTCACAAACTGCTGGCAGAGGTCTGTACATTCTCAACAATGCCCTTTGCCACAAATTGCTCCTCTTTGCAGAGACAGTCTTTGAAGCCAGTCTGAAGATTGTTCCAGTCCCAGAAGAGCTCTTCGTGGCTCTTCTTTTCTCCAAATCTTTCTGTTATACTTCTAGCTGTCCTTCAGTTTAGCTTGTTGCTGTCATGGAGCTATCAACCTCGTCAGAATTGTTTACTACCAGAATTTCCATTGTTTTTGATAGTACCCTTACATTTGAACTTTACCACACTCTATTCCAAATAAAACCAATGCCCTTAGGAAGAGCTCCAGAGCTCTCTGTTCTTACAGGCTTGCCTCTCTCTGGTAAAACTTCTGTGCCACTGCTGTGGAGTTGAGGGCAGAACAACGCCCTGCTTTTCTTGGAGTGACATCCTGTTCTGTGAGTGGGGCCCTGGAGAACACTGGCCCTGGTTTTCTTGATTTGCTTCTCTTCTGACCTAGAACCTTGACCTTATGAACAAAGGTTCTGGTATCCTACACCTGCCTGGGATAGAGTTTCTGCAACCTGAAGCTGGGGGTGACCAATGAGAAATTTTGAAGGCTTGCTCCTCCATGGAAGAAACTATAGCCCTAGACTGAGAGATGGGACAGCAGAAGCCCTTCTGGACCACACTCACTTGGAGTAGAGCTTCTATCACATGAGCTGTGGGCAGAGGGATCGCCTGTGGCTCAAATGCCACAGAATCCTTCTTACAGAAACTTGGTAGCTTTCCTTAAATAAATATGTCCCCATATGCTATATGGCCTGAGGACAATTTCCAGAAACTATTTAAATGGTTGTTTTTCACATTTTGCGAGAGTTGGAGTTGTGTAGCTGAGATCAGTGGAGTTCCTCAAACTGCCATTTTAGAAGTGTTCCTTTTATATTTCTTCAAACAGATGAGATATGCCTCAGGCCAAGAGACCCTAGAGGAGAAACTCTGCCAAACCAGGAAACCCAAAGAGGGACCTCAGGTTGGAAGCCACCAGGACTGACTTGCAGAACTGTGAAGACAACACTCTGCTCACCAAGCCACACACCCATGGAGCTGTGTCAATCCAGAAGAGGTAGCACATTTCCCTTATGCATACAGGCAGAGGGACATCTTTTTCTAATTCCCACAAAGGCAACAATGTACTTGCACAGCCCCAGAAGCTGCATAGACTTCAGCTGACGGGTTATGTAGGATGAGTCAACCATCCAGAGCAGCAGTTCCCAATTTTGACTGTTCGTTAGGATCACTTGGGGAGCTGTTGAAAAATACCAATGCAAGGGTCCCACCTAGACCCATTAAATCAGACTCTCTTAGGATGAGGCCCAGCTATCAGTATTTTTAATAGCCCCTCAGGGGTATTCTAATGTACAGTCAGGATTGAGAACCACTGATCTAGAGCCTGGAGCCAGGGGAATGGGATTCTTTGTTCCCAAACACCTCAAAAGGATGTAAGCAGATGATGGGGTTCCAGGGCTGGCAGCTATAAAATGCTTTGAGTAAATAGTGAGTAGAATTGGCAGAGCAAAGTCGGTCAAATTACAGGACGTAATTTCTGTCCTGAAAGAAATGGCTGAAGTTGTCCACAAATAATAAAGAAAAAGAGCCAGTGACACTGTGAACGTAATTTCCACACTGCCAACTATCAGTCCTAATTGATACAGCTCAAGCCAGGCCCAGTGTGTCCCCTTGTGTCATGAAGACACCTACAGTGGCAGGCTTTGCCGATTGCTTTAGCCACACTCTACTTCATACTATTCTTGGCATGATAGGACCAGGGGCTGCCTTTACAGAGGTACTAATTCCCAGATGCCAGAGAATACAGTACCTTTGTCTCAAGGACAGGCTGCTGTGCTTTAACAAAAGGGCCTCTACTTAGTTTCCAGAATGTTCTGCCAAAAAAATACTCACTACTGCATAAAAACAAATCACTAAAAAAAAAAAAAAAAAAAAATTGGTGGTGAGACAATTTATGAACTGTTGGGATTCTGTAGGTCATTTGTGAGCCTTCCTTCTAATCTCAGATGTTCAGACTTGTAAGTAGTCCTCGCCGTGCTCCGCAAATGTTTCACTCCCTCCCTTCCTTCTTTCGAAGACCCCTGACTCCCCCAAAAAGAACCCTAGACAGTAAAACTGGAAAGCTTACTGAAGGAGATCTTCTAAACAGGGGAGGGCTTCGGTGACCCATTCCCCCATCCTTTACTGCCTCAAATGTCAGGGCCTGAGTCACAGGGCTCTCTAGCTGTTGATTCTGACAAGTTACTGCATCTCTCTTGAGTCCTGTCGTGAAATGGGGCAACTACCACCTACCTGGCTTATTGGATTAAATCACCTCAGTGATCCACCTCAAACTGTGCATGGCAGGCACACGGCAGGTACTCACACTGCTCTTGCTTCCTGCCTCAACGTGCTCGTGTGCACACGCGCACACACTCACGGACATGTGCACACACGTGTGAGTATACCCACATGCACGTGCTCACATGCACACACACAGGCACACACACTCCCTCCCAGGAGAGGAAAATGAACAAAGCGTTAAGGGAAGAAGTGACTCACTAGTTAGTTAGTTACTAACTAGTATTCAATGAGGGGGACTCGATTAATGAAACATAACAAGCTCAAGGTGGGATAAATGGATAAATGTCACCTGGATTGGTCTAATGAAACATATGCTCTCCAATGTGCCTGCTTCATTTGAAAAGTCCTGATGTACCCCACACAACTGCCCATTCAGAGAAACATGCCAGAGCCGACTGTGTGGGAAGAGCCTAGACCGTGCAGACTTGGCTTGTACAGTACAAAAAAAAGCACTGGATTCCTGGGCCTGGCGGTAAAGCTTCTTGGAAGGAATATGGTAGTCTTCCAATGATTAAAAAAGACATTTCTCTCAGCGGCCTAAGTCGGGCCTCCTCTCTTATCTTTCAGTGCCTGGCACATAAGGAAGTGCCCCCAGGAATTCTAAAGTCATCAGGAGACCCATACAGATCTTGAGCAGCCTTCCCACTCTCGTCCCCTGCTTTACCCCCTGCATTTTTCCATCTCCCCAGCCCTCCTGTTTTCTACATTTTTTTAAAACTTCTTTATATTTATTCTAGCAGTAGCCTGCCATGCAATAAAAGAATGGGGGAAATCTCATTAAAATTATATCAAAAAGAAAAAGATGGAGTAGAGCCTGAAATTCCTGCAATCTACACACAATAACCTAATCAAGTAGAACACACAGGTTAAATGGAGTCCACCCTATGGTGAGCCCGGATGATTAAACCCCCTCCCAGGGAATTGCTACCTTCAGGATACCTGGTGGTGAGCCATATTAAAATGCAGCCAGGAAAATACCTCACATTTTAGAGCACTTTTAACCTTCCCACTCACTTTCACAACTATTTATCTTACTGACTTCAGCACAAGGGCCCCGGGAGGCAAGAAAAGCTATTGCTATTATCCCGTTTTGATAGTTAAGGCAAAGGAGGCAGCGAGGTTTCTCTGAGGTCACCTACTTAGCGATGGGAGACGCCAGGCTGAGAGCTCAGTCTTGGCTAAAATGGACCCAGGTCAAAAAGACAGCAGGTGACTGACCTGAAGATGGTACCGGCACCCTCCTGTCCCTCAGCTTCTCATTTGAATTTGACACAAGCCCGGCTAAGTGAGAGAACACAGTGTCAGTGCTCAAAACTGAAAGCCAAGGTCCTTAAATCTGTCCTTCCCTGGAAACACAGGGATAGCAGGAAGATCAGAAATCCGTATGTGCAGGGCCACTATCTACACACCGAATGAATAAACGTCTTACTAAATTTGCACTGATTTCTCTCAAAGTTAATTGCTACTAGTTTTGGTCAGGGCACAGTTTCTCAATCAAAGAACCTTAAAAGTAGAATGCGGGGGGAGAAAGTAGGGGAGGGCAGTGGGGAAGTTTGAAAAAAAAATTTTAGCACTAAAAAGAGGCCCCAGATTCTGAACGGTTGTAAATCACCACTTCAGACTATTTCTTTTCCGACCCTCCACTCAGAATTCACCAGTCTTGATTTCCATTCCTTCAGGGGCCTGATCTCTGCTTTAAAATGATAGTAAGCTAATATGATAATATAATACGTATTAATAATTTAATGCTTACCCTTCCTAGGTAATATATGTGCATTTTAAAATGGGCCTTTTTAGACAACACGCTTTAATCCAAAGCAAACTTTCCAAGCCACTGTTCCTTAGCTCTGACCCCTCACCTGAATTCCAGACCTGTAAATTCTCAGCTTACTAAACATCTCCACTTGAACCTCCCAGAGGCATCGAAACTCAGTATGTCCAAAATGGATCCTGCACTTCTATTCTTTATCTCAGTCAGTGACAACAGCAACCATCCATTTATCAAAGCCAGAGAGCTGGGAGCTATTCTAGGTTCCCTACTTCCCACCCCCGTCCAATAACTGGGTGAAGGTGTGTAATTCAGCATTTCACAAACTGTGTTCTCCAAATGTCCTGTCAATAGGCAAAATAATTCCCATGATCAAGTTAGTTTAGAAAACATTAAGTCAGACAAAACTAAGCCCTTATCCTTTATCGTAGGACTTAACAGGGTATTTCTAATACATTGCCTTGCATTACAAATATCTGAAAGGAAAACATACCACCCAGTGTTTCCCAAACTCATTTGCCCAAGGAACCCTTATTTTCTTGGCAGGGTATCCTGCAGGATCTATGTAGTATAGGACATGCCTTGAGAAACGGCACAAGACAGATTTGAAATATGTTTCATTATCACACCGTCTCATGCAATCTCTGCGATGTAGATGAGCCGGGTGATAGCAGTGTACATAAAAAAAAGAATAAGAAAACGAAATGTGAAAGAAAATATGTCTTTCCAACTATTTATTGGGACATCATAGTGAAAATATCACTGGTATTTTGGGGGCATTTCTTCATGAAATGTGTTTATGTGTAAGAATGGGAGCGTGTTCAAAGGGATGGATGCCCAACAAATGGCTAATGGCAGTTAGCTTCGGGATGTGGTGTTAAAGGGGGAGAAGGAAGGCTGTCCAGGCTTATTCTCCGCATGTCCAGCATCGTTTGACTTTGTTATAGCGAGCATATGTTACTTTTGTAATTTGTTTTCCTGAAAAAACTCAACACAGGAAAAAATAAATAAATAAATAAATAAAATGCCTGGTACACTAAGTGCTATTTTTAAAAATCAATCTGAAAGAATAAAAATGCAAGAAGAGCCAAGACATTCCTTAAAAAGTAGAATAATGTGTGAGAAGTTGTCGTACCAATTATTATAATGGCTTTGAGGAAAGCCTCAGTCATTTTTAAAAGGAGATGGTGGCATGGTTATAGAGACAGACAGGTGAGGGAAATCACATACAAATGCCACAAACAGAATCAAGAAGATATGAAAATGCAGTGGAGAACTGAGGTGGCATTCCAAAGCAGTTCAACAAAATAAAATCAGTAAATTTTATTAAAACAATAGATTAGCAATCTCCCAAATAAATATGCTTGTATCCCTAACTTATTTTCATACCAAAATAAATCCCAGATGGATCAAAGATTTAAAAGTTATGCATGAAGTCATGAAAATAACAGAAGAAAATGCAGATGACCATTTTTATAATTTTGGTTGGAACGAAGCTTCTTTAAACTTACTTTGTTTTAAGCCAGAAATGATAAAAATCTAAAGATTTTGTTTACAATCAAAAGATCGTATGTCTGGCAAGAAAAAATTTCGAAAGCAGTAATCATCGAAAGGTTAAAACACAAACAATTCACAGAGGAAAATGTTCCCAATATATATGACAGAGAGCTAACGTTTTAATGTATAAAGCCCCCTTGCAAATCACTGAGAAAAAGCTGGCTACCCCAAGTTGACCCCAAGAGTGATAAGCCCCAATTTCTGAAACTTCACTTTAATTAAAATTAAAGTTAAAATCAGAGGTCACAAGCTTTAATAATAAGAATACTGAAAGAATATTGAGTAAACAAATCACTGAGCAATACATGAACATTTTATTATAAAGATAAGGAAGAAACTGCAGGATATTTAAAATTCGGATACTTACATTTAAAACTCAGATACTTGTATTTAAAACTCAGGTACTTATATTTAAAACTCAGATAAAGATAAGGAAGAAACTGCAGGGTATTTAAAACTCAGATACTTAAATTTAAAACTCAGATAAAGATAAGGAAAAAAACTGCAGGATATTTAAAACTCAAAGAAATTAAGAATATAAATACTACCCAGCTTGGAGTGAAGGTTCTTTCTTATCATCTTTATACTTAATCAGTTTCTTGTCATTATAAAATTGAACCCTGGACTGGTCATTTGCAAGAAGCTCGCCTAAGAGGTTCAAGTTTATAAATAATATTTTATTGTCACATAACCTTTCCTTTTGAGATTAAGTATGCTTATTTGTTTGTTATAGGAAACCTTATTCCTTGTTCGTTATATGAAAATGAATTTAAATTAATTCAACAATGTTAACATTTCACCCAGTAATTTTTTCTTTACTGACATTATTTTAAATATTTCAAATAGCAAACAAGAAAAAGAAGAAGAAAGAGGAGGAGGGAGAGGAGAAGAAAGGGAAGGTAGGAGGGTCAGAGAGAAGAAGGAGAAGGAAAAGAAGAAAAAGGAAAGTTTGCTCTAATTTTCTTAGAGTGGAAAACCACCTCTTTTTCTCCCTGCATGAAAATTACAATTACAATGCAAGCAAAAAAGAATGGTGTTTACAGTCAAAACAATGCAGAATTTCCACTTTCTCCTCAACATGCTTTAATAGGAAAATTGGCCAAGAACATTGTTATCGGTCAGGATTTCTCTTGGTGGAAAGCTACAAAAAACCTAACACCGTCGGGGCGCCTGGGTGGCTCAGTCGTTGGGCGTCTGCCTTCGGCTCAGGTCATGATCCCGGAGTCCTGGGATCGAGCCCCGCATCGGGCTCCCTGCTCCGCGGGAAGCCTGCTTCTCCCTCTCCCACTCCCCCTGCTTGTGTTCCCTCTCTTGCTGTGTCTCTGTCAATTAAATAAATAAATCTTTAAAAAAAAAAAAAAAAAAAAAAACCTAACACCGTCTAAGCAATAAATACATTTAATTACTTCATATGATAAGAAGTCCGTGATAGGAAATTCTAGAGATTGTTTCAGCCTCTCACTGTTGTCAACTTGCTAAGTCCTTATCTCTCCAATTGTCTTGCAAATTCACCTCCTTAAAAAGAAAATCCTAAGCAACTGAGAAGCTTCTTCAGCTGGGATGCCCCCTAAAGGCTGAATCATCCCCCCTGGAGCCCCCAGTGCCCACATCTATTGTAGAGCTTGTCACACTAACTTGTGATTCCATCAGGCAGCGAGGGGCTCCCATCTGATTTCTAGCGCCAAACAAATGGCTGGTACTCGTGGAGGCCCTCAATAGTTGTTCTTTGGATGAATGCATAACAAAGACTCACTCCTAAGCAAGTGGAAAGAGTTAGGGGAAGCCCATGCACTTTTAACATCCCTCCGATGCAGCTTAGAACCTTGCAATTAAGTGGGACAAAACAAAAGGGAACTATTCCATCTAAAAGTAAGGGAACTCCATGGACCGCCTAGGTGGCTCAGTTAGTTAAGCGTCTGCCTTTGGCTCAGGTCATGATCCCAGGGTCCAGGGATTGAGTCCGCATCCGGCTCCTTGCCAGGCGGGGAGCCTGCTTCTCCCTCTCCCTCTCCCTCTACCCCTGACCCTGCTCATGCTCTCTCTCTCTCTCTCTCTCTCTCTCTCGGTCTGTCTCAAATAAATAAATAAAATCTATAAAAGTAAGGGAACTCCGAAGTTCTAAAGCCAAAGGCAGTGGGATCATTCAGAACATCAACCAGCAGCCCCCACATCATGAGACCAGAAAGTATCCACAGACTCACTGGCATGGCCAGGTTGGATCAAGTTCAAACCCTGAAAAATGGAGCCCAAAGTTACCCACTTCTCACATCCAAGACAATGTGTAAAACATTACGGGCATCCTTCATTCTTTTCCTTTGGGGCCTCACAGTACACCTTCTCCCCCCCAAAAATGAGGCTTTCTCTTTTTCACTCCCCTTTCTTCCTTGCTACCCAGCCCAGGGGAGTCCTTTACTGCTGCTCTTGGAGCAAATTCTCCCCCATCTCAATCAGCAGCATTACCTCTGAGATGAGAACCTTGCTCATGATAGGGTTAACACAGATTTAGGCTTTGGAAACACAAAAACCAGAGACCAGAGTCTATGGCAGATGTGGAGGGACTGCCAGGGTGAGTAAGACAGAGAGAGAAGAAACACTGGCACAAAATTATTTTCTCACCACGTTTTTTGTGCTAGTAAATGTTTGCATTCCTGCAAAGGAAACGTTTTCTTCTTTCACGTGTCCTCAGGTAACTGTGTCTCTCTGTTCCAAATCTAGTGTGTCAGAATAGTCATTCTCTCAAGCAAACTGTCCCATTGCAGTGCAGGTGCTAGCTTATCCAAGCTCTATCTAGTAGGTGAGCTCTTTTTCAGAGCGAATTTCTTGTCTCACTTAGCTGGGAGGCACTTCATCTAGGAGACCCTCGACTTCTCCCTTCTACATTTAGGGCCCCATCCACCAGAGGGAGTCAGTCTGGACACAAGCAAGACTATTTTAGGCCAAGGTAAGCTTCCCTGAGCTTCCGTCAGCGTTTGGCTTCAGGATGGTGGGTCCTGTGGGTGGCGAGTTCCCAGCTCAATCTGCTCTGCTCCTCAGTTGAGGCTGGTAGATGCCTAATGCAAGAGGTGAAGCAATTCTCACCTGAGTCTTGAGTTTCCTAAATCAAGAAACCAAGAGTCAAGATCAGAATCTCTCTCTCCCTTCCCAAAAATCTCTCAATCCTGAGTTTTGTCATTGCTAGCTGTGGTTCTCTAGAGTCTACCATGAAAAGTTAACATATTTTTTTCTACAAGAAAAGGACAAAGAGAGGAATTCGTGTTTCCCATCTTCTTGGAATTATCTTTAAAACATTGCCCTTCTGAGGCTGGGAAGCATTCTGCAGACCTACTCCAGAGTCCGTTCTGCTTCATGCCACACTCTTGCCAGCTCCCAGGTCCCAGGTCCCTGCAGCAAAATGTGGGCTTCTGTGTGTATTGTGTGTAGGGCCAGCTCTGGGGAAGAGAGATTCCACCTCCTTTCCCATAAGCCTGGGAAGTATCCCTTGGGGCTTACCAGTTGTCCCCACCAGCCCTAACTATCAGGCACTAACTGAGCTAGAGTCATTAAGTTCACGTCTCCCTCCCTTTCTAGAAGATTCTCCCGAGAAGAAATGACTTATCTTTTCTCTGGATCCAAATAAAGTTCCCTCCTTCTGCTTTCTACCCACTGCAACTCCTACTTTCCTTCTTGCCCTTGCTACCTTTTCTGGGTCTGTCCCTGGGGCATGAAGTAGACTATCTCTTTAAAACTTAGTTTCTTCATCACCGTCCACCTGTGTCTCCAAACACCATGGTTACTTCCAAAAATACACCTCATCTCTGCCTACTAGTTCCCTACCCGGATCATGGCCTTTGCCTCTAAGTGGTTGTCCTCTAGCTTGAGGGATTATAATCAGTCTCCCATATACTCCTTCAGGAAGCTTTAAAATCCTAGATCTGGCCCCACTCAAGGCAGGTACAAATCATGATTTGTAACTCCTTATCTTCATAAACTCTTTATTTTTATATTAACTCACTTAATTTCTATATTGATAGCACACCCTTCCAGGGTGGTAGAAACTCAGCCCCACTCAATTTGAAAACTACCCTCTTTCCCCAAAGTTGTGTTTAAATGCTAAGAAGGCCTCAGACAGTGCTAACATGTTGAGTCCTCATCGGGAGCCATGAAATGTTTGTTCTTTCGTCCTTTGTGGCCCCTGGGGCCCTTGGCTCTCTCCACAGCTGCCACACGACTGGGGCACAGGAACCCTTTGCCCTTGGGCTGTCGTCCTATGGCTCAGGAATCTGCAAAGCTATGCAGAGTCTCTGAGGGCTGGCAGTCTTGTCACCTTCCCCGGTATCACTTGGAAGCAGGGCACTGAGCACTCACTCCAGTGCCCACCAACAAATCTCTCCCATCCCTTCCCCAAGTCCTCCCTCCCACTCCCTGGCCCAAAGCAATCTTCCCCTAGTTCAAGAGAAAGCCCTCTCTCCTCAAACCCCATTTTATCCAACTCAGCCTATATCCCAAATCTTCTCGGTTATTCCCAGGGCTTAGATTTTAAGAAATCAAAGCCACTTCCTCTTTCTCTTTGACGCCTTGTCACATCCCTCCCTTGAGGCAATGACTCCCTAGGACTTACTTCACTGGGTGGAGCAATAGAGGGAAAGGGGAGAATCACAGCAAGAGGGGAAGAAAAAGAAAAACATCAGTTAATATTTTAAAACGCCATCACATTTTCATCTGCTATTACCTGATCTGGAACTGTCTTGTTCTTAAATCTCAGAAGACATTAGTGATTGAAAGACGCCTTCTCTGCAGGCTAATTTCCTACGTTCCCACATCATGAGCCTTGCTCCCTGCTTATCTCCAGCCTGTAAGTATGTTTTACACTATCACCTATAAGCCTGGAGCCATCTTTCTAGCAACCACCTCTGTCTCCATTATTCCACGTAAGCATTCTTCTGCCCACGGCTCCTGAACCACTTCACATTTCATCAGGTGCTTCATCAGGAAGGGAAGAAAGAACTGGGGTAGCTCAAAATGACTGTCTTCGTTTGCTGATTTCTTTGTTTTGCGCCAGAAAGCATTTCTGCATCTCAGATGGTATGTTCAAGAGAAACCCCTCCTGTCAATTCCGATTCCACTCCATTTACTGGCATACACAGTTGAATGAGCTGTTTAAGTGGGGTTGTTATGAAATGAAATGAATTTGAATTTGCATTCCATATTCTTTCAATTATTTATGGGTTGGGGTAACCTATATCAGTGACTTTTCCCCTCTACCCTCCCGAATCATCAAGAGAAAGCAGAAAGAAAAGTAACTCAGCACTTTTTGCAAGGACTGATGGTGATTACTGCTTACTGTGCTGAACAGACCTTCATTAAGGGCTCGTACCCTGGCTTCTTACCGCAGCCCTTCAGACCTTCGAAGATCTTCAGGTCTAGGGCCACCACTCTGTGGAGCTAGAGAAGACCAAGTGTGATTTGTGAGGCTCCACCAGGTATCAGGTGTTCTACCCTCCTGAAATCCCCAATATTAAAGTCACTACTTCCAGAAAAGGTCTTAATTATTCACTATATGAGTGATTTGGTCAGGGGGGATTGAGGCACGGCCCCTTAAAGGTCACTGTTCAAATGTACGTTTGTGGCCCGCAAGCCAGAGGGGGTCTCCTCTAATTTCCTCCCATTATCAGCTTAGCTAACCATCACCTGGGAAGGCTCAGAGACTCTGGCCCTTCACAGGGGGAGACTTGTAAATAACTCAGGATCATACTCCTATTCTTCCTATTGATGAAAGGGTGGGGTTGACTATCCATTATTCAGCCACCTGAAGTTCATGCACAGACTCCTGAGAAAGTACAGAACAGGCCCGTACTTTAGAAAATGAACAAAAGGTCTCCTCACTCAAACCTAGGAGGCTGAGCACAAAGGGATCCAGGCATCCACCTCCTCTTTCCAGGGCTGGAGCTAGTTACCAAATCCATATTCTTAAGCCAGGCCTCTCCTGATTTAGTGCATTTTCACAGCATCTGTTTCCATCAAAGTCTATGCTGTCATTTTGGTGATTTTCTTAGGTTTGTTTTTTGGGTTTTTTTTTAATAAAGAAGGGCTGTATTAGACAATGGAGGTGGTATATCATTAAAAAGCATATACAAATTTATAAAGAACTAATATGGTAACTAAAAGTAGATTACAGAATAAAAGCCTAGAGAAAATTGTTCACAAAACAAAATTCAACTGAGTCAATTTTAGAGATCTGATTGGCTTTATTCAACAATTCATGACTTGGGCAGCACGGCATCGAGCAGACAGAAAGGAGCTCCAAGGAGCTGTACAACGTGGAAGACTTTTATAGGCAGAAGGGAGTGGGACAAGGATGTTATACTAGCAAAAAGTGGGTTGGTTGTGGCAAGGTCACCTTCCTTTAGGGCATGTAGGTATAGGAGGATGAAGGGTCACTAGTGCTGATCAGGTAGTTCCTGATTAGCTGGTTAAAGATTCTATTCCTAGGAGAGGTTAAAACTATAATTAAGCACTAATTCTTGGTTTGGTGACATGGGGCTCAGCATAAGTGACTCCATTTTGGGTCTGTTGTCTTATTTATTTATTTTTTTTAAAGATTTTATTTATTTGAGAGAGAGAGAATGAGAGAGAGCACATGAGAAGGGGGAGGGTCAGAGGGAGAAGCAGACTCCCTGCCAAGCAGGGAGCCCGATGCGGGACTCGATTCAGGGACTGCAGGATCATGACCTGAGCCGAAGGCAGTCGCTTAACCAACTGAGCCACCCAGGCGCCCGCTGTTGTCTTATTTTTAACAAAATGAACATAAAATTAAAGGGCAGCCTTTGGAGGTTCTTTAATTGCATGGTAATTGGGAGTCAAAGCAGAATCTATTTAGAATCCACAAGGCCTATTAGGAGTCCAGAGAACCAATAGCAAGTCAACCAAAATTAGGAAAAGAAATCAGACTTTAATTGTAAACAGAAGACTAATCATTAGCTGTTCCCTTTCCCTAGAGTAAGTCATGGATAGTTGCCTGACATTTTACATTTTACTTTAAGTAAAAAAAAAATTACACAAGTGGCCTCCTCATTAGCAGGTTTTTCTGTTAGTGGCCATCAGAAATCTAGCTAAAGTCCAAGATTAAAAAATATCTTCCAGATATTTTCCAGATAAATATCGCTCAGTCGTTAAGCGTCTGCCTTCGGCTCAGATCATGGTCCCAGGGTCCTGGGATCAAGCCCCGCATCGGGCTCCCTGCTCGGCCAGGAGCCTGCTTCTCCCTCTCCCTCTCCCCCTGCTTGTGTTCCCTCTCTAGCTGTCTCTCTCTCTGTCAAATAAATAAAATAAAAAATCTTAAAAAAAAAAAAATATCTTCCCAATTCCTCCATGATAGGTTACTCTCCAAATTGTCCTACATCTACTCCAGGTCCACAACTGCAGACAAAGAACCCCACTTTGCATATGTGCTTGAGAACTCACCTGTGGCTTTATGCCAAGTCACCACCTGACATGCAGATCAATTAAATGTGCATTGAAAATACAGTTAACCGACTCTTAGAAACGTGTCTCATTGCTAAGTAGCCAAGAACTCTGTTCAATAGCTGCCATGTTCATGCTATAGACTTAAATAAGGTTAGCATAAGCCACAATTACATACATATCAATACAGGATCAGATGATCCTGACTGGTTAACATCTTTTAATAACCATGCTTAATTCAGAGTAGTCAAATATGATTTTTTTAATACTTAAATTAATCTGGCCATAATACCTTTAACTGTATTAGGATTCCATTAGCCTAACACATTAGAGAACCGTTGTTGAGTTAGAAATGAAATTATGGCAGACATGGTTGAAATGGCAGATTATGTTGAAAATTACCAACTGCTAATATATGGAAAGCTACCCCAATCTCTTAACACTATTTGGTTTACTTTTATATCTTGAAATTCCTTTGTCAGATGTATATACCAATCTTCTCTGTGTAGGTTCTAGGAACATTTCTATGGCTAAAAAAAAAAAAATAGATCTACTTTTTAACTTTAGTTTTAATTTAAATTCTTTATTGTAAGGTTTGGGCAAAAGTTCATATCCCAAGAGCTTCATGTTACACAGTTTTAAGAAGATTGCATTAAGTCTTCCATCCATTCAATAAGCACCTGGTGGATATAAGATACTGTGATGGGCACTGGAGAGGCTATAAAAAGGTATAAAGTGGCATAGGACTAATATAATAAAACAAGGCAAATGGAGCTCAAAGGAGGAGAGAAGGCTTCCAGATGAAGGATCAGGAAAGACTTCATGAGGAGACGGAACAAGAATTAGGCAGAG
>NC_138381.1:41476465-41550453 GCF_054177405.1 Leptonychotes weddellii | reverse complement strand
TCACCATAGCCCATACCCTCCCCAGTGTCTATCACCCAGCCACCCCATCCCTCCCACCCCCCACCACTCCAGCAACCCTCAGTTTGTTTCCTGAGATTAAGAATTCCTCATATCAGTGAGATCATATGATACAAGAACATCTCTTTAGAGAGCTGGGAACTGAAGTTACATTGCAAGGTAAGTAGTGAGTAGTGATGAGAAAGCAGAAACTCAGAGGATAAACTATCCTCTTTTAAATGCTCAATAGTGAAAGAAGGAGAAAGACCACAGGGTTCTGGGGAGATAATCCAACCCTATACAGAAAACATTTCCAATGGCAAATCCTAAAGCTAAATTCAAGTTCTCTACCCAGGTGAGAACCATGTGAAAACCGCCTGATTCTCTTGGGCTCTGTCTCTTCATTTTGGAGAGAGCCCAACAAAGCCCATATAATAACCTACAGCATGTTAACTTCTGTTTGAAGTCTCTCAGTGATTGTAAATTCTGGATCAATTGTTCCAGTTGAATTCAAGTCAAGTGGTTCTTTGTGCTACTGGAATTTTGTCAAAAATCTCATCGCTCATTCAAATTCCCATTTTATGTTATTTAGAAGACTGTCAACTTAGGTATATTCCACCTTAGAAATACAATTTTAATTTGTAACTTATAAAGTAAAAGTTTGCTTTCATCTTTAAAAAGGTAGAGAAAGGGGAAAGAGAGGAAGGGGGAAGAACAAAGACAGGAGTAGCAACTCGTTTATATATACATGAAGGTAAATAAAATTCCCTCTAGACTGGCTCATTTGAACACTTGGTCATTAATCGAGACAGTACTCCAAGAAAATTGAAATTGACTTACATTATTGATTGTCCTGTGTTTTGCCCACCCATCCCCAATCTCAAACCCTCTCCCTGTACCTGTCTAGCTCATGGTCATGATTGGGTTACAGCTAAATATCACTTTGCCATCATTGCCCTTTAAAATGGGTTGGCATAATATGCCATATGGGATTTTCATAATCCTCGACATCCTTTATTGCTATTATTTTATACTGTCTGTCTTCCTCACCAACCAATAGTCTAAGAGGTTAAGAACCATGGCTGTCTTGTATACAACTGTTATCAATACTTTGCATGGGGCCTAGCATGAAGTAGGTACCTAATAATACTCAGGAAATGAATAAATACACAAAGCTCTGAAAACAATATGATCATTTATCAATGCTGGTTCTATCTCCTACTTTGGACAGACTACAGTATTATTTTTTAATTCATAGAATCAAAGATCATAGTACTTCAGAGCAATAGTGATATTTAAAGATCATCTGGTTTAAATAATTTATTTATTTACCTATCTATTTATCTTTGGGGGGAGGGAGAGGGAGAGAGAATCTTAAGCAGACTCCACGCCCAGCACGTAGCCTAATGCGAGGCTCGATCTCACAACCGTGAGATCATGACCTGAGCTGAAATCAAGAGTCAGACGCTTAACCGACATGACCAACCATGTGCCTTGCAAACACTTATTTTTAGCAACAGATTTTTATTTTCCCAAAACACAATCTTATAAAGGCACTAATTTCTAAGTCAGGTAAAGTAGAGCTGTTCTGGTTGAAACATAAGCTGAGGAAACCAGAGCCCTATCTGTTCTGGCTCTCATTTTCAAGGAAGTGCACACACACATCTAACACAGCTCTACAGGAAGTTGAGGCTTACTGGATGACAACTTGAAAACCATGAGACTGGATTAATAGCCACAATATATTAAAAGCACCTGGAAAGCAACAAGAAAAATTACAAGTTAACCAATGGAAAAAAAGTGTGCAAAGTTTATGAAGAGGAAATTTACCAGGAAAGATATACTCATGGCCAGTAAAGATATGTAAAGATGAGGAACTTCTCTGCTAGTCAGGAAAATGTAGGTTGAAGTAACAGGAAAAAGACTTTACCCATAACACTAGTAAAATGCAAATATTTATATTATCAAGAAGGAAATAAAGCACTGTCATGGAGGTGGAAATCGAGCAGCAATTCCAATTTTAAACTGTATCTGCCCTTTGACCCAGAAAACTACTTCTAAGAATCTATTCTACAAAAATTCCAAGCATGTGCATAAAGATAAACATCCTTGAACGTATCTTTGTGCTTTTATTTTTAGGTGCAAATTTCAACCTTTATTTGTATTTTTTTTTTTTAAGATTTTATTTATTTGATAGAGAGAGACACAGAGAGAGAGGAAACACAAGCAGGGGGAGTGGGAGAGGGAGGAGCAGGCTTCCCGCAGAGCAGGGAGCCCGATGTGGGGCTCGATCCCAGGACCCTGGGATCACGACCTGAGCCGAAGGCAGACACTTAATGACTGAGCCACCCAGGTGCCCCCCTTGTTTGTATTTCTTGTTGCAGAAGTTTACCAAAAAATGCAGGCAAAAGGGAATATAAGCAAAAGGCCAAGTTTAAAAACATTTTCCTATGGCCAGTAAGTTCTAACTTAAAAGTAAGGTATGTTTTTACATTCAACCAATTACTTTCTTGGAATATTAAAATCTATTTATTAAGGGGCTCCTGGGTGGCTCAGTTGGTTAAGCATCTGACTCTTGGTTTCGGCTCAGGTCATGATCCCAGGTTCATGAAATCAAGCTCAGCAAGGAGTCTACTAGTCTCTCCTTCTCCCTCTGACCCTCCCCCTGCTTGCATGCTCTATCTCTTTCTCTCTAAAATAAATAAATAAATCTTTTTTAAAAATCTATTTATTGAAACACATATCAGGGGTGCCTGGGTGGCTCAGCCGTTAAGCGTCTGCCTTCAGCTCCGGTCATGGTCCCAGGGTCCTGGGATCGAGCCCCGCTTCAGGCTCCCTGCTCTGCGGGAAGCCTGCTTCTCCCTCTCTCACTCCCCCTGCTTGTGTTCCCTCTCTCACCGTGTCTCTCTCTGTCAAATAAATAAATAAAATCTTAAAAAAAAAAAGAAAGAAAGAAAGAAAGAAACATGTATCAGTTTACTTCTCCCAAAACCATTATTTCATGGTATTTGTCAGGTGCATAAATACTTACTTGAAACAAAAGAAAAACTTAGAACTCACAAATGTTCATATTAATATGATATAGAATCAGGTGGGGCGCCTGGGTGGCTCAGTTGGTTAAGCGACTGCCTTCGGCTCAGGTCATGATCCTGGAGTCCCTGGATCGAGTCCCGCATCGGGCTCCCTGCTCGGCAGCGAGCTTGCTTCTTCCTCTGACCCTCCCCCCTCTCATGTGCTCACTCTCTCTCTCTCTCTCTCTCATTCTGTCTCAAATAAAATAAATAAAATCTTTAAAAAAAAAAAATATGATATAGAATCAGGGCACCTAGGTGGCTCAGATGGTTAAGCATCTGCCTTCGGCTCGGGTCATGATCCCAGGGTCCTGGGATTGAGTCCCACATCAGGCTCCTGGCTCAGCAGGAAGTCTGCTTCTCCCTCTTCCTCTGCCTCTCCCCCTGCTCATGCTCTCTCTCTCTCTCTCTGTGTGTCTCTCTGTCTCAAATGAATAAATAAAATCTTTAAAAAATATACGATATAGAATCTTACAAGCAAGTCAGATAAATGTGTTTTAAAACGGTTCTTCAGGGATGCCTGGGTGGCTCAGTCAGTTAAGCATCCAACTCTTTTTTTTTTTTAAGATTTTATTTATTTATTTGAGAGAGAGAGACTGAGAGAGAGAGCACATGAGAGGGGGGAGGGCTGGGAGGGTCAGAGGGAGAAGCAGACTCCCTGCCGAGCAGGGAACCCGATGCGGGACTCGATCCCGGGACTCCAGGATCATGACCTGAGCCGAAGGCAGTCGCTTAACCAACTGAGCCACCCAGGCGCCCTAAGTGTCCACTCTTGATTTTGGCTCAGGTCATGATGGTTTCAGCTCAGATTGTGATCTTAGGGTTGTGGGATCGAACCCCCAGCGGGGCTCCACACTCAGCACAGAGTCTGCTTAATGTTCTCTGTCCCTCCCCTCTGCCCCTCCCCACTGCACACTCTCTCTCTCTCAAATAATTATTTTTACAAAAATAAAACAGTTCATTATACCAGTGACATGAAACACAGTTTCCAAGCTGTAATTCACATCCAATTTAAAACACTTTTTTGTTATATGCATACTTGGTAACACTTTTTTTATATTTTAAATTTATTACTGAAGTATAGTTGACATACAATGGGGTATTAGTTTCAGGTGTACAACATAGTGATTTGACAATTCTATACCTTACTCAATGCCCACCATGATAACGTAATCACCATCTGCTGCCATACAATGTTATTACAATATTATTGACTATATTCCCTATACTGTACTTTTTACTTTTGTGACTTACTTTATAACTGGAAGTTTGTACCTCTTAATCTGTTTCATCTATTTCTCCCATCCCTCCACCCACCTACCCTCTGGCAGCCACCAGTTTGCTCTCTGTGTTTAAGAGACTATTTTGTTTGTGCATTTGCTTTGTTTTTTAGAGTCCACATATAAGTGAAATCATAAAGTATTTGCCTTTCTTCATCTGACTATTTTTGAGTATTATTTTTAGTCAAAGAAATTTAGCAACAACCTCAGTGACTATCAGTAGAAGGAGACTTAAATAAATCATTATAGTCTCACCATAGAACACTATGAAATCATTTTTTAAATGGTAGATAATAAAAACAATAAAAGTAGTAGTTGATCCAGTAGAATGTTAAACTGGAAGTTTTAACCAAGGCACCAAGATGCAGTAAATATAGGATAGCGAAGTCAGTACCAACTGAACTTTCAATAAGAATAGTAAAACAAACCTATTCCTGAACTTCCAAACATCTCACCCTATTCAAAGATACAAAGGGATCAATTTATGGGAAACCAGAGGATGTGAAGAGTACTTCTTTGCCGAAAGCCACTGGTGTGCAATAAGTAGCACGGGGGGCGGGGTTCCTGAGGTGCTCCCTGTATCTCAAGTTAAGAGCGAGGGACTCGAGAGAGACGACGAAGAGAAAGAAATAAACACCTCCTGAGGTTAGCAGGACAGGGGATACAGTGACATGGGGTCTGATCCCATCTGAGAAATCGAAGTGGAGAGGCAGGCTGTCTAGCTTCTGATGGATGAATTGAAGGAGAGCTGGCTGGGTTGGGGGTGCCTGCAGCCCCAGAGTCTATGGAAGCAGGAAGACTTCCGTGATTCCCTCGGGCCAGATATGCACAGTGAGGGACAAACAGCCAGCCGGATGTCTTTGTGGGGCCTGTCTCGTGGGGCCAACTGAGAGGGTGGGCCACCAGGCCTCAGCAGAGAGAAGCTGAAGGTAGAGATGTATTTCTCAGGACTGTGTATGGGAAAGCAGCCAGGGGAAGGCCAGTTCATCATTCTTGTCAAGGGAAATACAGGTGGGAAGCCCCCAGGGGCTGGGATGTCCCAAAAGAACCCATGCAAACATCCATTAGAAAAAGAGTCCATTGTTAAAAGCTGCCCAATTCAGAAAGCACAAACTCACCCAACCATGAAATGGCTTTCCCATCCCCTTAGTGCCTCTCCTTCTCCCTGCCTCAACCCTGAAAGTGTCAGAGACCACAGAAGATGCCAGGAGAGGGGCAGGAGGATGGGATGGAGAAAGAAGAACCTGAATCAACCCACCTTTCCTAGGCGTGGCTTCCCACCTACAGCAGGTCCTAGCCGGATGACGGGAGGGGTTCGTGGTTTAACTATATGGAAGTAAGGCAAGTTTATTTCTCACATGGTCCTGATGTTCTAATTTCTGAACTGACGCTGTGTTTACAACCTTAAATGACTTCAGGATCTTTTATTACCTAAGGATGATCAAAGAGCTGTGGGCCTTGTAGAACTTTCATCTAGTAGCAGGGGAAACAACACCTCCTACTGAATAAAGTTTAAATGATCAAGAGACAATAAACAAACTGCTTTCTGAGTACGAGCCCTGTGAGCTCCATGTACAGATGCATTCGCGTTTATCAAGTGCTGATTTTGCCCAGCACGGTGAACACTTCACTGCAGTTTTTTATCAGTTACACTGTAGATGCTGCCGGAGAAAGAAGACACCAGGTTAATAAAGCAACTATAGGACAATAAAATCCCATTTAAATTAAACATAAACAAAGCAAAGCATTGTGTGTGTATGTTTATGTTCAAGTGTGTATATTTGCAAATGTTAGGGAGAATTATGAGAATGCATATTAGTCAGGGCTCCCCAGAGAAACAGAGCTTACATGATATGTGTACATATATAGAGAGAGATTTATTTTAAGGAATTGTCTTACACTATTGTAGGGGCTAATCTGATGGGGGAAAGCTGGTAGGCTGGACACTCGAGGAAGAGTTGAAGTTTGAACCCAAAGATCATCTGCTGGCAGAATTCCTTCTGGCTCAGAGGATGTCAGTCTTTGTTCTAATTAAGACCTTCAACTGATGAGATGAGACTCACCCACATCAAGGAGGATAATCTGCTTTACTCAGAGTCCACCAAGGTAAATCTTAATCTCACCCAAAAAACACCTTCACTGGGGCACCTGGGTGGCTCAGTTGGTTAAGCATCTGCCTTCAGCTCAGGTCATGATCTCAGGGTCCTGGGATCGAGCCCTACATCGGGCTCCCTGCTCAGCAGGGAGTCTGCTTCTCCCTCTCCCTCTGCCCCTCCCAGCTTGTGCTCTCTCCTTCTCTCTCTCCCCCAAATAAATAAAATGTTAAAAAAAAAAAAAAAAAAACACCTTCACAGAAACATTGAGAACGATGTTTGACCAAATATCTGGGCACCATAGCCCAGTCAAGTTGATACACAAAATTAACCATCAAAGGAGGATACACACCAAACTACTGATAGTGAGTGGGTACCTCTGGGGCAAGGAGCAGAAGGGAAAGGAAATCAGGCAGGATTTTCACTTCTTCCTCTATCAGTGTACACTATTCACCCCTGGCCCCGAGTAAGGAGGAACACGTTCTGCTCCTGCTCCAGCATTATAAACAACAATGATCTGAACCTTCTCGGGTACAGCCGTTTTCCAGGGCTAGGTGCTTTCAGGGCCAAGGATATATGCCTGCCCGGAGGCCTTGCCCACAATATCAGACTGCGTTTCAGGCACCTGGGACTCCAGAATGCCCTAGCTGGGGCTCTTTCCCAAGTCTGCCCTCTCCAGCACAGATGCACGGGATTAGTGAGTGCTCCCCAAGCCCTGAGAGGTAACAAGAGGCAGGTGTTCATGGGGCTGAGGGATGGCAGCTGAGGATGGATGGAGTCCGACGTGCAGATGGGGTTTCCCCAATGTGTGCCCAGGGCCCCTGTCAGTGGGAAGAGAAGATGGGTGGGGCACGGGCCAGGACCAGCTCTCTCCCCTATGACATGTTTTGACAGAGACCTCGAAAGAGTCCATCCACTTCAGCCCCATCTTCCATGAGTTAGGGTGGATATATTTGTCAACGGGAAACATAATTTAAAACCAAGTCTTATCCCAACCCAGAACGCTTTCCACAAAGGTAGTAGAGAAAGAAAAGAGTTATATGCTGAGTAAGTATTAAACCAGAATGGGATGCGCATCACAGGCAATATGCAAAGAGACTGAAGGACAGAAAGAAATCTCACCCACTTGCATAGCCAGGCAGACACCACCCACCATCTACAGGTTCTCAAGATAAACAGTGCCTACTCCCCAAGTCGGAGGACTTGACAGCACCATTTAGGCCACACAGTTCATCCAAAATTCACCTGGTAACGGGGGTAACCATCTGCGTTAGCTAATTGGTTTTATACGAGGGAAAAATACACTTCTATCTTCATGATAGAAAGTAGCTTTGCAATGGGGAGCACGGTGCCCACCAAAGTTAAGTTCCTACCCTCCCACAGAAACAATGGGGGCGCTAGCTTCCTGGATGATCGCATTTCAAAAAGACAACTCCCCATCCTTGACAAGACATTCCTGGGTCACAAAGAGACTCCCAAGAGACTTACTTAGCTTATAAAAAGATTTGCGCACATTTCAAAGAGACAGAGAAAGAACTTCAGTCACAAGTTTTCTGATGTAAATGCTCTAAGAAAAAGGAGAGAAGGGAAATCTCCTTATTTTTAACAGGAAGAATTAAGCCCCTTATTTTTAATATTTGTCCTTACAGTAAGACATATTTTACTCAGGAGTTTGCCACCTGAATTTCAAATCTTTAGGTATTCACACATATTACATGTGGAGCTCTATTTTCTTGTCAGGACCTGCCAATATTAGAATCAAGTCTGCCAGTCTATTGCTTGTATTTTTTTTTTTTCTAACAACAATAATGTAATACTTTGGTCATCCTAAAATGATTTTTTTTTATTTTAAAAAAAGAAACTGATAGAGGTTAGCAATTTATTTTACAGATAAGTAAAATGAGGCACAGAATCATTGGGCAACTTGCTCAGTCAGGGTGACTCAGGAAGTTAGTGAGAGAAGTAACCAGTCCTCCAGGTAAAGCTCAGCCCTCTTTCCACTGAGTTGTGGAACTTCCCATTCACTCAGACCGTTTACTATGACTTGAGGCTATCCTGACATATCTTAATATGTCTTGATATGGCCTAGGAGTTAAACAGTGACAAGGACCTCAGAAAAAACTCCATATTGAATTTGAATACTTAAAACTTCCAAAAACATGTTTTGAGCACATAATTGTTGTCTAAGAAGCTAGTCCTAAATCAATATGTCAGAAGAGGTTACTTTGCACCTCCAGAACTAAAGATTTTTTTCAACTGACACGTCCGTTTCCCACCCCCACGGCAGCTCCAACATTCACTATAAATCCTGAAGGCTCGAACTCCTCCCAGCCACTCTGGCTCTGACTTCCCCTTCCTCTAACTCACCACTTCGCCCGCACTGCACCTCCTCTGCTCCCCTTGGCTCCACAGCAAACTACACCTGGAATGCATCCTCATGCTCACCAAGGCTGCAAGCTACCAGACTTTACTGAAGGTTGCCTTTCTCCTTGAAATTCAGCTCCCCATCCTATTTCTCATTCCCCTATTCATACACACACATACACACACACACAAACGGATATATATATATAATATATATATATATGTATCCGGGCTCAAGACTCCCATCTTCCTTCCCTGATTCTCTGTTCTCTGGCCCCCTTCTCTCAAAACTCAATTCCTTTCATTTCATTATGCAAAACAGTTTAGGTCTCGCCCACAATTCGCTGCTACCTTAGGATATCCAGGACTGAAGGACCACCTACTCTGGATAGCATAAAAGAAAGAAAAGAGACTTTGTAATTTTAATTTTTTCTTTCTCCATCAGTGGAAGAGAGTAGCACAGAGATTTTTTTTTTTTCCCTACACTATCAATTAGGATGATTTCAGCAGTAAGTAACAGAAAACCCAATTCAAAATGATTTAAGCAAAAAGGATTTATTATATCATGTAACAAGAAGTCTAGAATTTGGAAGTTTTCAGGATTGACTTCAAGGACACAGGCTCCTCCATCCTTTTTGCTCTGTCATCCTCAGCTTACTGGCTTGGTTCTTAGAGTTGTCTCCTCATGGGTACAATATGGCTGCCATAGTTCCCGAAGTTAAATGTAGACACAACAATGTCAGACTGAGAAACACACTTTTCTCCCATAAGTCTCTTTTTATCTCTAAGTAAATGCTATCCAGCATCTCATTGATTGGAACTGGTCACATGTATCCCCCTAAAATACTTCGGCAGAGGAATTGATCAAAATTGGCTTAAACCAATCATGATTTGCCTCCTGGGACTGAGAAGGGGCCATTTCCTGAGCACATTTGTTGTGGTTATCTGTTTTTATATGACACACCATCCACAAACTTGGTGGCTTAAAACAACAATTTATTATCTCTCATAGTTTTGTGAATTGACTGGACTCAGCTGGGCATTTCTAGGGGCTCTCATGTGGCTACAGTCAGAAAATGACTGGGGCTGGGGTCTTCTGAAGGTTCAACTGGCTGATCTCCAAGATGGTTTCCCTGCTCACATATCTGGTCCTTCAGGCCTCTCTGCCTAGCAGAGTATCCCAAACTTCTTATGTGGCAGCCACAAAAGACAGGAAGCAGAAACTGCCAGTCCTTTTGTTTTTAAATATTTTATTTATTTATTTATTTATTTGAGAGCAAGAGTGCACACACGTGCACATGCACCAGTGGAGGGAGGGGGAGAGGGAGAAAGAGAATCTCTCAAGCAGACTCCCTGCTGAGCACGGAGCCCAAGTTGGGCTCCATCTCACCACCCTGAGATCACGGCCTGAGCCGAAGCCAAGAGTCAGGCACTCAACCAACTGAGCTACCAGGTGCCCCCAGTCCTTTTTTAATACTAAATCTGGAACTAGCCATTTTCTATAGGTTAAATAGTCCAGCCCAGATTCTAGTGATTCCAACTTTTCAGTGGGTGAGTGACAGGCATGTACAGGAAGGGAAGGAATTCATGGCAGCCATCTTTGGAATCAAGTTACCATTGGATTTCTGACCAACTTTCAAATAAAACTGGGATCCCACTGACAAGGAAAAAGTGAAAAAATAGGTGTTGAGTAGGCAACCACTTTAGCTTTTACTTGGTCAAATCATCTCTGTGGAGAAGAGGTCTGTTTGTAATCCAGCCTAATCATGGAGCTCCATTACAGATCTCAAACCAGCATGGCCATTCGTGAAGAACTACATAGACTCCTTTGATGTGTTCAATCACTCACTCAGTATTAGCTACCATAATTTTTTTAATCATAAGGTATTTTAGCTGACAGAAATTTAGAAATCATTTTATCCAACAAACCATCTTACAGATTTAGAAGCAAGGATTCAGAGAAATTATATGCCATGTCCAAGATAATAGTAACTGGCAGAGACAGGACATTGAACACTAACCTCAGGCATTTCTCACTTCCCCATTCTGCCTTCACAATATAGAATTCACATCTTCAGTTGTGTAGTAGAGTTAAAAGAGCCCCAGATTAGGAATCAGAGACCAAGTTTATGTCTAGTTTTGTGTTAGCCACTCAATATTCAGCCTCACCTTTTCCATAGTAAAAGACCTAATTTTATTTAGGGCATGTGCTTAATTAAAACACTGCTTTTCTCTAACTTCCTAGTAGATAGATACAGCCATGTGACAAAGTTCTGGCCAATAACATTGAAGTACAAGTGTGTGCCTTCCAGAAGCCTCTTTACAGGCTGGCCTTCGCCCATGGCCTTTTCCTTCCCCCTTTTGGCCCTTCCTCTACTGTGATGTCTGGCTCCACTCTGGTAGCCAAAGTGTAAGCAGCCATTTTGGGTTACACAAAGACCACACCCTTGGGAAGTGGGCTCCCAACAACTCAGTACAGCTACCCATACATGATTTTAGTTTCCTCCCAAATTTTCTCCCTCTTGGCTTTCCCAGTCTCCACACACAGCACTACTACCCTCCCAGACAAAAGACTACTTATAACTTCGGCATCATCTGCAGCTCCCTTATTTCTGTCACCAGACAGCAAATCCTTCACCACACCTTTCTGATTCTTTCATCACTGCCTGATTTGACTCTTCCCTCCTGGCCTGGCTCGGCCTGAGCAGTTATCTGACTGCAATGATAGTGCATCTTACAAGGCAGAAAAGAAACACCAGGGTTCGGACCTTCCTCCAATGAATGTATGGTCCTACCAAAGAGACAGTATGCCGAGAGAGATGACTGAGGCATTGCCCCTGCCCTCAAGGACTACCCCTCCTAGGGAAGTAGATAGTCATGTCTAAATAGAAACCAGAAACAAATAACTAGATGAAAATTTATTTTCAAGAAGAAAGTCCCAAAGCTAAGTTTCTGTTTGCCATTCAAGGAAGAACAATGCAAACACCACCCAGAATCTCTTAGGCCCAGTCTACACATTTGGAAGAGAGTCCCAGAGAGCCCATGCAATAACCAACAGCATACTAACTTCTGTTATAATCTCTTAGTGGTTGCAAAATGCTATCTATCGTTTTAGCTAAATGGGATTTGGGTGATTACATTCCTTCCAGCTCTAAATTTCTATGTTCTATGAAATACATAACTAATGACAGTTACAGCTATCCAGACACATATATATGAGTGCTTAGAGATGCTCAGAGTGATAGGAGTGTCTGGAGAGGAGCGAGTTAATCTAGGAGGGTTTAACAGAGGAACAACCCACAGAGCACTCCAGTAGGAATGAGAGCATGTTCCTGTCAATAATACTTCCACGTGAGTAACAGCCACAATCAGAACCCTCACTGTGCTTAACACAAAAAAGTTGCCACATATACATTTCTTTAGAAAATAAGACAATACTATTTAATAAAATATTATGGTTTCGTTGCACATATTTATCTCCTATATGCCTACTGTTTCTAAAAATGGATTTGAAATCACTTATAATGAAAAAACAGGAGGATTTGTAAAGGATGAGGGCGACTAGGGGTGCCTGGGTGGCTCAGTCGTTAAGCGTCTGCCTTCGGCTCAGGTCATGATCCCAGAGTCCTGGGATCGAGCCCCGCATCGGGCCCCCTGCTCGGCGGGAAGCCTGCTTCTCCCTCTCCCACTCCCCCTGCTTGTGTTCCCTCTCTCGCTGTGTCTCTCTCTGTCAAATAAATAAAATCTTTAAAAAAAAAAAAAAAAAAAAGGATGAGGGCGACTTATAACAGGAAACTAAATTAGAATGACTGAATTGATTGGAATACTTACCTCTGAGCTTCCTGGTAGCAGCTAAGGCAAAATGTAAAACATCCTGGATTACATAACTCTCATTAACTGCTAAAAAGAAGGGTATCGGTTTATCAGGATCTCTTTTTTTTTGTTTGTTTTCCTATCCCTACCCCCTGCCTTTGGCAACCACCAGTCTGTTCTCTGTTATCTATGAGCTTTTGGGTTTTTTTTGGGGGGGGGGGGGTTGTTTTTTAGATTCCAAATATAAGAAAGATCATACAGTAATTGTCTTTATCTAATTATTTCACTTGCATAATACCCTTAAGGTCCATCCATGTTTTCACAAATAGCAAGATTTCATTCTTTGTTTGTGGCTGAATAATATTCCATTATATACATACACACACCTGCGTGCCACAATTTCTTTATCCAGTCATGCATCAGTGAACTCTTAGGTTGTTTATTCATCTTCCCTATTGTAAATAATGTTGCAATGAACGTAGGGGTGCAATATCTTTTTGAATTAATGTTTTTGTTTTCTTCAGATAAATACCTAGAAGTAGAATCCCTAAATCATATGGTAATTCTGTTTTTAATTTTTTGAGGAACCTCCATGCTATTTTCCACAGTGGCTGCACTAATTTACATTCCCACCAGCAGGGCACAAGGGTTCCCTTTTCTCCACATCTTCGCCAGCACTTGTTATTTCTTGTCTTTTTGATAACAGCATTCTAATTGGCATGAGATGAGATCTCATTTTGGTTTTGACTTGCATTTCCCTGGTAACTAATGATGTTGAGCAGCTTTTCATGTACCTGTTGGCCATCTGTATGTCTTTAGAAAAATGTCTATTCAGATCTTCTGCCCATTTAAAAAATATCTTTTTAAAGATACTTTTTGAGAAGTATTTATTGTATAGAGCTTTATCAAAGGGACACTGAACAATTGGAGAATATTTTCAAGAGTAGATTTACAAATATTTTAAATCAATGCTCAATAAAACACCAAAGCATCGAACCATGTTATGGTCTGGGTAGGACTACCTAATTTAATGTGGCTGCTAACTACAGAAATCTATTTTTAAAAGAAATGAAGGTCCACTGCTAGAGACTCTTGTAAAATTGAATGTCCTAAGTTCAACTTCCTACTTAGCTGAGCTGTCACTCTGCACAGATACACTTCTGTGTGACCTGGAACTTGGCAACAGGACTGTGAGTGGTTCTCTGAAATCTCAGTCAACACTTGTTGACCGTTTGACCAAGGTAAGACAAACCAGTCCACCAAATACTACTCTACAGGATCACAAAGAATTCTCTCATTCTCAGCTGGCTCACCCTGAACTCTGAGTGCCCTGAACTCCACGGAAATCCACTGGCAGCACCTGGACAGTCTTCCCAAATGGACCGGGTGCATTTCCACAGTGCCAGATGTGAGAGACTGATACTTCCTCATTCTCCCTCCAAATGTTCCAAGAGCATGGACTCCTCTAGTAGCCCAGATGGATGCTGGTTTGTCCCTCTGACATCTCAGGTTTGGTCCAACCCTGATCACTATACACCTGCCCAGGGGCCACTGAGCTTCGCATCCCTAAGAAAGGAGCAATAGTTCTCAGCACCCAATGCTATTCAAAGAACAAGGACTTTGGACACCAAAGGCAAACCTTCCAGAGTAAGACAGGAGTCTGGCAACCACTTTCCAAATGTGGTTTCCCAAGAGTTTCCTGGAGGATTTAGAATCTACTTCTTACCCTGAATCCCCAGACTCCCCTAAATCCACAAATCAGATGCTAAAAGCTCCAGACGGCTTTAAACTCTGTTCCCTAAAGCACTCTGGGTCTCAAAGATCCAAAGTACAGCCCGCAGAGGAGTGCAGGATAGGAAGCTGTATATTTGTATGTGCTCCTTCCCCCTGGATGGATCTGCCTCTCTCTTGTTCATCTATCAAAATCCTGTTCATCCTTCAAAACCTGGGTCAGGCATTATCACTTCTGGAAACATTTCCCTGACAATTCCCTCTCTCTCTCTGAAAACAAATCACTCCCAGCCCTGCACTTTTGCCTTCACTGCATACAGACTCCATGATTGCCTCTGTCAGTTCACGTATGCAGTTCTTGTGTTTGACCCTACACTCCACGAAGGCAGAGGTTTTCACCCTTCTTTGTAATCCTCAGAGCCAGCAGAGGGCTTACCACTTTCTAGGGGCCTACACAGCATTTGTTAAACTATCTGATCAAGTTTTAAGCACAATTAAAAATTCCAAGGGTGACATCCAGGCTCTGCCAGGCTCCCGGATGGCCTGGGTCAGGTCTTCACACTTTCAGTGGAGTCCACCATACTTCAAATTCGATTCTTAAGAGTTGTTAGAGTTGAACTTTTGTAATTCAAGACCTGCGCTGGTGATAAGTCGGGATAAGGAGGGATTGTGTGCTCACTGATGTTACAGAACTTGTAGAAGGAAAGTGTTCTGAAATCTTCTTCTCTATGGTTCCCTGCTTCTCCCCATTCCCACCCCAGGCCCACTGAATTCATCCACCTTGGTACTTACTGAGAGCCTCTTCAGCTCATGGTAAAAAAGTCTCTCACTAGGAACCAACAAAGATTCTTTGCTTGGCCTAACTTCAGTCAGGTTCCTGAACCTTCTCCTGGGTCCATCTGTGCTCCTTCTTGTGAAATCTAGGTTAAGCAAGAATCCTGCTAAGTCATTCTAATAAGAACTCCCCCCCCTCAATATCTGATCATCTTGACATCTGACTGAGTTCCCCCCCAACCCCCACCCCCCAGGTGATGGCTGATCACCCTGTCTTCAGCAAGCATCCTGTCAGGTTGGGTTAGCCAGACCTCCCCTTAGCCCTGAAGTTTCCTCTCAGTAACTTCCCGTTCACTGCCCCCACCACACCACCCCGGCCTGCTCCTTGGCCACAAGCAATTCCCACTTACCCATGGTGTATTAAAGTTGAACCCAATCCTTCTCCCCCACAGCAAAATGCCCTTGCAGTGGACCTACAGCTATGATGATGATCCTGAATAGAGCCTGCCTCGCCATCTTTTTTCTTTAATAGAACCAGTAGGAAAAGCATCAAGCACTTAACTATTTCAGGGAAAAATGAACCTCTACTAACCTAAATCCAAGGAGAAAGACTCAAATGCCTATTTGCAAAGTGGGTTTTTTCTGTTCTTAGAAAGAAAAAAATGTTCCTTTCTCAGCCAGGAATGGGAGAAGAGCGACCACACCCCGGGGGGAGCATTAGAGAAGAAAACTACTGGATCCAAGGGCGCTGAGCCCACCCTCTCGTTCCTGTGTCCACGGAGCGTTCTCTGGGCTGGAGGGGCCTCTTGAGTCACTAGAATTCTGCCTGTCTTCCTTCCCCACCCATCCTTTTAAACAACCCGTGTGCCATGAGTGCCCAGGACATCGGCAAACTCCTCTTAGAAGGGGGAGTGAATGAGAATCATCACTTTCAGCGTGAGGGCGTAAAGGGAAAACCCTCTAACAGGCAGGGGCCATATGGAATCATTTTGAAATCGGCCACCCATCAGCACAGCAGGGCACATATCATCCCCAGTACAACAGCCTTCCAATTCTGCAGTGTTCTGCAGTACAGAACCTTCCCGTGTTAGACATCTGACAACTCAGCGCCGACGTTCCATTGGTCCCTACAGGACTCAAGTTAAGTGATCTATGGCGTGGGGAAGGAGCCACAGTGTCTGTCCCCAGGCGATGCAGTTACTCCTGTGTTTCTGACTGTGAGAAGTCCTTCAGATTTGCTCACCCAGCTTTCAGCTCCTACCCCAGCTTCCAGGACCGGGGGGCTCACTTCAAAACTGTGCTTGAAGTTAAAAATCTAACCTAAAATACACATTTTTTTACTTGGTGACTGAGGCATGAAATGGAATCATGTGGGATCAGGAAGTGGCAGAGTAGAACAAAGAAACAATACCAACAACACAGAAATTAGTGTTTTCTGAGCTCTGGGAAACATATGTTTGAGAAAGTTAATTCCCTGGGAAGCACTTGCTTCTATGTTGTAGTTTTTTCTGTTCTACTCTACCACTTCCTTATCCCATGTGATTCTGTTTCATGGCTCAGTCACTGAAAAGAAAATGTATATTTTAATTTTGAAGTGTGAATTCTAAAACATCTTTGAAGTGTGCAATAGTGCAACAAAGCTGAATCCCTGGGCCTGACAGATCAGCAACAGAGGTGAGAGGATTAAAAAGAAAAGTTGAGAGCACAAGAAGTTGATTCAGCAAGAAAATTTTGGATGGCATTAGGTGGTGAGGAAAAAATACGGGGCAAACTCACCTCCTGTGGCTCAAAATCAGGTAAATATTCAGACCACCAAAAACCAAAATAATTCAGGCACCTCCTGAAAGCAGGTGGTAGCAATTAACAGGAGAACAAAGGAGTGGTAAAGGTTCAGTTGTGGGGTTTTGGGGTTGGGGAGTTTGGTTTTGCTTTGTTTTGCATTGATTTTTCTGGGAGAAAAGCCCTGCAGTGTTTGAGCCCAATTAAAAAAAATTCTGATCTTAATCGCTTCACTTGCAAAGAAGAATAAATCCAAAAGAAAGGTGTGTACAATGTTAGTGTTTTTTTTTTAATCAGAAACACGGCATCTTAAGTTCAGTCACATTTTTTAATGGCGAAGAGAGCTACAATTGTTTTTCCAAGACAGTTATTCAATAATTCTTACTCTGTTTGCTGTTAGAGGGAAAATCTTTGGAATGAGGGAATTGACAGTCAAAGAGGCACAAGACCTGAAGAAGTTCCAACACAAAAATGCTGCTTAGGTCTGGCGGCTGGTCCTACCAAAGTCAAGGGCCATCTGCTGCTTGACCATCACTTGCTATTGACGCTTTTTAAAATTTATTTATCATAATTTCTTTTTGTCTTTCTAAAAAAATGGAAGGAAGGAAGGAAAGACGGGAGGGAAGGAAGGAAGGAGGGAGAGAAGGGGGGAGGGAAGGGGAAAGGTGAAAGGAAAGGGAAGGGAAGAAAAGGAGGAAGGCTCACTTTCTTATATCCTGAGAGGTAATATCTAATCTCAGTGGGAAAATCTTTATGCTCATATATTTTGACAATAACAACCTTTGCATTACCCAAGCAGCCCCGTCCTCAAGACTACAATAAAAATCTTTGTTCAAAAAGAGACGTGATTCCTGAGATAGTTTTCATGCTTCCATTTATTTATTGCAGCATTTATTTCTCAAGCCCTCACTGCACTTCTGAGGGATCTCAAGATTCCAAAAACCTCATTTGATGATGAAAAAAATACTGCAATGTTGTATGTGGAAAGCCATGTGTATGGAACAGGCCTGAATGTTATGGATTTAGGAAAAAACGAAGACGTGACGGAAGAAGAGAAGTCTTGAAATAAAGAGACAAAGAATCCCTGGAGAGCAATGGGCTAGCTGTCCTTCAAAAAAGGCCTTTAGCTGATGGCACATCTTTTCGGACTTCTTCAGTAAACGTTCAATTCTCTGTTAAACCTCTCCTGAACCTTTCACAGGCAACTTTTCGCTCTTATCTGTTACTTAAGACAAAGTGAGACAAATAACCCAAATGGAGAAACAAAACTGTATAGCAACACTTACTATAACCAAGAACTTAGAACTTTTCCCTTAAAAATGAGTGATAAATGTTTTGAATAACTTTGGCCATTTGTTAATTTTATTTAAGAACAAAACGTACAGAATCTGCAGAACGATCATATGTGCAAATGGCTCAGGAGGCATATGTATAAATTCAGAGATGAAATCCCTTTGGTGTTTCCCATATTTGAGCTCACTTACGTCAACAAACTTTGAAGTTATGGGTTTCTAGAGCAACAAGAATGTTCCAACTCCTCCACAGTGAATACTTTATACTTTTAAAAATATATACACAAAAATCAAATTGAGAGACGTTCAACAAAATCACTGATTTGCACTCTTCAAAATGTCAAGGTCACGACAAAGACACACTGGAGATTGTTCCAGATTGAAGGAGATTAAAGAGACTTGATAGTTGAAGGCAGTGCATCATCTGGGATTTTCTTTTGATATAAAGGAAATAACTGGGAAAATCAGCTATTTGAATAAGGTAGATTAGATAATACCTTACATCAATGCTAATTGTATGATTTTAATGATTGACTGTGGTTGTATAAGAGAACGTCCCTACTTTAGGAGACACACAATGAAGTATTTAAGGGAAAAGGAGCATCATGTCTGCAGCTTACTCTTCAAAACACAGTTTAGAAAAAAACTAATAAAATGCATATATGTGTGTATACATACATTATACACAAAACATAACCCAGGAGGTGTATGTTCATGGTTTTGCCACTGGATGGGGAGGTAGGCACATGGAATGGGGAGGTATAAAACCAATGTGGTATAATATAAAAATCTAGAGAATCTAACTATAGGGTACACGGGAATTCTTTGTACTATTCTTACAAGGTCTCTATAAATCTGAAACTATGTCAAAACAAAGAGCAAATAAAAAATATTTTTAAATAAAAATGTATAAGATTAAATTTTTTACTACATACATTCCTACATGGCCTTTAGCTGTATTTCATAAGAAGACTATATTAAAAGGTCAAGACTCTACTAGGGTATTTTATCCTAAAATTATGTATGAAAGAGCACTATTTCAAGAAGGAAATATCTAACAATAAGAAGTTAAAAAAAAAAAAAAACACAGATCATTACACTCACAGCCTGATATCTGGAAAAAGGCTTTAGAATAGAGACAAGTTCCTTACAGGTTAGCAATAAATATATTTTAAAATATAAAGCTTAATTTATTTTAGAAAAGGTAAAACATTATTATCAAAGGAAAGAATTATCCCCCCAAAATATCAATACCTTTTAAAAGAGCAAGATTTCTCTCCACCCCCTACTGTGCTAAACACAGAAGAAGTTTGGGGATAGGAAATTGATGGGAAAGGAAGTAACAATACCCATCACTGATAGAAGTCCCAGCGCAAAAAAATGCCCTAAACTGGGTTTTAGGCCTGGGTTCACTGGGATTGCTTTAACAAATGTTTTTTAAGGAGCATGTAAGAGTTCTTCAACATCTTTTACACCAGGCAGTGGATCCCTCCTTCTAAGGATGAGATTCACTCTACCCTGTAGATGAATTTATCTGGAACAAAGTAGTCAAGTAATGGCCCTAGACAGTCTGCAAAATCCAGTGGCAAAACCACAAACATACACCTCCTGGGTTATGTTTTATGTATTTAATATTAATAATTTAGTCAGGGCGCCTGGGTGGCTCAGTTGGTTAAGCGACTGCCTTCAGCTCAGGTCATGATCCCGAAGTCCTGGGATCGAGTCCCGCATTGGGCTCCCAGCTCTGGGTGGGGGGAGGCTGCTTCTCCCTCTGACCCTCTCCCTTCTCATGCTGTCTCTCTCTCTCTCTCTATCTCAAATAAATAAAATCTTTAAAAAAATAATAATAATTTAGTCATAAACTTAATAACATCACCTTTACAAATGTCCCTACTTTTCAAGTTAATGTCTAAGAGAATGGGTTGGTCTCCTCACCCTCTTCGATACAAGTTCTCCAGACTACAATAAGAGGAACCCATCATAAAACATGAATAATAAGGCCACATTACCAATCTCACTTATTTTTTCAATTTCAGTAAAATTTCAAACCACAGTGCTTCATTTCCCAATCTAAACATTTTATTAACGTATATGTTTGCATTTAATTTTATCAGTACAAAAACTCCTCAGTAGAGAACAAAGCAAATTTAAAAGCTAATCAAGTGGTGACTTGTTTAGCCCTACCCAAGTATCTCTAAAAAACCATGTGAATTGTCATGAATTGTCTAAATGTCAGGACACAGGTTTAAATTTTTAATAGTCCCATCTAAAAAATATGAAACCATTTTTTTTTTTCTAATTTGACTTCATTTTCCTTGCTCAGTGAAAACTCTACTCACATTCAGTTTGAAGTTTATGGCTTCAGCTCTGTGAGTTATATAAGCCCAAAAAGGTCAGCTCACTTATTTTAAAGAAGAAAGGTATTTTTTACCCTCATATGACTCAAATATGGCTAAAGTGACCCAGCTGAAGCTTTAAAAAGACTCACCTACCAGTAGTTTGGAAAGTTTTAACTCAAGACAATGGAATCCATAACTTAACATGATACTTTTCAGTAGCACATTCTTTTTTTCTTTTTTTTTTAAGATTTTATTTATTAATTTGAGAGAAGGGAGAAAGAGAGCGTAAGTTGGGGGGGTGGACAGAGGGAGAGAATCTCAAGCAGACTCCCTGCTGAGCACAGAGCCTGATGCAGAGCTCGGTCTCATGACCCTGAGATCATGACCTCAGCTGAAACCAACAGTCGGACAATGAACTGACTGAGCCACCCAGGCGCCCCCGCTTTTTACGATTTATTTAGTAGCATGTTCTTAAATTACCTTGATTACATGTTGTATAGCAACATATGCAACCATTATTAAACTCACCAAGTCTTAAACTGACAAGGGTTAAGAATTTAATACAATTACTGTTTGATTTGGCAATACCCTTTCTAGACTTTAAAAAAGAGGCTATTAATGTATTAATAAACTAATTTTTAAAGTAAAGCTGCTCAGTTAAACAAATAGGACCACTAGTCATAAAGTAACTATATTTGTTTCCCTCTGTCCTTTAAATCAGCCCTGTCTGGGGCTAGTTTTTCCTACCTCCTTTGATGAAAAGTAGTGCAGCTCCCATAGCTTTTCTGGATACTTAAGCCACAGAAGTTCCTCTGGTGACTCCAGTCCCCCAAACAGTCTCAGTTCATTAATAAACTATTCAATCCCTGATACCTGTCAAATTCTCCAGCTATGCCTAATGTTAAATTTTCTTCCCTTCTGCAGCTAAGCCTGATTCAGGCCGGACATCAACAATGGTGAAGGTGAGCAGGGGTGACCTCATCATTTACTCAACCAGCACTATGGTCCCCTCCCGACCGTACTCAACTCAGCTCCAGCCAAGGCTTCAGCAAGGAGGGGAGTGGGAGAGGAGGTGGGTCGGAGCAGCAATATAGTGTGAAACTGTCTTCCAGAAGCCTTTCACGACTGACTCTCTCTCTCATGGGCTCTTCAGTGGGATCTTGGGCCAGAGAGGATCTCTTACCTGCCAATTCTCACATCTTGAAGAAAGGATCTTCTTGGGCTTGCTCAAGTCTCTGCTATCTGGCTGTATTCCTCTAGTATCTTTTTGCCAAGGTCTCCTTATCCCTCCAGCTGGACCTTTGGGTTGGGATCTCGGACAATCCCACACCAGTTCTCACTCTCTAGTGGCCCACACTGGTTCCAGAGAAACCATCAGGCATTTGTCGCTCCACAAACCCTAAGTGTGAGGGCTGACCCCTACCCAGTAACCAATATTCCCCATTCTGTCAAAGCAAGCAACCAATGTCAGCCCCATTGAAGTATCTTTCCCTAGGCATAAGATGAACATAAGCACCCCTTCCTCCTCTCCCTTTGGAATTGTAGAATATTCCCTAAAGGGGCGCCTGGGTGGCTCAGTTGGTTGGGCGACTGCCTTCGGCTCAGGTCATGATCCTGGAGTCCCGGGATCGGGTCCCGCATCGGGCTCCCTGCTCGGCGGGGAGTCTGCTTCTCCCTCTGACTCTCTTCCCTCTCATGTTCTCTGTCTCTCATTCTCTCTCAAATAAATAAATAAAATCTTAAAAAAAAAAAAAAGAATATTCCCTAAACTTGCCCCAAAGTTCCTCCCCCTTTCCCCCAACTCTCCTATTACTCTCTCCAACAGCTCTTACAGACTAGAACAGCTAAGGGTTACAAAACCATTTCCCACACAACCCCTCCACAATTCCCAGGATGGTAGTCTGGAACTCGAGAGTAGTTGGCACCTACTGTCCTGTGACCTGAGCCAGAACCGATCACATTTTTAACATCCTGTTCTTAATACTTTTGCAATATCTGTTGCGATAATTACAATTACATTGGAACGTAACAAAGCCAGGATCGGAAAATGTGGTAGTAAGCATTCAGCTTATACTGTTTTAATGCAATATTTTTAGATGCAATATTTCGTGTACCAGTAAATCTAGAAGGAGGGAAAAATACATATTACATTTTTATACCAATATTAACGTGCCTGAGAGTTCCTATCACAACACAAAATTCTAGTGGAACTATTAAAAGTGGTATATCCACATGGACAACTTCTATCTACAGTTACCTCGTAACTGATGAAAATACTACATGTGCACATACATATTTGTTTTTCATTATTATTCACATTCTTCCACGGAGCTCTACAGGACCACTTCAGAAGGATTCGCAGACCCCAACATGGTACTGAGTAAAGAATTTCCTCACCACCAGAGATTTGGGGAACATGCAACAACCACTCTAGCCATTATGTGTTTTCATACACTTTTCCAATTTGTCTAGAAGTAGCTAAATGAGGTCTACAAGTAACTGCAAATAAAGTTGACCCCACAATTAATTATAATAACATTGCACAATTTGGTTCTCTATAAAATAAGCTAATATAAAGCTGTTTGTTCCCTTCCATAGGTAACTTTATATTTGTAATATTTCATTTCCTTCACTTCTGTTTTAAAGGAAAGAGAAAACATATGATAAGGGAAGAACCTATTCTATCCAAATTACGGCATGGCAATATTTATCCTGTCATTTCTCTCCATGTAACAAAGCAAACTACAGGATTCTGATACTTTTGGAACAAAACAGACTGTAGGAATAATTTATTCCAAACTGCCTGTGTAAGTTTCTTGCAGCTGCTGTAACAAATGACCACACACTCCAGAGGCTTAAAACAAATGAAATTCTTTCTCTCACAGTTCTGGAGGCTATCCAACTGAAATGACTATCACTGAGCCAAAATCTCAGTGCTGGCAGGTCTGAGCTCCCTCCAGAGGCTCCAGGGCAAGTCCATACTTCTTGCAGCTTCTGGAGACTGCCAGCTCTCTTTAGCTCCTGGTTGCATCACTGAAGTCTCTCTCAGCGGTCACAGTGCCTCTTCCTCCTCTGTGTGAAAACCCGCTCTGCCTCCCTCTCATAAGGACACTCATGATCACATTTAGCATCATCCAGGATAACCTCCCTTCTCAAAATCCTTAATCTAATCACATCAAGACCTTTTTCCACTTAAGGTAACATTTATAGGTTCCTAGAGATTAGGATTTGATCTCTCTGGGGGCCATTAGTCAGCCAACTACACTGCCTATTTTAGAAACAAGGAAACCAAGACCAAGAGAAGAGATGCTGTCCCCAAATCACGCACCTAGTTAGAAGTAAAATCAACACAGGAACATAAATTTCTTGATCCCCAGGTGAGTGCAGCCCCCTTCATTATGGTTCTGTAATTTTTTTTATGTATTTGTAAAATTACAAACTACGTGTGTGCACATGTATTTGTTTTTCAAAATTGGCATCATAATGTGTATATTTTTTGGCATAAACTTCTTTCCATATCGATTATTATTCTCTCCCTTCATTTTTAATCACTATGTACGATTTTATTGCAGTAGAGGTCAGCAAAATACATATCTCACTATTCTCAAATTCCGGGAAATTTAGATTGTTTCAAGTTTGTTTGTCTTGCCCACGAACATCTCTGTACCGCGATGAATATACTTGTACATCTTTGCATGTATTTGCATCTTGTATGTATTTCTGATTGATTTCTAATGACAAAATCTTAGAAACACAATTGTAGGGGCACCTGAGTGGCTCAGTCGGTTAAGTGTCTTACTTTGGTGCAGGTCATGATCCCAGGGTCGTGGGATCGAGCCCCACATCGGGCTCCAGGCTCAGTGGGGAGTCTGCTTCTCTCTCTCCCTCTGCCCCGTCCCCCCATTCCAGCGTGCTCTCACCCTCTCTAATAAATAAATAAAATCTTTAAAAAATGAAATACAATTGTACATGACAGAGTATGCATATTTTTGAGGTTGTAAAACAAACTGCCCCTCAGAAAGAACAAACGTCAGAAGTGTTTATGACCCAATGTTCTTATCAACAACAAAAATTGGCATTCTTCTTAAATTTTATCTGGAAAATTAAAAATGGTATACTACTGCTGTTCTAATTTGAGGCTGATGACTCTTTATCCATTCGTGTTTATTACTTGATGTATTGCCTACTCTCTCCCTTTTTTTTTTTTTTTTTTGGCCTACTTTTCTAGTGGGATTTATCTTTTTGATATTGATTTTCTGAGCCTGAGCACAAGGTTCAGGACTTTCCACTTCAGCTTCAAACAAAACAGCTCAAATTTTTCCTGTTTCTTTATTGGGCTTCCACAAAATGTTCCATTTTTTTTCTAAAGGGTTCCTCTCAGAAACAAAACCCTAATCAAAGGCAGTCCACTTCTTTACAAAAGCCACTCAATGACTTTCACTTTCCTATCACCCTCATTGTCTTGGTCTATAGTAGGAACTCCATAAATGTTGGCTGAATTAAGTCACTTGCCCAAGACACAACTGGTGAATGCTAGGTGGGGACTAGAACCTAGGTCCCCAGATTCCCAGCCCAGTGTCACTAACGCCACTGTCACACTGCTTACATTTCCTATGGCCCTAAGTTTTATAAATATTTGCTGAATAATTGTGCTAATCTCCTGCTCCATAGAAAAACAGATGCATACTTCAAAAAAAATATTTTCAGTCCCATCGTCATGGTTGGCCATGGTTGGTGACCTTGGCTTTCCTCAAGACTTAGGCTTGATTTGAGATGGGATAGACGGTCCCCCAGGCAGCAGAATTTGGAGAGAAGTGGTTATGGCAATACCCAAGAGGATCCAACTCCCAAAAGTCTTTTTATAGAGAATCCTCTTTATCGCGTACTCTTGTTCTTTCAGTACAAAATTTTGCACCTCCAGAAGTCCCTTTTTCTAATGCAAGTGCTCTTGGATAGGCCAGTTCCTTTGGTCCTTAAAAACCTTCAAAATGAATCAGAACAGTGCTTCAGATGACTATGCCTAGCCTGTATCTAGAGCTCTCGTTAAAAAGCTCCTTCTGATTCAGTTGTTCTGGAGTGAGGCCTGGGTTTCTGCAGTTCAAACAAGCTCCCCCATGCCATGGTGCTACTGAGCTGAGTGGTCTCTCTGAAATGAGCAAACAAGTCTCCAGAGAAGATCTAGAAGGAAGAGAACAGAGGCATAAATCTGATGGCAATGAGGCTTCTGCATGAGCTCCACACTCAGAAAGGCCAGCCCTTGGGGGGTTCATACTGTAGGAGGTTCTAAAAACATTCTAGGAAGGGCCTGAATGTGCTCGTGAGGGGCAAAAACGTCAGGACACCAAAAACTCTGTTTTGCTGGAAGCTGCCTCATTTGAAAAAAATAATAATAATAATAATACAAAGTTGGGTTCATCAAAGGGAATGGATGAGTCTTACGATGAGCAATCTATATGCCTAGCACCCACCTGGGCATTGATGAGAGCCGAGTGCCCTGGATTGTTCAATAAGACCCACTTAGCAGGCTCCCTTGACTTTCAGGTTAACACCTCATGGGGGTGACTAAGCGGTAAGCATGCACCTAGGCCCGTGGTGGCAGCAGCATCATCTGATTGGAGGGGACCTTCATCAAGGCTGGGGGACCGGCACGTTGGCTAAGCGCGGTTTCAGTGAGACCTTCACAAAGCTCTGTAAGCAGTTTGCCTCAGAGCAGGCAATATTCAGCCTTCCTCCCTCTGTGGTGTTATGCAGGGGCTTAGAGCTTCATTAGCCCCAGCTTAATTTTTACCAGATCCCTGCTGAGCATATACAGAAGCAATGTTTTTAATTGGCTATTTTTTTATATTTTGTACTTTTCCTTCTTCCTTTTCTTTTTTTTTTTTTTTTAATTTACACAAATACTACTGCACCAGGGAGATGAGTCATTGGTGAAGTTTGAAGTGTTGTTGGTTAGGACATTTCTAAGGCATTATGGTAATAATGCTCTACTCTTAAAAAAAATAAAAATCAATGAACATTGTTTAAAAGAACATCCTTCTCTTTTTAAACCTCTCTGATTTAGAAATATATAGAGATTTATTAATGATGGGAAATATCTTTGTATAACAAAGTAAAGAAAAACTAGCTCTAAAATACTTTCCCCAACTACTGCATATGTAAAATTATATCAGTAATTTGCCAAATTAAGTATAAATTTAATTTCTAGAAATGACAGTTATGTATGCTGTGCTTATCTTGAAAACATCTTTTCTCTTATTGAAAAAAAAAAAAAAAACCTGGATTATTTTCATTATTACTTGTCAGTCACAAGCTTGAGACAAACCCAAGCTAACCTCGTCTTTAACTTTTCAAGTTTGTTAGCACCAGTTTGCATTTCCAGAACCTGCTTTGAAGACGTGGTATCTGGTAATGGAGGTGTTTCAATTAGTCAGCACTCAGCCCTCCTCTTCCCAGAAAAACAAAATTTCTTGCAGGCAGATCAGGCCATTCTACAGGGTTTTTTTCTAGCTCTGATCTGCACTTCCCATGTTGAGAAGTTTTCCTACTCCTTTTCTACCACTGAAAAGTTAATGTTATTTTAAAACGTCCCCTGTCACAGCCCATATTCTCCCGAGGAGCATATTCCTTTCCATAGAATGGGCATTTTTGCAACTTAATATCTTACATTTGATTACCATTGGTGCATATTTAAGTGCTGTCTTGCTCATCTTGTTTATTACATATATGTATTAAAAACTAATAAAAGCAAAATAATACAAAAAATGAGCATTTCATTTTGGCATCCTCTCTGCTACAAAACCCTGCAGATGTTTGGCTGCCTGTGATATATTTTGGAGAATGGAATTTGCAACTGTTATAATTAAGCAATACCATTAAGTCACCCGAGAGTAAATTAGAAGCTAAACTGGTGCTGTGTGCTCAGGAACCCAAGATTATGGGCTGAGATCTCTATTCAGCGGATGAAGTCAGCTCCCTTCAAACTGATTCTGAAATAAAAGGTGTTATTTCTATTCCCCACCCCCAAAATACATAAGTGTATTAAACATGTCCCTAATACCGATTTGGCATGCCAGTTATAATCTTAAATTGTAGGGGGGAAATGTTTTAGTAAATAGAGCTATTTCTATTTTGCTTCTACTGTTTCAGTTGTAATGGGCAAGAGAAATGTGTAGGTCTGGATTATTTCCAGGGATTTGGCTGAGATCCACGGACTCAGTAGTGGTTTAAAAAAAAAAAAATAGGAAAGAAAGAAAGAGAAATCAAGAGAAAGGGGAAGAAAGGAGTCCTAGTACATCCTGTTGCAGTTAGAAATGATAAAGGTAATGTCACTTCTCGGGTTTTCCCTACATAATAGCATCTGGAGAGAGACAATCAAATCCCCAAAACCGAAAATAGAAATTGTCAGTAATGTGAATAGGACATTGATACAACAGTTGTCACCAAAGGCAGCTTACACAACCTAAAATCCAATTTATTTAGAATATTAACAATTACAAACATGTTAACTAATTACCTACTAAAATTAAACATACAATCTCAAACATACCACCACACTAAAAAGTCCTCTTTGACAACAATTTCAGTTGCCCAAACTATGACATAACGGTCTGGGCCCTTGTTATTAACTCCTCCCAGTGTGGTGTTTAGAAGTAGCCCCTCTCTCCTCAAGGTACGGTCTTTGAAAGAGTATTATGAGCACGGTCTGGGAGTTTGCCAGAAATGCAGAATCTTAGGCCCACCCAAGGCCCTACTGTATCAGCATCTATGCTTTACCAAGATGCCCAGCTGATTCAATCACATATTTAAGTTTGAGGACCACTAATCCAAGACCCCTTGGCTTCCTGTTTTTAGGCACCCAGGCAGCCCAATTCACAAAGCCTCTTAGTCCCAGGACAATTTGCATCCTTTCTCTATCTTCCCACTGGTGAATCACTGCTGTGATTCACAAACTGGCTCTCGCAGTTTGGCTGATCTCCCAAAAACCACATTCTGTTGTGGCAGCTTCCAGGAATTTTCCACAGATACCACTGGTCTTGAGGATTGAATCCCCGCTCTTCTTTCCAGAAGAGCTGCTTTCACTGAGCTCCTCACAGAAACAATGACAAGATATTGATGCTATACATGTTCAGTTTAGTCCTTAGACGGATCTTTCTGCACCTGAAATGCTGTCAGGATGGATCCCTTTTCTCCCCATCCCTGACATATGTCTTCCCGTGATCTCACAACCTGCTGCAACTTGGCAGCCCAAGTTGATGAAGTTTTCTGTTCTCCCACTTTTTCTTCTCGATACTACTCTGCTTTTCTTCTTCATCTGTCTGGATTGAACTGGTTTTCATCTGATATTCTTTATGCAAAAGAGAAACTCTTTTAGAGTGACATTTGTCCTTTATATATCTGGCCCATCGGGAGTGTGTCCTCCAGAATGATTCCACAGGCCTTCTTCCGTGGCCTTCTTAGGCTCCCACTCTTTGACCCTATCCCATCAATGGGACAGAACACTGTTTCCTGTTCTCTATGATTTTGGTGGAAGACTGCAAAGGACATCAATACATGAGGGCATAGACCCTCTAGTGATCTTTAAGAAAAAGAAAAAACACAAACACAAACCTAGCTACATGAGGTCCATAGCATCAAATTTACTCAGATACGAAATGATTTAATTATAGCAAAGTTCAGTCAATCACCATGGTGACTCATATATCAACCAAAAGGCCAAGGCAACCTCTGTAGATTCTTCTCCTCCCCAAAATATACTCGCTTGTCAGCTGCCTCCATGACTATGTTCAATCTAAGACATGCTACATAAGGTTTGCTTTTATTTCTACTTGGCAATTTCAGTATTGCTATGACTTCCACGATCTCTAGATCATGAATCACTTGAGCAAATAATGAGCCAATAAGCTCAAATCCGAGGGAAATTTCTGCAAAGCTGTCTTTTAACTCTATTTTCACACCGAGTGAAGTGTTTCTTGTCATAGAATAATAATCTGAAAAACAAATTCTGGTGAGATCCACTACTCGGTTTCAAATAGCATATTATTTTAGTATGTTAGAATAAACATTCCTTTATTCAATCCATATCTTTTCAGCACCGACTATATGCAAGGAACAAAAGAACAAAGGAACAACTCTTACAGCTAAATGATCTTTTTCTTATTTCTTCTCAAATCTAACACAAGGGCCTCCCGGCTAATTGAAAAGTCTCCATGGCTCTCCCTATTCCTAAACTCTTCCATCAGCCCAGGGAGCACCATAAATTCAGAAGAGGCCTTGAATGCTTTTCAGCTCCCCATGGAGGCACTCTCCCAAGCACCTAGAAGAGGGAGCAATTGATGGCAAATCAAACATAATTTTAGTTAATATGTTTCTTAGTCATCTCAGTTTAATTTTTGTCCTCCCCCCACATGGACCATTTTTCACACGACTTCCAATGGTAACAATTTCCCAGCCTCTTGAAACTCTATGTGCTTAGCACTGTGGGACCTAATCAGGTTTTCTGAACAGCTCCACGCTGTGCTCTCAGCACTCTGGGACAGTGCAAGACAACTAAAATAAACTAGGGGGAAATAGGTTTTTCCTTCCCGATTCCCAAGCAGCTAGTTGGTTCTCAACAAGTTTGCTTCTGATATAGCAGTCGGTCATAAAACCTTTGGATCCTATTGAGAATCACTGCCCCCGCTATGCGTCCCAAGGCGCTGGAAGACTTCTGGTACCAGCCGAGGACATGCGCCAGACAAAGGAGAGGCCACTCAAGAGAACAAGTCTCCATGCTGAACGCTGGATTTGTAAGTCATTGGCCGAGGAGAGAGATGGACGTGAGCAAATAAAATCTCATTGGGATGAAAGCTCTCCCAGTTTCAGCTACCTGCTCCAATTTGGACTGTTTTCCAGTTGCGATGTTCTTTAACTTGGAAGAACCCTTTATTCTATTTGTCTAAAATGTTCCCTGGTAAATTCCTCTCTTTTTCAGGTGGTAAGTTTTTGTTTTTGTTTCCAGAGCCTTTCTTTCTTAAGTTTCTCGGAGCTTCACACAACCTCTTTTAGGAGATATCATAAGGAAAAAAACCACTACAGAATTACAAAGTTCAGACAAATGCTGTCCGATTCTCAAACTGCAAACAACAAGATTCAGCTATCACTACCTAGAAAAACAAACCCCATTAATAATAATATGATGCTTCTGATACATTCCCTATTTTCTACTTTGTAAATGAGTCTGCTGTTTCATCAGTCACCCGTCAGGGTTGGCGAGAAGAGCGCTGGAGCCCCAGGTAATATTTTTGGCAACCCCTCCCCAAAACAACAAAGCCAGTCCCCCACTGATCGCTCTTCTCCATTCCTCAGGTCGTCCCCATCTCTCTAATTGGTATTCATCCAACACAGAAGAGTAGCTATCAGTACTTGATGATTAACAGCCTTGTGAGACCTTGTGCTAGCAGCAAGAGTTGGCTCTTGTATCCACCATTTAAAAGGGACGCTTGAATGTGAGATTCTTGTTTCAAAGAGGTACAGATGGATGGCCTTGTGTTTCCACTATCAGAATTTGTCATAGAAGCAAGAGATGTGCAGTGGAGGATGGCCACCGAAATCCCTCTCCAACACTGCGATCCCTCCCAACGTTGCTATATACGAGGGCACTTTTCAAGCTTGATCTTGATTCTACATTGCCCAAACATAAATAAATCACTTGACTGTTTAGTGTTGATACCCCTTTGTGTTTCATTCACTTTTGATCTTCATTCACTTTTCCCCACATTGATCTTTGTGCTGCCCAGCCCCTCTGACCCCCAGCAACCACAAACAAATTCAGGACCCTGGACTCCCTACATTGCACCAACTTCACGGAGTCACAGGAAATTGGATATTCATCTATATTTATAGACCTACTAGGGAGTAACCCAGAGTTACATGCAGAGTTCAACTTCTATTCTGAATGATCCTAAAGATATCTAGTTGCAAAGAATTTCGCATGTCAAGATTATGATCCCACCATATGGGGCTCTTTGCTTTGCTGTGGAATTGGCCGCGGGATTTCAGAAACATGTTTGGGGTCTCTTGGAACTACCAAGTCTGTTTGGACTGCACCAGATTTTATAAGCCATGGAGCAAATGTAAATACTTCTGGATGCTGGTACACATTTTATAAATAATTCTGGCAGTGTTTTAATTCTCCAGGACTTCAGGGGTTTGTTATATTCCATTTTTCATTATTTGTTCATTTCCATGTGGTCTTATTTCTGCACACACGATTTCTTGAAAAATGGAATTAGGTCCAGATTTAGCAAATACAAAAGGATGATTTGTAACATTTCTCTCATAAACTGGATCCAAGCAAAGGCAAAATGAACTCATTTATACTTAGTGAAACATAATTGTCAATTTACACATAAAAGTTGAAGGGGAAATTGATATTTTAAATGTCGCCAGTCTCTACAGTTGCTATCCTAACCTCTCAGGGTGACCAGGTCTTTCTCTCTTGGTCAGTTTTGTGCCCATGATCCCAAAGGGCCTGTATGCTTGACTAGGGGAAGCACTGACTAAGTGGCCCCAGTGACCAGCTCTGCTCAGTAGAACTATTTCTTTTTCATACTCACTGCCCTGCATTGGTTCCGCAGAGAGACTCAAGGAGAAAAGAAATGGCTAACGTTAAGGAAAAAGTCCTGAGCTGTTCATACAAGGACGCTCCCCTGCCTGAAGTAGTATTCAAGCAGGCAGCGCCGTGACCCCACTCCCTCACCTCTTTGAGCTCACTCAGCTGCCACCTTCTTAGGGAGGACTTCCCTGACTGCCCATTTAAAACTGCAACCCCTGCACCCCCAGGCCCCTATCCTCCCTCTCTGCTTGCTCGTTCTCCAGAGCCACTGTGTGCGCGCACATACAGACACACACAGACACACACCCACCAGGATGCAGGCGCCATGAGGAAAGAGATTTCATTTTGGTCTTTTTTGTCTCCTCCTGTGTCCCTAGTTCCTAGAATAGAGCGTAGCACAAGAGAGACACTCAGTAAAGATTTGCTGAATCACCGAATGAATGCAAATCCATAAACAACACGCATGTAAACACATTCCCAACCACCTTACCAGTGTATAGTCCACGCTCCCATATTCACGCCTGCCCTCGACTTTGCCTTATTGGGACAGAGCCTATGCGTGCTAGTCCCTTTAACCTGCTTTCATCTCTAGAAAGGTTGGAAGTAGGAGAAAAGGCATTTCCTCAACTCTACACTTTACTGCAAGTAACCAGTCAAGCTTCTAAATGATGAGTCCATGCCTTTATGTCTCCAACAGGCTCGCTCTTCAACTCCTGCAGTCTCAATTCTGACCCCACTCAGCCACACAAGAGTGCTGAAATTCTTCCTGCTCAATCGCTAAAACCAAGTGGACAAGTTCTCATGTCTCTCCCTCTCTCCTTCCCCTTTCCTCCCTTCTTTCTTCCCACCCTTCCTTCCTCCCTCCTTCCTGCACTTCTTTCCTTCCTTTCCCTCTCTTCTCTCCCTGCCAGCAAGCCACATTGCTGGGACTGACTGTCCCTTTCATTTGAGAGTTGCCTTAGCTGTCTCCATTCTCCGGCTGCTCTTCAGCAAGCTGCCGGGGCTTATCCATTAGATGCTGGGGTGTTCAGGGCCCAACCTACCATTTACAACTGGTAATTCCCCCTATACCTGTCTCCAGCTCAGGTCTTGCCTCCAAATTTCACACTGTGATTTCTACTCATTCACTTATGTCCACTCGATGTTTCACAGCCCCTCAAACTCCACATGCCTGGAACCAACCTGCTCATTTCCATGTTCCCTCTCACCGAAAGGCATCACCAGCTGCCCAGTCGACTGAATTAAAAACCTTGGACTTTCCTCTTACCCTCAAAATACTTCCATGTGACAGCAGTCGGCAAACCAGAGTAGGAAGCAGAAGTTTTGAGGCAAAGCAAACCTGGGCTCAAATCAGGACTCTCTGTGACCTTGGGCAAATGACTTAAACTCTCTGAGCCTTAACTTTCTTAAATGTAAAATGGAGACATCTGTCATCTAATAACAATGCTTATCTTTAAGAATTGTCAGAAGGGCTCATTTAGTCACTCTACAGAAAGAAATGTATCAGGTGCAGGGCGCCTGGGTGGCTCAGTCGGTTAAGCGTCTGCCTTCGGCTCAGGTCATGATCCCAGGGTCCTGGGATCAAGGCCCACATCAGGCTCCCTGCTCAGCGGGGAGCCTGCTTCTCCCCTGCCTCCTTCTCCCCTGCCTGCCTGCCGTTCCCCCTGCTTGTGCTTGCTCTCTGGCTCTCTCTGTGTCAAATAAATAAATACAATCTTTAAAAAGAAAAAAGAAATGTATCCGGTGCTATACTAGGCACTAGGTAGGGTTCAACAGCGAACAAATTAAGTTGCCTACTCTCTGGACCACATGCGGTAGCAGAATATGAGCTAAGTATGTAAAACATCTTATCCTGAATCGAACAGAGTCCGGAACACAGTAGGTGCTCAATAACTGGAAGCTCTTTGCATTATTATCCCAGTCACTAAGATCTGTTAAATTTACACTATTGATACCTATTAAATACATACCAACCTTCTTCCTCCCCTCCCTCAGTTCAGGCCCTTATCACTCCATGCCTGACTGATCTGTTGGAATTTCTCTCCTTCTGCCATAGACCGGATGTCTGTGCCCTCCCCGCCCCTTCCCAGCCCAGAACTCCTATGTTGAAAGGATGAGGGTGGAGCCCTCATGAATGGCATTAGTGTCCTTATAAAAGAGACCCCAGGGAGCTCCCTCATCCCTTCTACCATATAAGGACACAGCAAGAAGACAGCCATCTCTGATCCAGGAAGCAGGCTCTCACCAGATATAAAATCTTCTGGCACCTTGGTTTTGGACTTCCCAATCCCCAGAGCTATGAGAAATAAATTTCGGTTGTTTATAAGACATCTAATCTATGATATTCCATTATAGAAGCCTGAACTGAGACATCTTCGAAAAGGTTTCCCTACTACCATTCATTCAGCATTCATGCAACAAATACTTAAGCTCCTACTCTGTGCTAACTAGCTAAGTAGTATTCTAGAATCTGACAATATAACAGTAAAAAAAAAAAAAAATAGACCCACCTGCTCCCAAAAATCCCTCCCTTATGGAAGTTACATGCTAGTGGGTCTTAACTCACTTTGGTTCATTCTCCGTAACAATGTCGGAAGGGTGTTCCCAGCTCTACATTCATTCTTCAGGCTGGAGGTGAAATGCCACATGCCCGGGAGAGCTTTTCCTCACCTTACAGACTGGGTTGGGTACCCAGGTCATATGTCTTCACAGTGTCCTGCCTCTCTTCATTATGGTCCTCATTACTCTTGAAACTGCTTAAGGATGAAATTCAAACTTTTCACCGAGATATAATAGATGGCTTTTACTGCTGGTGGATCCGGCCCCTGTGCTCACACTCCCCATGTGCCCCGTTCATCACCATAGCAGCTTACCAGAAATTCCCCCAGTGCCTGGCATGCTCTCAGTTCTCTGGGCCTTTGCTCATAAAAGGAGCTGGCATTGCTTGAGGCCTGGCAGAGGTCAAACATGGTACCAGGTACTTTTAATATATGATCTCATTTAGCCTTCAAAACAACCTAACTAGTCAGAACTTTTTCTAAAAAAAAGATTTTATTTATTTGAGAGAGAGAGAGTACAAGCAGGGGAAGATGCAGAGGGGGAAGCAGGCTCCCCCTGAGCAGGGAGTCCCATGAGAGACTCGATTCCAGGACCCTGGGATCATGACCTGAGCTGAGGGCAGACGCTTAACTGACTGAGCCACCCAGGCATCCCAAGCGTCCAAGTCTTTATCTCAGCTCAGATCTTGATCTCAGGGTTCAAGCCCCGCATTGGGCTCCATGCTGGGCGTGGACTCTACTTTAAAAACAAAACAAAACAATGTAACTTATTCATCTGTAGACCCTAGTGCCTGGAGCTTCAAGTGCTCAGTAAGTTTGTTGGATAAAATTGAGCTAACATGGTGCTTTAATGTCACAAAACCATATGAGACAGATTACCTGCTCCATTCTGCACATGTAAAAACATGAGTGTCAGAGGAATGATGTGCATCTCCCCTGTTCATAGTGTCCTGAGTGAGCCAGAGTGGGAACTAGGTCACCATGGGCTGGTGCCAGGGCTGGATAATTTGGTTAAAAGAGGCTAAGAGTGAAGTGAGTTTGAATCCACGTTTTAAAGAATGCTGGGAGTCAAGAGAGGAGTAAGAAAAATAGGATGTTTGGAAGTTAGTGGACATAAACCAAGCAAGGAGGAGTCTAGATAATTCCCACAAAAGAGCTGTTCGCATATCCAAGATTTACATTTACCGGCTGTTGGGTGGAACTGGTCTGAAAATGTTGAGGCTAGGACTCCAAGCTGAGGTCCTCTCCCACTAAGTCAAATGCTGTTAACATTGGTTTTTATGGTATAAAGCTCTTAGTCTCCTTAATCCATTTTGTGGGTTGTAGATGTCATTCCCATCTAACATTTAATAACTTCCCTTGTGTAGCTCAAATGTGGAAGGTGATTAGGAATCAGGAATATGTACTGAAATAACTTACCTCCACTTTTATGTTAATAGGAAAAGGGCAGGGGAAGAAGAAAAGAATTAGGGGGTCTATGGCACCTTGTGTCAGGGCCATCCGCTGCTGCCTAGTCTCGCCAGGGACAGAGGCTCGTCGTTCTGAAAGAGCAGCTAAAAACCTAGCTGCTCAGGTCAGGGGCAATGTGCCTTCCAAGAAGGCACTGATGCAACGGGCAAGAAAACTGCCTTCCAGAAAGGGGAAGCTCTGGAGCGAAATGACCCTGTGGCTCCTGAGAGAAGGTAAAAATGATTCACGAGAGGGGAAACAGGAGTAAATATGACACAATGACAATATTTGAGTCTACTAATAATATGACTTGGAGGACTTTTTTATGATTCTTGTTTTGGGAGAACTATTTTAAAATCCTTCACTGGCCAAGGCAGACGTGGGACTGTTAGCTGGACCGATTAATTCTACATCTGTTCTAACGCAAATAGCCAACAGGCATATTATTTCCACATTCCTAAAGGTTGGTGAATAGCAGTGGAATTAATTCTTGAGTACATATAAAAACATGCTCTCCTATTTATATCCCATCATGTTTTTCTTCTTAGAGATGACACACAAGCAGAGCTTCCATTCACAGTCCCTGATTCCTTACTAAGGCAACCGATCCTTTCAAAAATTGGAACCAAAAGGTTTTGGAGTTTCTATTATATGAATGCTACAAAAACTGTGAAATTCACTAAAACTGTGATCCTGGATTTGATTCAGATAAGCTCCTAATAATAACTATAACAAAGTATTTGTTAATGTTTGGTTTTCCTCATGGGGTTTACTTCTGAGAGTAGGTTCTCCATCCAAGTCTAATCCAACTGGGGGAAGGGGGTATATATATCTGTTAAGTATTACATTTCATTAGTTACTGTAGCATAGAATTGAACACTATTCAAGTAGCAAGAATAAAAAAATATCACTGGAATCCTAGGCCTTCAGAGAATATAAAAATGAATTAATAATAGTCCTTGCCCCCTGGAAGTTTACAATCTAGCAAGAGGATAAGACAGTAGGCTTACATAAGAGAGCTTCAAAGAAAATACAATGTGGATTCAAAAGAAAAGGATGGGTTGAGTGAGAGACAGGGACTGCTGCATTTGAGGTTCCTGAAACATGTTAGCAAGAATATACCAAGGCAATGAAGAGGAATAGAAAGCTGCAGAGCGGTAGACATCTAAGAGGACAGGAAAGTGTGGGATACTCCCACCCCATTTTCCTTGGTTCTGAACACTGATCTGTAAGAACTGCATGACTTCTCTTTTTCTGAAAAAAACAAATTGATTATTAAAACTGCACCACAGATTTTTTAAATTTTGTTCTGTTTTAATCATCACGGCTGTTGATCACCAATCAGTAAGCAAATTCTTGATGTTATCTGGGCATAACAATCAAAAGAATCTGAATAAATCAAGCTGATTTAATGGCTAATGTGAATACACCAGATCTTCTATTCATGATTAATTTTGTTATTTGCCAGTTGACCCCAAAGTTGCAGTCTTTGGCAATGAATAGACAATGTGTAAGGAGACCTCAAAATTAGAACTTGCCCCTCAGTCCATGCAAACATGGTGTTATATAAGACCGCTGCCTCAACTTTTGCCAACAGATGATCCAGCAACCACTCCCTTGAGAATCATGTGGAGTGAGTATTTATGAAGTTACATCACTCAATGTTCATCTTTCTTCTCCCACTGATATATCTTTTCTTTGGAAATGTGCAGAGAAAAAGCAAGCATAATATAATACACCTGATAATAATCCAGCAGAACTAACTGTAAGCAAGGAAAGGGGTTTCATGTAGCACAAGAGATAGAAGGGCTTTACACTTGAACTCAGACATGCTCAAGTGATAACCTACTCTAACTCTCCATATTGCCCTGCCTGTAAAATGGGGCTAATTCAACTCACCTAGATAACTCACAGACATGATGGGAAGATTAATTATTCAGGGTTCACTGAGTGCTTTCAATATGAAAAGCACGATGTATGTCACAAACAGAGGGCTGTGACTTCAGGGGAGACAATAAACAGCAAGCACAGATGAACTTTTAAAAAACAAAGGCCCTATTCTCATGTAAATACTCAGTAATAAAAGCTATGGAAAGAAAGCCACAAGAAATATAAAATATAAACAGAATATTTTCCATGAGGAGTCAGCAGATTTTATCAAGTTAATAAATTATTACAATAGAGTATATAAAATCAAACTCCTGCAGAATCAAACCAGAGAATATAACACGTGGCTGCTGGGATTATCTGGTGGGAAAGATCTCATTGATTTTTGTAGAGCATTGGATCTGGGAGATTTTTAAATTAGGCAGGGATGATGACCCAGTTTGGGTGGGAAAAGCTTAGAGGTTCCCAAGGAAGAATACAGCCCAAGAAGAAATCTCCGGAGGTAGTTATTTTTAACTTTTCAGACCAGCTTGACATGAAGAGAATTCTGAAAACTGAATGCAAAAAGTAAACATTTTAAGAACTTTGTTATCATTTCTCATTGTTGTGACCCTAGCAAATAATTTAAAAGAACAGGCAAAGTTTATTTACAATTAAATAGGGATTTGAGGAAATAAAATTGAGCTTGTTTTTTTATATTTACCAGTATATGAGGAAACAAAGTTGGGTGAATTTTCTCTTGGACTGTGACTCGACTAAGAAATCCTTGCACAAAATAAAGATCATAAGCATCAAATACAAGATGTATTAGAAGTAAGAGTGCCAAACTTAAAAATCAGTGGAAACATTATAGAAGCACTAAGAACATTTTTTACAATTATATGCCACTTAGCTATTGTCAAAACAATGCGGCATAACAACAATCATTAAAAACTAGTGACATGCAACAATAAGCATTCGTTCTAATGTTTCTTTGAATCATTTGGTGTGGATCTGCTTCACACACAACACTGGATCTGCTCCTCATGTTTCTCATCCTCCTTGAACCAGTCAGCTAGCCAGGGCATGCTCACCTCATGCTTCTAGACTCTAGACCCACAATTAAAACTTCCTTCCGTAAGCCAATGCAAGGAATACTGACAAGCTCAAAGTCAAGGAGCAGGGAGGTACACTCCATCCATGTCATGAGGATCCAGCAAGGATGTGAATGCAAGGAAGGGTGAAGAGTGAGCCCAAGAATTCCAATCGCATTTTGTTCCAAAATTACGTAACAAAAAAACAAAAACAAAAAACACTAAACCTCTGGGAAAATGGTCCAGAGATAGAGATCAAGATGGACCTGAGATACAGAAACACAAGCTTTTAACAAAACCTTTGTTATAACAATGATGTTTTTAATTTCCTTTCCATCTATGTGTACATTTTCATAGTATGTACATACATATTATGCATATGAAAATCCTAATGGCTGACATTAATCTATTCTTTTCTTACTGATAAAATGATCTAAGAAATTTTTCTTTTTAAAGAATTTTTAAATGGCCCTATAATATGGAGAGCTTAGCTCCTTTGAAAAGCATTCCCCACGCTGAAAGGTTTTGATTCATTTCTGCATATCACAAGTAAACTCTCAAAAGGCCTTCTACCAAGTGACCATCTCCAACCACAGAGGTGAATTTCATCTCCACGAATTTGGGTAGAGTTTCAAACTAATGAAGAGTGACGGCAGCAGCCCCAGGATTTCCATACCACCTTCATCATCTCAACAAAGTGTGTAACGGAACCTCAGGAAAGTTAACTACTAAACATACTTCGAACTCAACTACCCAGAGAATATTTTCCATCTTCAATATCAACCGTCCTGGTGTAAGTTTCTTTTTTATCACCATGATTATTAAAAACAACTTCTTAAACCATAACTTTAACCTACAGTGCGCCTGGCGGTCCCGCGGTTCTCTTATTTCAACAAGTGTTTGGACAGAATAGACCCAGGAATGCCCTTTCTACCAGCCTCCAAACACCTTCCAAACTTTTTTCCAGTCGCAACCTTCACAACCATCTCCTCTGCCACCCTCTGCCGCCGGGACCAGCCAACACCCTACTTTGGGCTTAGCTCCTTATTACGGATCAACCATGAGCCCCCAGATCCGTCAGAATTATCCCACCGAGGTGGAGGCCGCGGGCAACCGCCTGCTCAGCGTGCAGCTGCGGGCCTCCTACACCTACCTCCCTCTGGGCTTCTACTTCGAGCCAGACGACGTGGCTCCGGAGGCCGTGGGCCATTCCGCCAGTTGGCTGAGAAGCTCGAGGGTGCCGAGCATCTCCTGAATGCAAAACCAGCAGGTCGGTCGCGCCCTCTTCCAAAGATGTAAAAGCTGTCCCAAGATGAGTGGGTAAAATACTGGACGCCGTGCAAGCCGCCCTGGTTCTAGACAAGAACCTGAACCAGGCGTGTCTGGATCTGCACGCCCTGGGGGCTGCCGGCGCGCACCCGGCGCTCTGGGACTTCCTGGAGCAAGCCACTTCCGGGATGAGCAGGTGAAACTTACCGAGGAGATGGACGACCACCTGACTCACTTCCGCAGGCTGGCACGTTTAGGAGCCTCTGGAACCTGGCGGCCTTTGAGGGCCCTTCTGCCATTCCCCTGGTGCCTAGGCTTGTGCCTGAGCCTCTCCCTGCAGCCACTAGGGAGCTTTTCAACCACCCTGGAAACAAAGCTTTTTTTTTTTTTTTTTTATTCATGAGAGTCAGAGAGAGAGAGAGAGAGAGGCAGAGGGAGAAGCAGGCTCACCGCCTAGCAGGGAGCCTGATGCGGGACTCGATCCCAGGACCCCGGGATCATGACCTGAGCCGAAGGCGGACGCTTAACCATCTAAGCCACCCAGGCGCCCCTGGAAACAAAGCTTTTTGCAGCAAAAACAAAAATATGTGGGTGTGTGTGTATACAAATATATATACATATATACCTATACATATATATTTATATTTTACATATATGCAAAACTTTAACCAATCAGATAGAAATACTGATAATGTTCTGTGTTGGTAAAGAATTAAACAGTATTGGGACGCCTGGGTGGCTCATTTGGTTAAGCGGCTGCCTCCGGCTCAGGTCATGATCCCAGAGTTCTGGGATCGAGCCCCATGTCCGGCTCCCCGGCTCAGCGGGAAGTCTGCTTCTCCCTCTCCCTCTGCTTGCTGCTCCTCCTGCTTGTGCTCTCTCTCTCTGTGTCTAATTAATTAACTAATTAATTAAAAAAGAATTAAGCAGTATTTACACTGTTTACTGGGGAGTAAATTCAGGCAAATTTTTGGAAGGCAGTCTGGCCATGTATATCAGAGAGTTAACTGATATGTGAGACTATCATACCCTTTGATCCAATAATCCCTCTTCTAGGAATTTATCTAAAGTAATTAAGTACAAAAAGAAGTGCACATAAGGTGTTCATTGTTCTATTATTTATAATAATAAAAAAATAGAATCTATTTAGATTCTCATTAATGGAAAATTTGTTCAATACCATGGAATATTAGGTAGCTATGAAAAAAAGCAACACTGATCATGTAAAAACACCCAAGATATATTACTGACTTAAAAGTATTAGGTTAAAGACCAGAATATTGTGTATTATATATATATAAAATATATATTTATATTTATATATAATGGAAATACCATATGTGCTTATGTAAGAACAGCTATATACTAAACTGTTAACAATGATTATCTCTGGGAAGAAAGGGTTTTTTGGTAGAATGAGGGGCTGGTTACTTTTGTTTTTCCTTCTTACCCTCTTACAATTTTTGATTTATAAAGAATATGTATTACTTTCATTTTTTCAACAAAAAATACCTTTTCAACTATTTTATGTCTTCAAAAATCCTTTTCAACTGTTTTCACTTTGTCCTTCATACCACCTATACACAATAAAACCCCAACAAAATCCCACATATGCAGAAACCAAAATATTGAGTAATATGCATTATTATAAAGTTGATGAAAGTTTGGGGGAGCCTATGGAGCTAGCTACCAGTAGTCCTGGGGCAGGTGCTGGATCCGAACGAACATGGTTTGGCTGAGGTATGGTTTGTGTATCAGTTGCGATGTCTACTCTGATTTAAATATCAATAGGGACAACTCTGGGCTCATAACTGGCTGAGATTTCAAAGGCAGTGCCAACAACCCAGTTATCTCCTTGTTAATTGGTACCCATTTCACAGCCATGGAAGTAAGTCTAAGAGACTACTGAGATGTGGCAACACACTCTCTGCCTCCCTGCTTCCAAAGATGGGCTTACAATGCTACTCTCCTAGCCAGGTCTCGATCCAACCCACGGCCACCGTCTTACCCCCAGTATAAGAAACTTAGCCTGCCCCTATTTGAGAATGGGGCTGAGTGAGAACAAGAGCCAAAGCCAACCACTTCTATCTGATTTTACTTATTGTGGGTGCCTTGTTGCAGGCTTTACCATATATACTTTTAAATCATCAGTCTCTACCAGATTGCTTTCATGCATTTTTTCCCGTGCTTTCTCTACGCCATTCCCTTCCACATTCCCCCAGGGAGATTTTTTCCCCCACTCGCCCTTCAAGAGGCAGTTCAAATGCAGTCCCATTTATGTGAAGCCACAGAAATTCCTGTCCTCAACTCAGAAAATGCTTCACTCTCTTCTCTGATCTTACCCACTACTTTGTACTTCTGTCGATGCACTGTGAACACAGGCTTGCCCTGTAATTTGTTGTGTACATTTCTGCCTTCCCAAAAGGTAGTAGGAGCTTTCAAAAACTCTCTCACCACCATCCTCATGCTCTACTTACTCTTTTCTGCCTGCACTATACTTACCCAGCAAAATGTCAACACTGGGTTAAGCCAACCACCTGCCTTTTGCACCCCTACACCGAGACTGCTGAAGAATGTAAGTAACAATGCGAAGTGCTGTCACTACTCCATGTCTCCAACAGTAACTGGACCCTGAGTACTGCCCAGGACAGCCCCTCCCCCATCGCTTACACATAGCAGTCCCTCAACATCTTCCCACCCTACTCGAGCTGTCTGCGCCCACCAGATTCCTCCCCACCCTCAGCAGGTAATTTGGATTACTATTTTAGAGAGACCACTCACCAGGAACTGCCTCAAACTCTTCTCCACTTCCATCTCTCCCCCATTTATGCCTATGTATGTAGCCAGTGGATGCTACTGGTGCCCCACTCAGATCCCCTTTATAAAGTGGCAGGTGTTCTTGTCCCTCAGCCATTCCGCGGGCTGGTTGTTTAAAATTCTTAGCTACTGCCTTCCCTAGAGAATTGCCCTCAGCCAGACAGAACCCACATAGTCTGGAAGATTATGCCCCGCTCCTCTGACGAGCAGACCTCAACCAATGAATGATTGGCACAGGAGGAAAAGGCCAGTCTGGGCCTCAAGGTGAGTAACCTGGGTGCAGTTTATGATGCTGCCCCTCCCTCTATGATCACAGATGATGTTAGTTTCCAGTCTAGATCACACTCTTGACTATCCTATCATCCGTCTCCCATTCCTTCTCCTGAGAGCACCCCCCCACCCACACTCACTTGAACGAGAATCCCTGTCCCAGGCTCTGCTCCTAGAGAACCCAACCTAGGACACATCCTGATCCCTATCTCCTTTCCTCCTGGCAGTGTGGGAAAGGTGACTCTCTCCTGTTCAAGGCCAATGTGCTCTGGTCCCTGCCCTCTCCTTCCTTCTCACAGACTGTCCTGTCGTCGGCTCCCTCTCTTTCCTGGAGCTTCCAATTCTCCCCTCTTCATTGCCTCTTTCCCATACGAATATATTCAAGATCATTCTTTCTTACAACTAAACTAAAACAAAAAACTCCACCAACTATCTCCCTCTTATTTTCTTTCCCGTCTTTACAGATGACACATATTGAAAAAGCAACCTATAGCTACTATTTTCACTTTTTTTCCTCCTAGGGTATGTAATTCCCTAAGATACAGAGTATCAAAAGAGGAAAAGACATTCGAAGGAAAATGAATTCTGTTTCTGATACGTTAAGTCTGAGATGCCTATCATATTAAATTTAAAATGTCTAATAGGCAATTGATATTGAGGGTTTCGAGAAGTGATGTGATGGTAAATATTTAACTGGCTCTCTGGCGGATGCGGGAATGCACATATATATCTATACATAAGTTGTACACATTTTACTGATATGGAGGATGTGTAGTTCCTAATTTACAAATAATAATAAAGCATATAATACTCTTTAGTGTAAATTTCTTTTCACCAATCAATTCTCACAAAATGTTTTGTTGACTTTTGCAAACTCTTGTATCCACAGCCAACCTGGGATTGCAGCTGATGAATAAGGACACTTATGGCACAAATATGGTTATTTATGTTTACATTAGGAAGTGACAGAAAGTGAAACGCTGAAAACATGGGACAGAACTTCTCTTGTGGCGCCAGGGTGGATCCGGTCAGTTAAGCATCTGCCTTCGGCTCAGGTCATGATCTCAGTGCCCTGGGATCGAGTCCTGCATCGGGCTCCCTGTTCAGCGGGGAGTCTGCTTCTCCCTCTCCTGCTGCCCCTCCCCCTGGCTTGTGCTCTCTCTCTCAAATAAATAAAATCTTAAAAAAAAAAAGAACTTCTCTTGTTCACTAGTGATATGAGCACATTTTTTTTTTTTTTGCTGAATTGGGTAATAGTTTTTGAATATTAGAAGAATATTTCTTCAATTTTTTGTGTTACTCACAATGTAACAGCTATAGACCAACACACTATTAAGCTTAATCTCCATTATTAACATGTACTCAGTCACTTTCTCAAGTCTAGACAATCAATAAAACAATAGACTAAGGCCTGATTTGCAGCATTTCCTGATTTTCATGGTGTCGACACTCCTACTGCGGCAGTTTTCCAGTGACCAACATGACATCACTGAACGCAGAGTTGGAAGAGATGCACAGTTGCACACTGTTATATAGGATTTCCAAAAATACAATAGATATGCAAAATCTCAAGAGCATTGATAATAAAAGAGTAGCAAGATGGTTAGAAAGTGAGTTTTAAGTAAAAATTACCTTTGTTTTTAATATACTTTTAATTGTAAATTTATATAATTTTAATAACGGCTGGCTTTGCAACCCACCGGCTCACATGATTCTGGAAAACTTAACAACTGGCTCTCGTGAGCCAGTACAGGCTGGCTACAACACACCACTAGTTTAAAATGAATCTGGCCCAGGAAAGAAAGTGCATATGTGGTAGTCAAACCAGGGATATGGATGGAATTCCCTCAGGGAAAATATACTTAATAAAAAGGTAAGAGATGGGAGTGAGGACGAAACCCTGGAGGAAACCACCATTTAAGGGGCAGACAATCAAAAGTGAGCATGGGAGATGAGAAATAGCTGATAAAGTAGGAATGGAAGCAGCAGGGGGCATCGGCTGGTCAAGAAACAGGGAGTGGTTAACAAGAGGTGATCACAAGGAATGAAAATTATCCATTCACTTATGGGATCATTTGTTCATTCATTCAATATTTAATTTTTTTTTTTTTTTGAGCACTCTCAAGTGCTTGGAAATCTAGTGTACTAAAGTGGACCTTTTAGCTTTACCTTAGGCTGAGGTCCAAAACACACTCCTAGCCCACCTACGTAGGACTTTGCTAAGGAGGTAGCTAAGCCTTTTTTTCTCAACACCTACTATAAGAGCATAAAAGATATGAAGTTATGGTGACGTGAAAATGGAAATTCCTCTGAAGAGAGTTTCCAAAGAGCTGTGAGTGATACCACCATGCATAGTCACCTCACTTAAAGCCCAGGATGCCCTTCACAGTTGCTTTGGAATATATCACCTGAGGTTTCTGGAGCTTGGGGAACATAGCAGACCAGTGGCTAACTCACTCCAGAAGAAAGGGTACACCTGAAAGGCGAAGTGAACTGGTCTACAGGTATGGAGTAGGAGACTATGTTTGAGAAGTACTGCCTCTAACAGGAACCTCAGCCCAGAGAATTCTGAATATATCCCAACTAGGAGGGTTCTGCCAGAGAGCTAATCGGTCTCTGCAGAAAGGCTGGAGATGTGTGTTTGAAAGCAGAGATCATACCACCCACTTACTGTATCAACTTTTCTTCCCTTAGTTTCTGTGGCATAATTTCTCCTGCTTCTCCTACTTGTTGATCTCTCACATTGTCTCACTAATTCTCTTTATCTACCCACTCCCCCCAAATACTTCTATTTCCAGGAGTTCAGTCCTCCTTATATTACATGAACTCCTCAGGTCATCTCATCCACTCCACGGCTTCAACATCACCCCTGTGCTTTATGACTCATGATTCCCTAGCACAAGCCTCACCCTGTCTCCTTGGTTCTGTACTTAGATTTGCAATCGTCTATAAGCTGCTGCAAATTAGCTCAAACTTGAACCCTTCATTTTCCCTCTCAAATCTTTGTGCATGTTTGGGAGCTTCTTAAAAACTTAAGGATACATTTACCATAAAACCCAGAAATTTCACTCCTAGATATTTACCAAAAAGAAATGAAAATAAATGGACACACAAAGATGTGTAAACAAATGCTTATAGCAACATTATCCTGAAGTACCTAGAACTAGGAACAATGCAAATGCCCATCAACTGATGAATGAAAAAGCAAAATGTAGTATTTCTGTACAATGGAATACTAATCAACAATAAAAAGAGGAAAAACTACTGATATGTACAACAAGGATGAATCTCAAAATCATCAGGTCAAGTGAAAAACTTTAGAAATAAAAGATAGCATACTGTATGACTACAGTTATATGACATTTCTAGAAAAGGCAAAATTATAGCAAGAGAAAGCAGAACAGTGGTTGCTGGATCAGGGATAAGAACAGATACTATCTACAAATGCGTATGAGAAATGCTTTGGAAGTGTTCTAAAACTGGATTGTGGTGATGGCTCCCCAACTCTATGAATTTATTAAAGCTTGTTGAGTAGTATACCCCAGACTTCTCAGTGGTAAATATCTCACTTCAAAGAGAGAGAGAGGAGAGAGAGCAGTGTACTTAAATTGGGTGAATTTCATGGTATATGAAGCATACATCAATAACACTATTCAAAAAAGAAGTTGCACCTTAATCTGCAATGTGCATAGTACAATCATTTAAAAAATAAACAAAAATGTAGTATTTGTACAGGCATACCTCAGAGATCTTGCAGGTTCAATTCCAGACCACTGCAAAAAAGCAAGTCAAATAACATTTTTTCGGTTTCCCAGTGCCTATAAAAGTTATGTTCACGCTATACTGTAGACCATTAAGTGTGCAGTAGTAGTGTATCAAAAAAAAACCCCACAATGTACATGCCTTAATTTAAAAATACTGGTAAAAAATGCTAACCATCATCTGAGCTTTCAGCAAATTAACAAACTATAGAAATGATCCCTGAAAGTATAGTCTTGCTTTCAGCAAATTATAATCTTTGCTGGTGGAGGGTCTTGCCTCAATGCTGATGGCTTCTGACTGATCAAGGTGGTGGTTGTTGAAGGGTGGGGTGGACGTGGCAATTTCTTAAAATAAGACAGTTAAGTTTGCCACATTGATTGAGTCCTCCTTCCACAAACGATTACTTTGTAGCATGCGATGTTATTTGATAGGATTTTACCCACAGTAGAACTTCTTTCCAAACTACAGTCAATCCTCTCAAACCCTGCCACTGCTTTCTCAACTAAGCTTATGAAATATTCTAAATCCTTTATTGTCATTTCAACAATCTTCACAGCATCTTCACCAGGAGCAGATTCCATCTCAAGAAACCACTTTCCTTGCTCATCCATAAGAAGCAACTCCTCATCTGTTCAAGTTTGATCATGAGCTTGCAGCAATTCAGTTACACGTTCAGGCTCTACTTCTAATTCTAGTTCTCTTGCTGTTTCCACCACATCTGCAGGGACTTCCTCCACTGAAATCTGGAACCCCTCCAAGTTATCCATGAGGATTGGAATTAACTTCTTCCAAACTCCTGGAAATGGTGATATTTTGACCTCTTCTCATGAATCACGAATGTTTTTAATGACATCTAGAATAGTGAACCCTTTCCAGAAGGTTTTTCAATGGACTTGCCCAGATCCATCTGAGGAATCACTATCAATGGCTGCTAGAGCCTTATGAAATGTACTTCCTCAGTAAGAAGACTTGAAAGTCAAAACTACTCCTTGATCCATTGGCTGCAGAATGCATGCTGTGTTAGCAGGAATGAAAACAAGACTAATCTTGCTGTGGCGCCTGGGTGGCCCAGTTGGTTAAGCGTCCGACTCTTGATTTCAGATCAGGTCATGATCTCAGGGTTGTGAGATAGAGCCCCGCGTCAACTCCATGCTGAGTGTGCTTCCCTCCTTCTCCCTCTTCCCCTCCCCCTGCTCAGGCACGCACGTGCTCTCTCCCTCTCTCTCTAAAATAAATAAATAGGGGCGCCTGGGTGGCTCAGTTGGTTAAGCGACTGCCTTCGGCTCAGGTCATGATCCTGGAGTCCCGGGATCGAGTCCCGCATCGGGCTCCCTGCTCAGTGGGGAGCCTGCTTCTCCCTCTGACCCGCTTCCCTCTCGTGCTCTCTGTCTCTCATTCTCTCTCTCAAATAAATAAAATCTTTAAAAAATAATAAAATAAATAAAAAATAAAAAAAATAAATAAATCTTAAAAAAAAAAAAGACTACTCTCATTGTACATCTCCATCAGAGCTCTTGCGTGACCTGAGGCACTGTCATATTTCAATATTTTGAAAGGAATCTTTTTTTCTGAGCAATAGTGAACACAGTATGTGATTTCATTATATGAACTTGGAAAAAAATTAGAGAAGGGGAATAGGAAGTACCCAGGGGAAGAGATTGCTATTTTTTAAAATGGGTGGTCAGAGAAGACCATACTAATAAGGTGACATTGTCCAGAGACCTGGAGAGATGAGTATGGAGTCAGCCATGTGGTTATCTGAGGGAAAAGCAAAAGCAAAGATCTTGAGACAGAAATGTCATTGGCATGTTCAAGAACAGTAGTGAAGTGAGTATAACATCCTTAAATTAAAAGAGATTATAAACCTAAAACAGTTAAAGTGGTGGGGTTTAGGGCAAGGATATAACAATGAAACAAGATAAAGAGGCCAGAAAAAGACTCTAATATACAATAAAGGAAACAGCAAGAATAACAAAATTACATCATGCAAAGGGGGAAAAAAGGAGGGAAGAACTCCAAAATGTTAATAATGGTTATTACTAAAGAGTAGAATTATAAACAATTTTATTTTTCTTCCTTATGAACTTTTCTGTATTTTCTAGTTGTTTTAAAATTAGCACGTATTACTTTAAAAAATACCTTATTTATTTTTTAAGATTTTATTTATTTATTTGACACAGAGAGAGAGAGCGCGAGAGCAGGAACACAAGCAGGGGGAGTTGGGAGAAGGAGAAGCAGACTCCCTGCTGAGCCGGGAGCCCGATGCGGGGCTCAATCCCAGGACCCTGTGACCATGACCTGAACCGAAGGCAGACGCTTATGAATGAGCCACCCAGGCGCCCCTAAAAAATATTTTAAGAGGAATGAATTAATCAATAAATGTGGTAGGGAAAAAAAAAATGTGGTAGGGAAGGTGATAAGCTATTTGAGGAAAAATATTTTTAAAATAGACAACTAAAGTTATATGTAAAAAATAAATCTAAACACCATAAAACAAAGAAAAAGGACTTTCCAAGCTTTCAAGCAACAAAATATATTCTCCTACACAAAAAATCAAAATCATATACATATAAAAGGCCAAAAAGAAAAAAACAAACTAGTAAAAAAAGTATAACCCAATGCATAACTTATCCAAATAGATTATAAAACTGTAACTTTTACCTATTGAACTTACCCAAATGTATAAGAAGCCCTGTAAAATCATTAAGCATAAATAGGTTTTTTTAAAAAAATGAGGAAATACAAATGGCTAATATACAGGAAAATATTCAATTCAAAAAACACACTAATAACCAAAGAAATAAATATTAGAATAAACTGTCATATTCATCTATGAGATTAGCAAAGATTTATCCTTAAAAATGCTAAAAACTGGGGGCACCTGGGTGGCTCAGTCGTTAAGCGTCTGCCTTCGGCTCAGGTCATGATCTCAGGGTCCTGGGATCGAGCCCCGTGTCTGGCTCCCTGCTCCGCGGGAAGCCTGCTTCTTCCCTCTCCCACTCCCCCTGCTTGTGTTCCCTCTCCTGCTGTGTCTCTCTCTGTCAAATAAATAAATAAAATCTAAAAAAATTAATTAAAAATAAATAAATAAAAATGCTACAAATTGGCAAAAGCGGAACAATATATATTCAATCCATTCCAAGAGTACAAATTAATATAATCTAATTGTAAAGAGTGCTCGCTTCAGCAGCACATATACTATAATTGTAAAGAAAAATCACAGTATTTACTCAGAGCCTTAGAAAGTGTTTATACCCTTTGACAAGATAAATCTACTTCTAGGAAACTATCCTAAAGAAATAATCCCAAGTAATAACAATTTACACTTATATACAGCACTTACTCTGTGTCAGGCACTACTCTAATATATTAACATGTAATGACATTAGAAAGTTTGAGTAGTTTATGTAATTATCTCCTTTAATTCTTACAACATCCCTGGGGTAAGTATATTATTATCTCTAGTTTGGGGGTGCAGCACCTGCTGCACAGAGAGGTTCAGTCATTGTCCAAGGTTTTATAACTAGTAAGTGAAGGAACCAAGATTCAAAAGCAGGCAGTGTGACTCCAAATCCTCTGCGATATAGAATAAGCGTACATACAAAGATAATTGCCTCAGCAAAAATGGTAATAGGATTTTCCATAAGAAAAGCCAAATTTTCTACAATAGGAAAAATTGATTAAGCAAAAGGTAGCACAAACAACATAGTATGCTTATTTTTTAAAGATACAGTTTTTCTATTATAGGCTTTTTATTAATTTAGGTTATTACAGGCTCTAAGAAACTTTAGTCTATTAAGAAAATGAAAAAGATGTAAATAATATGGCATACTTTTAAAAACATTTATACTGTTAATTCATGTGGTCTAAAACACCATTAATTGTAAGACACACCATTATTTTAGGTATTATCAAGAGAGAAAAAAATCCCTATTTCAGAGATATTAAAATGTGAATTAAATGGGTCTTAGATTAGATGAAACATAGTATATTCGGTTCAAATGAGGAGGTAGTATTTCTTTTTGAAGATAATTTTAGATCTGAGTTTCCAAACACAAAGTGATATGATACGGCTTCTTTTGTTTTTTTGTTTTGTTTTGTTTTGTTTAGATGAGTGTACACATCCCACACATGCTTATCAAGGAGCTCTTGCTATTTTTCATAGAAGAAGAGACATCATTGTTAATAATTAGCATGCCATGCCAGAAGCCCATCACCCCTCATGTAAGGGAACTGTCTACTAGAGGAACTTGGAAATGCTTAGAAGCCATAAAATGTTAATAAAAGAAACAGGTTTAACAGGCAACTTGAACATGGTTGAGTGAGTATTACGCAGTAAGGAAAGCCACTTGGAATGTGACCGAATGCTTGGGGAGGGTAATAAAGAGAACGAAACACAGAGAAATAGAAGGAGCATTGTTAAGGCAGAATGGGCATACAGCCAAGGCCCCAGGAGGATGGGGAGGGGAGGCCCAAGGAAGCTCATGATGGTAAGATCGTTACATGTATCATATAGTTGGCCGTAATGGTCCAGGAGCAAAACAGCACATGTTCTCCTAGCCAGTTGTAGAATCCTAATGGTTTAGCTCCGGACACAGACTCGAGGATCAGAGACCAAAACAGAGGAATGCTGTCATCAACGTCATCATTCTTGCATCTGCATTCCCACAACAATATACTCCCCCAAGGAGGCTTCTTTATTATTATTATTAACAAGGGGAAATAGAATAAAGTTAGCTATGCTTACCATTTTATAACCATTTGTAAAATGATGGCAATGCTATAATTCATTAATAAATCACCAGTATGACCAGGCAACTGCCACTGGCCTATTTAAAAATGAAATGTACCCTTCTGTTATATGGCTTAAAGATAGGCATTTACACAGGTTCGCAATCCTTTCTCCTGAACCAGGACCAGATGCGTGCATATAGAGTACATTACAGGGCACCTCCAGGGGAATGAGTCAGATACAGACAGACTATAAATAACCTCACCATAGGTCAGGCTAGGTATTGTCGCCAGATACCTCAGGATAAGTCAGGATTGTGAATTGTGGGGAAGGCATTGTGGGCCTTATATTAAAGGCACCATGTTAAGGCCCTGGCTTTTATCTCTAACGCATCTGTTTTATTACTTCATCTACAATACCTGAATTCTAAATTTCTGCATACATACCATTAAGAACCAACATTCCTAATACCTTCTTTCAACCAATACTTATGAAACTCACATTACATATTAGAAATTATTCTAGGTACTAGGTGACCAGTAGTAGACAAAAACAAAGTCTCAGCCTTCACGGAGCTGACAATTCATAAATGAGCTATAGGTAATTAAAGAATTCAGTTTGAGGGGCGCCTGGGTGGCTCAGTCGGTTAAGCATCTGACTTTGGCTCAGGTCATGATCTCAGGGTCCTGGGATCCAGCTCTGCATCAGCTTCCTGCTCAGCAGGGAGCCTGCTTCTCCCTCTTCTTCTGCCCGCCCCTTCTCTCCCCAACTCATGCTCTCTGGCTCAAATAAATAAAATCTTAAAAATTCATTTTGATTTCTAAATCTAGTCATGGGTTCCGAAAGGGGCCAGAGACCACATCCTTTGTCACACCTATTTATATTTTGTGATATTAATGTCAGATATAAGAATCTCGCTCTGCCTGCCGCTCCCCCTGCTTGTGCTCTCACACTCTCTCTCTCTCTCTCTGGCAAATAAATAAATAAAATCTTTAAAAAAAAAAAAGAAGTTCATAATCAGGCTTGCTATATGGCCCTGAAATAGTATACTTTTAGCAAATATTTGGAGTATATAGCACATTTTTAGTCATACTCCTGTTCCTCTTTCTAGAACTGCTTACTTATGCCTTAACTGTTTTTTCTCAATTTACAGCTATTATTTTCCAAAAAGGGATTTGGTTCTTTTTAGTAATCCTTTCATTGTTGTCCTATGTCATTTATTTATGCTCTTTGCCTTATTATTCCCTTCAAAATCCTTCCTTATTGTTGTCTTATCTGCATTTAATTTTAGCTTCTTCATCAACATTTCTGAGTTGGATTTATTTTCCATGTTTGTTTTTTTTTTTACATAAAGGCATTTAAGGCTATCTATTTACTTTTGAGAACTGTCCTATCAGCATCTCACAAGTTTTGCTACTGACAACTTTTACTGTAGCTTAGTTCTAAAAATTGTTAAATTTCCACTGCAACTTTCTAACCACAAGTTGTTTATTAATAAATTTTGAAAGTTCCTCGCAAATGTACTGTTTTCAGGGAAAGTGATTTATATGATATTCTTTAAAATTTGATCAGACTTTTGTAAATTAGCAGGTCATTTTTTTTATATATTACATATACTTGAAAAATATATATTCTGTCAGATACAGGATCTGAGATCTATCAGATTTTCTGCATCAAGACTATCCAATATGGTAGCCTCAGACCAGTAGCCTCTGATAGAGCACTTGAAATGTGACTAGTGATGTATTAGAAGTTGAAATACAAGCTAGAGGGGTGCCTGGGTGGCTCAGCCGTTACGCATCTGCCTTCAGCTCAGGTCATGATCCCCAGGGTCCTGGGATCGAGCCCCACATCGGGCTTCCTGCTCCTCCGGAAGCCTGCTTCTCCCTCTCCCACTCCCCCTGCATGTGTTCCCTCTCTCGCTGTCTCCCTGTCAAATAAATAAATAAAATCTTTAAAAAAAAAAAATACAAGCGAGAGTCTTTCTTTCAAAAAAAGAATATAAAATGTCTCATGAATTTTATATTGAAGTAGCATTTTAGATATATTTGGTTAAATAAAATACATTAAAAGTTTCCTTTTTATGTATTTTTTAATGTAGCTACTGGAAAAATTTTAACTTACATAAGGGGCTAACATTATACTTCTATTAGACTGTTCTGCACTCGAATTGTTGTCTGAGCCAAGTTTCTGCTCTAAGTAGATTAAAATCCTTCTGCTATGGTTTCAGAATTCTACATTTTTGCTTTTAATTCTGCTTTTGCTTTGTATATTCCAAAGCTATTATATCTTAAGTGGTTTTTCTATTTACTATTACTTAGGCTCCTACTTTATTCCTATTAATGCTTTTGCTTTAAATTCTACTTTGGTATTAATATACCTATATTGGTTTTCCACCTTTTTGTTATGTTTTAGTAATATCCCTTAATAAGAATAATACAGTTGGGTTTCCTCTTAATGTCCTTTAATAAATAAGTTTAATTTATATTTATGGTTACTGCTGACATATTTAGATATAATCCTATCATATTCTTTTGTGAGTTTCTGGCCACTTTTTCCCTTTTTATTCCTTTATTCCTTCCTTAGAATGGATTGGTACATTTTCTCTTTTTCTCCTCCTCTTGCTTTTTCTCCCTTCCTCTTTTTGGCTCCTAAATTTCTGAATTGTATTTTCTCTTTAAAATGATACTCTTACATTTTTATACTAATACTTTTAACATTACTCTTATAATTTTACCTGAAAAACTTTCCAACAAAGCCTAAAGTTTTTCAGTCCATTATTCTCCAGAACATGAAAGCCCCCTCATAGGCTTTATCTATTCATTCATCATGTTTCCTATCTTATATCTTGTTATTGTATCAGCTATCTATTACTACAACGTTGCATAACAAGGAGCCACACACACACAATAAACATTTATTTAGCTTCAGAGCCTGCAGAGTCTAGCAGATCTGGGCTACATTTGCTTATGCACCGTGGTCAGCTGGCTAGTTGGCTGGGTGGCTCTACTGATCTTGGTTGGGGTCGGCTAGCGTTGGCTGTGTTGACTTGGTTTTGCCTCATCTGTCTCTCACATTCCTTAGCAGGTTAGCCTGGGCAGATTTCCATGGCAAAGGCAGAGATACAGAGTGGAAGCAGAACTAAACCAGGGCTTTTACAAGACTCTGTGGGTCATATCAACTAATATCCCACTGGCCAAGTCACACAGCCAAACTCAGAATCAAGGGGGCAAGAAGTTTAAATCTGCCTCTTCAGTGAGAGGAACTGCAAAATCACATGGCAAAGGGGCATGAATTCAGAGAGGGGTAAAGAATTGAGGTCACTAATGCAATCAACCTATCACATTTAACTTTTTTTCTTTGCACCCAAAAGAGAAGTGATCTGTTTCCCATAAGTAACTATATTTGACAAATTTTATGTAATTTCCATTCTTTTTTGCATCCTAGATCTTCTCCTGGGTTTTCTTTTTCGCTCAAGTACAACTTGGATGCTGAACTTAGTCTTTGTAAGTCTGAAAATTTATTTTGCCATCACTATAGAATTATAGTTTAGCTGGGTGTAACATTTAGGCTTTTTCCCTCAGTACTTGACTCCTGTATCTTTTAACTATTGCAGGGAGTTCTTCTGTCTAAATTGTGCCTTTTCTCTCTCCTGATAAGATTTTTTTCTTTCTGAATACCATCCATGATGTATCTGGATATGGATTCATTTTTCTTTGCCCTGATTAGACTTAGGGTGGATTTACAATCTGAGTATTTATAGATTCAACTGTGGAAAACTGTCAGCTTTTTTTTTTTTTAATGTATTGCTTTTCTACCAATCCATTTCCTTCTTCTGAAGCTACCTTATTAAAACTCTGCATTCCCTTCCCCATCTCTTCAATATGGAACAATTTCTCACACTATCATCTAATTCACAAATTTCTTCAACTGTGTCCAGCCTACAGTTTATGCCAATTGAGCTTATTCCAATGACTGTATTTTTTGCTTAGACTTCTCAGTTTTTAAATGTATCTGCTTAATTTTGTCCAAGTTTTTGTTATAATTTCTTATCTGTTTGAGGATCTATGTGAATGGATTTATATCCTCAAGCATCTTAAACATTCATATTTTAAAATGTCAGACTCCCTTATAAAATTAACTTCATGTGGTGGGAATACGTGTTCTGCCAAGAGGTTTGTTGACAAATTTGGGGATTTTAATTTCATGGGTTTGTTCAAAGTAAGAGGTTTTACTTGTCTTTTAATTTTTTCCTCTCTTCCCTACCCTTCCTCCTTCCTTCTGTACTTGCACTTGTACTCCTAGGCCCCACCATCAAGTCCAGAATCAAACCTTTGAGAACTTCTTCCCTATGAAGATTATTTTAGGAATATTTTAGACCTAGTTACCAAGCTTCAGAATATCTTAGTTCAGCTCCAGATCAAGAAGCTAAGTATGTATTTTTCAGCATCATTATTCTCAGCTTCCTTTCAAAACAAGGCCCTAGGTAGTGGTCAGCAGCAGCAAGCTTTTTTTAAGCTTCCTTTTAGAAGTAGGAGCAACAAGGGGAATTCACATTCTAGCCTCTGAGGTTAAGCAGTATTTTTTATCTCTATTTCTTCATAGGAGCCAATTTCTCAAATAACTCTACCAGCTTCTAGACTCAGAACCCAGGAGGCCCATGGTTTTCGTCTTACCAGTTTACATTTTTGTTCCATGTTAGATCTTAGCTTGTTTGAGGCCTGGCCATCTCTGGTTTGGTTCACTTATTTTACCTAGTAGTAATAGTAGTAGTAGTAATACTAGTAGCAGTATGTTTGGAGAGGGTACGTCAAAACATGACATACTGTCTACTTGACCATAAATCTACACTGAATGTTCAAACTCACATACACACTCACACTTGCACCAAAACAAACAAACCAGAAAAACCCAAATATATTGTTTTTGGCCTTAAGTGACTAAAATTTCCAAAGAAATTTTTTTAGGTCAAAAGGACACATTTCTAGTGACACTAATCAATAAACATGAACTGTTATCCTCCAACAGACTATTGCAAATTATGGTTTAATGCCATTTAATCACTGGAACATTTAGGTAGATTTTATTTCAAAGAACCAAAGAGTTAAGTGCCACAGATTTGCAGCTTGGAATTCAATTCCTTCTTATGAAAATCCAGTTATAACTTACTAAAACTCAAAATGCTTTTGGGGGGGTATGGAGGATGAATGACTTTCAGAATAGCCTGAGAGTCGTGAATAAAGAAAAACATTGCTGTGTTTATTTAGAGAGTATTACCCCTTGGAGCCAGCGTTTGCACTAATGCATTTTACATTAGCGTGCCGCATCAGGAAATCCTGACTTTTTGGTGCCAAGGGGGTAATTAATATCAGTTCACGTTTTCAAAATGGTTGTGTTTATGTGGGAATGAGGACTGAGCACTAACATGTTGAGCTTGAAGTATGAAAGCTTGCTGTGAAGTGAGATCTTGGGAAAGAATGGAATACTGAAATTAATGAACAGAAAATAGGATTTCTATGGATAGAATAATATTAGCACTGAAAAGAAAGCCACAGCTACACTTCCTTGCTCTTAACTTACTAAGCATTAAATAATTCCCTGATATAGGCCTATTGATAGAAGATAAAATCCTTGGTAACTATAAACAGTATTTTGATCTACTAATATCAGGAGTCCTCAAAGTTAAAAAATTTAATGATCTGTATTTAATAGTATATGAAATCAATGATTATTCCAAAATATCCTTCCAGAGCTAATACAGTTATACCTCCTATAGCTATAAAATTCTTCATATTTGATCTAAGCTGAATAATGAGAGCTACAATAGGTATAAAAACCAAATGCTTTTAGTACATCATTTTTTTTTCCAGAAGAAAAGTCGTGAAGGAAGCTAGAATCAAAGTACACTCTTCGTATAGTGCAAGTCAGAAGACTGAGGAAACCGCAAAAAAAAGCATTAGAGAAAAAGTGCAAAGAACAAATTAAAGCAGAAACCAAAATAAAAGTTAAAAACTGAAGAGATTTTATGAAGTCCTACCTAACACAATTCTCAAAATAAGTACTTAGAAAACATGCTATTTACAAAATTTGTTACTAGACACATGCCAAAATGATAAATATGAAGTATATTTTTACCAATACTTTAAAATTAAATCTATTGTTACTAAATATAGCATTAAGTTTATTCAAGTGATGGAAAGCAAAGGATGATCTTAAAGGAAATATAAAGAGTTTGTCCTACTTCATGAGTCAAGAATGATTAGTCACTGAATGATTATGAAGTACACTACACACACAATACATTAGCTTGTCATTCCTAAAAACTATTGACTCCAAGCAGAACATGCCATAGAGGAATGTGAACTGGCCTTCTACTGCATGATCCTACATTAGACTACAGGCTTTGCTGCTATAACAAAGAGCTTAATAAGACAGGAGTGTTAATTTTCTCACGTCGGAGTCCGTGCCAATAGGCAATAGAATGGGCTTCATGAGGCCATTCAGGGGATTTTTGGTTCTAGCTAGTTACACTGCCATTCTCTAGAATATTTTTCTAATCTATAAGGTCAAAGCTCCCCACTAATACATCATGTTCCAGCCCTTGGAAAATGGAAAAGAGAAAATGGAACACATTTTTAACGATGTGATCTAGAAGCTGCACACGTCACTCCAACTCACATCCAACTGGTTGAACTTAGTCATTACCATACTTAATTGCAAAGGATGCTATTAAATGTAGTCACTAGGTAGGCTGTTATGTGCCCACCCAAAACTTGGGGATTTTTTTTTTTAAAGAGACAGAAGAATATTAGGAAATAATTCAGTATTCCTTAATATAGACCAAAAATGATGAAAACCTCTCAGAATATTTAGGATTTTTATTCTATTTTAACATTAAATAATTATTTTTAATGTATTGTTCCATGAAAGATCTCTCAATATGTTACCACAGTTAAAGATTATAGCCTAAACAAAGGCATCATTTGCATACCTGAGTTCTTAAACTAGGGCTCTCCATCAAGAAAAAGATAAAATTATATATATATATATATGTGTGTGTGTGTATATATATACATATATATACATATATATATTTATCCACGTATGTACAAGTATATAACCCACATGCACATATATATTTATGCCTATGTACATGTACATACATTTATGTATGTGTATATAATATCCTCCTTCATTATCAAGTTTCCCAGATTAAGCAATAAATTATATGATCACCCTGCATACAGGTCTTTATTGAATTAATGAAAATTATATTGCATTGTCTATGTCTGAGACTTGGAGTTTTAAAAATAAAAAAAAATTTATATTGATTTCTTACTTTTTATAGTAATCAAACTGAAATAACTCTATGGAGATAATTAATTAGTAAGGTACAAAAAAATTAAAGAACTTGAAAACTTCCAATAAGAAAAAAACTCCAAGAGGTTCTAGTCATTCTATATAAAATCAAGTCACATTTCAGTAATTCTCTTACTGTTATGAAGCCAGTCATTGTTTATGCCCATGCAGTTAACTCTTATCCAATAAAAAACACCTTATCCAAAAAAAAGAAAAAAAGAACAACCAGAAAGGACCCACAACTTTATGCCAACAAAACTGTACTTAAGTGAATCTAACTAGTCTTTGAAATGTCATTAAATCAAACATGATTTAGTTATAATTAGTGTTTTAAATAAACAGAATATGGTGACATCTCAAATTAGTTGGTTTATTCAACAAATAATGTTGAAACAACCAGTCATCCACATAGGAAAAAAGTTAATGCTCTAAACCTTACCAGGTACAATCAATTTTAGAAAAATGGAAGCAAAAAGAGTATTTTTTTAAATAAATTTGCAAGTTAGGGAGGCTGCAAGAAGGTATGAAATTGAATATGTAAAATCTTAAAACTTTAATACAGTAAAAGACATCATAACCTAAGTTAAAAAATAATGAACAGACTGAAGAGATGTGCAATATATACAAGACACAGGATAAATAATTGCATAGAAAGAACTATATATAATTATACATATTTGTGCACACATATTTATATTATTTCCTCTCTCTTACACAGTAAATATCCCAACAGAAAAATGAACAAAGGACATTAAGAGGCATTTCCCAGCAAAAAATAATAAAGTGTCGTTAAGCATTTGAAAAGATGTTCAAAGTTACAAATAAATCAAATGTAACTCAAATTAAATTGTGAGACAGCACTTTTTAAAGCCTACTACAACTGTAAAAATTAACAAGGCTAATATTCTGGTGCTGGCAAGGATTTATTTTTTTAGGGGGATACTTTTTAAAATGTACATAGCCTTACACCTAACATATTCAAAATTTACTATATAGAAATACCTCAACAAGCATACCAAACAAACAAACAAACCCTTGCCAGATCGCTTATGAAAGCTTTGTTTTCCCATTATAAAAAAATTAGGAACAACACAGAATAAGGAGCATTCAAGATATTTAAAAAAAAAAGGAAGTTACAAAATAGTATGGCTAGTATATAATTCCATTTTTGTTGAAAGAGCCAAAACAGTAATAGATGTTGGCTTATGCGTGTAAAATCAAGTTGGAAGAAATGTATCAAACCTTTTAACAACTGTACCTTTAAGAGATGAAATTATGGGGCATGTTCACTTTTTGTGTAATCTATTTTTGCTGTCTTAATTATTTAACACAAATTACCTTTTTAAGTGAAAGAAAAAGCAGTGGTTTATTCATACAAATTTTGAGATGGTTTCTAATCATTAATACTGAAATTACAAAACTTCAAGAGCAGGAAGAGTCCTGGTACCAAAGTGTTTTTAAAAGAGTATAGTTCACTCTCTTGAACAACAAAAGAGTTAGGGGCACCAATTCCCTACCATAGTTGAAAATCCATGTATAACTTTTTACTCACCAAAAACTTAACTACTAATAGCCTACTACTGACCAGCAGCCTTACCAATAACATAAACAGTTAATTATATTTTGTATATGTATTATATACTTATTCTTACAATAAAGTAAGCTAGAGAAAAACTGTTAAAATCATAAAGAAGAAAAAATAGACTTATAACACAGTACTGTATTTATCGAAAAAATATCCACATGTAAGTGGACCTATGCAGTTCAAACCCATGTTGTTCAAGGGTCAACTATACTTATTCAGAGGTACTTAGCGAAATAATTCAAGGATACAGTGTTTGCTTCCATTTGTGGGTTGGTGTATAGACAACACAAGATTAGCCATGGCTTCCTAAGTGAACCAGTTACCTAAGTTAGGTTAATGGTCCATGGGGCTCATTATAACATCCTCTCTACTTTGGCATGTTTGAATATTCCACTAAAAAAATTAAAAACAAAACATGTGCCAAAAACAATGTGCCACCACAACTCTACAGAATAATGCTAATATATTCTTAAACAACTAAACTAGTACAGTTAAGTATTTTAAAATGTTGATCGATAACCACCAAGCTCTTTTTTTAGTAATGTTATGCTTCCAGAATTTTATAGGATGGCATGATATTTCTTCATTATAATACATTTTGATAAAATAATAACTTCAGTTCTGGGGAATACAGTCTATATGGGGAAGTCAAATTTGGTAGAAAGCTCCCAGTATAGTCAGTCTTCTTACTAGGTATCTAAGGAGTAAGGTAATTTTTGTCACCACCAATTAAAAACTTTTACGAAATAGGACTGTTATAAAACAATTAAACCTTGCAAATACACTAGTCTCTAGGAAGAAAGTCCTGGAGGAAATTCTGCTTATTAAAATTGCAATTTTAGTTTCCATTAAAAGGAGAATAAGACAACAGAAGATGGGTTGGCAAGACAAATTATTTCTTAATGTCCGTTGAGCTTATTTCAAATGAGATAACATATCTACACCAGGTTGGGTTCAGTACAATTTTGTCTCCTCAACTCATTTATCTAATTCAGTCATCTTGATTACAGCCTCATGGACTTCATTTTCAGAGAAAGAATTCTATAACAAACAGCCCACACAACATGCTGATTACTGAACAGTTAATTCTAATTAACTTGGGCATGGCAAGAGAATTTTGATAAAGTCCTAGAATACAAATATAGTCTGCTTATACCAGACTAACTTATATAAAAAACCCACAGCAAAGTCTCCAGACAAAACAAGAGAGTCAAAGAGATCTAATTTAAAGAAACAAATGAGAAAATTAAAATCACAAATAATTTATTCTTCCGTTAGAGTTGATACAGTTTTAAATAGCAACAAAGTACACAGTGGTGGAAAATTGGCACAGAACCTATAAGCATTTTCAATCACAATAAGGCTGTCCATGCTTTATCTGTTCAAACTTGATGTCCATTTTCTACTCACCAAGTTGAAAAAACTCTATTTGGACCTTAAAACACACACACTCTCTCTCTCATACACACATAGAAACACATTAAAATTCCTCCTTTTGATTACAGTATGATGAGAACAGTACATTTTGCTTATTCAAATTTATGGCACCCCTTCTGTTTTGTTTCCAGTTAGAAGTGGGAAAAACCAATTCAATTATAAAGAATACATCTTATTCCCTGGGCATAGGCAACTGTGATGAAAAGAGCAACTTACCTTTGGGCTAGATGTTTTCTGATTATGCTTAAATAATTGTGGTTATGAATTTGCCAATGCATGATTTCCTGCCCAATGCAATATTCCTGAATTTAGCTAAAATAATCAGGCACAGGACAGTCTCAAATATGATTAAATATGTCATGCTAATAAACAAAGTGATCTAGAATGCAACCTCTATGCTTTTAATACAGACCAGAATAAACCTCATCAATAAGCATTTTCCTAAACATCTCTCCGTGTTAACATTAACCAACATAAAAAGGGAAAAACTTAAAAGTGTCTTTTTATAAATGGCATTATTTTCAGGGAAAAAAGTTGAAATAAAGGCTTGTAAAGTCTCCCGAACTATTCTATTATATAAACCAATTGTCCTTCTAGTGTTAAAAAATAAAATTACTGGATCAATGTTGACTCTTCTTTGATATCATTTAAAAAATGCTTTGATACTACTTACTGAGTCCCCTGATGACTCAAACAAAGTAAAATTAACACTTCCATTTTCAGTTATTGCTATTTTAGGAGAGAATTACCACTTCATTTACATGAAACTGCTACCAAGATTCTTCAGATCCCACATGAAGTAATTCTTATTGCCTCACATTTTAAAACTGTATTATAAATGATCTTTATAAAAAGGTTTTAATCCACAAAACTGGAAAGCTTTTAAAAAAATGTCTTCTTACTCAAAACTATCACAGTGCCCTTGATTATCTAACAGATAAAAGGGATCTGAATTTCCTCTAAAGAACATAATAGTGGACATATGGTGTGCTTTGTCTTCTCCCTCACCTTTATCTTTTACAGTACACCATTTTAAGACCAACACAATCAAGCATCCACCATGCTCCAGTCCACATTAACAGAGGATTTCTGATTCTGTCCAATGCGTAGTGTACCGCCTTGCATATTCACCACATGAAATAAACATAATATACAAAATATTGCGGCTGTAAAAAGTGTACATTTCCCTCTTCCCCTTACAAAAGAATCTGTGGAAAAGTATTAAATTCCCTTAACCTTCATAAACATACAAAGCTGTTCACACCTTTCAGTCTGTAACAGTCCATTTGAAACACAGTTCCCAAACCATTGCAAATTGGTTATGTCATTGTATTTTCTGTCCAATGTTGCCATCTAGAGTAGAAATGTGAAATCAAGGGTATTTTTTTTAGCTACTAAAGCCTTACAACTAAGCCACAAAGGCTGCTTACTGAGGAAACAGCCACTTATCCACAAGGTTTTTCCAAAAACTAGATGGAATGGAAGGATCTCTTCACACAGAGGCGTCCACAGTGCTGAGGTGACAATATGGCTGCTAATAGATACTGGCTATTGGAATGTAAGTACTTTTTCACTGCTGGTAATTTCCATACTGTCCCTAAAAGATAAATTTAAAAACACAATTAGATAATGATTTCAGCATAGCTTGGCCATAATAAGTTTGGCACAGAAAATCACAAATAAATCTTAACACTGTCATACTACAGAAGTGACTTCATTGACAACAAACAAAAACTGTTATATATTTAGGTACATAGTATCTCTGTAACTGCTTCTGATATTACACTCAATTGCAAATGGATTTCAGAGTCTTTGAAACTAGAATAGTACCTGTCACATAGCAGGAATTTAAATGTTTGGTGAATTTTGTTGAACTGAACTGAGCAAGAATGAATGAGTTCTGGCTCTAAATTCTGCTGTGGTATGTACTGTGTATTAATTAAGTGCTAGTTTAACAACTTTGTGACTATTTAGCTTATTATAATTGCTATTATGAATTAACATCAATGGTATTTGGAATAAGTAGCAAGGATGGAAAGATGCCTGGGAGATAAAAGAGAAAAGAACCTTCCACCCATACTAAAGAAGCTGGGCTTTTCCCTAAGGCCAACAAAGTGTCAGCAAAGGCATTCAGACAGGCAGCTGGTACATAAAATCAAGGGAAGTTTGTTTTGTTTTTGTTGCTTTTAGTAAGACAGACTTGAAGTCATGCAGGCTGACAGGACAGAAGAGACAAAGAGAGTACAGATAAAAAGAGGTGATAAATGAAGCAGCAGAATTCTACAAGGGAGGTAAATAATGTCCAGTTTACAGCTGTTAGGGTTAGATTTTGGAGAAGAGAAGGAATATCTCTTCCTCTGAAAAAGAAAAAGAATGACAGAAGAAAAAAGAAACCTACTAGAAAATACATATTTTAACAAAAATTTCTTAAATGTGTTTAAAAGCCCAAAAAAGTATATCTGCAACCATTAGCAAATTCCAGAATTAAAATGTGTCCTAAAAGCATCTATTTTCGGGCGCCTGGGTGGCTCAGTTGGTTAAGCAACTGCCTTCGGCTCAGGTCATGATCCTGGAGCCCCGGGATCGAGTCCCACGTCGGACTCCCTGCTCAGCAGGGTGTCTGCCTCTCTCTCTGACCCTCCCCCCTCTCATGCTCTCTATCTCATTCTCTCTCTCAAATAAATAAATAAAATCTTAAAAAAAAAAAAAAAAGCACCTATTTTCCAAAAACAGTACTCATAGGAAGCACATAATCAGCTAATTGTTTTCTTTGGCTAAAGTTCCCCCTCCAAAGTCACATTAATCATTTTATATCAAGAAAGTATTCTAGAATTGAATTACTTCTATACCTTAAGAAATAGCACCCTAAAACTTTACATTTCCATAGAAATAGATAAAGATATATTTGAAAATCTGTTGAACATCACTATATATCTAATGGAATAAAGCACTCTAAAGAGAATTAAGGCATTTTTTTTTTTTTTTAAAGATTTCACTTATTTATTTGACAGAGAGAGACACAGCGAGAGAGGGAACACAAGCAGGGGGAGTGGGAGAGGGAGAAGCAGGCCTCCCGCCGAGCAGGGAGCCCGATGCGGGGCTCAATCCCAGGACTCTGGGATCATGACCTGAGCCGAAGGCAGACGCTTAACCGACTGAGCCACCCAGGCGCCCCGAGAATTAAGGCATTTTAAAAATATTAATGTAGTCTCCATAGCTATATTCAACAAAATTTAAAGTCAGTGTTCATCTTGAAATATTTATGGGTAGAATATCATTAGAATTTGCTTTAAAATACTCTTAAAAGAAAAAAAGTAGTATGAGGATATATAAAACAGCATTAGCAAAATGTTGATAATTGTTGAAGTTGGTTGACTGATATACGGGGATCCATGATACTCCTTTTTTTTGTATTTATGTAAAGATTCCTATAACATAAAGTTTAAAATAAGAAATATAAGTCAATGCTTAGCGTCAGGAACTTCTTATTCAATTGCTAAACTCAGTTTCAGTATTTAGGTAATCTAAGTCCCAACTCTACTGTTAACTTTCCATTTGAGTCTAAAAAAGCTCTTTGAGACTCATTTTTTTCACACTTAAAAGGTAGGACTGTAACATCTGCATCTCTAGATCTCAATTTTCTTTCCATTCATGGCTACATTAATTCCCACCTCATCTATTTGTTAGGACACTTAAATAAGAGAGAACATGAGGAAGAGCTTTTAAAAATTTTTAAATATTATAAATAAGTAAGCCTCAATGCTGGAGGGAAATGCTTCCCTAGTGAATGTGTATAATGAGATATTAATGATGAAAGTGACTTGCACATATTATGAATGATGTGAAAGCAGAAGAGAGGTTAAGAACTGCTGTGCTATATAAATATAAGCTATAGTTTATCTACTATATTATGAATTACTTGAGGGTAGGAACTAGGGCTTATCCATCCTGATGCCCCAAGTACTGAAGTGTGCCCAGCACTGACACATAAGACTTCTTCAATAACGTCTGCCAAATACTATATTCAAGAAATTATAAACATTTACTGAGCAAATATTATATGCTCATCACTAAAATAAATTTGAAAAACAGGGAAGGTAAAACTTAGAAATAAAGTACAATTCGAGAAGTTCTATAAGAGTTCAGAAATGAAAAGATTAACACAGCTAAAATAATTACAAGAATATTTCAGAGAATGTGGAAATCTTTTTTTTTTTTTTCCAAAGATTTTATTTATTCATTTGACACAGAGAGAGAGACAGAGAGAGCACAAGCCGGGGGAGAGGCAGGGGCAGAGGGAGAAGCAGACTCCCCGCCGAGCAGGAAGCCCGATGCGGGGCCTGATCCCAGGACCCTGGGATCATGACCTGAGCTGAAGGCAGACGCTTAACGACTGAGCCACCCAGGCGCCCCGAGAATGTGGAAATCTTAAGAAAATAGTAAAACTCTGAATAGCAGAGAAAAGAAAATGAGGCACTTCAAATAAAGGAATAGCTAAAGGAAAGGTATGTTGGAAAAATAGGTTCACAATGCTTAGGGAAGTGGACAGTAAAAAGGAATATACAATAATGAGAAGCAGACGCTATTAATTGCTTGGTAACACAGAGCCTGAAGTAACAGAAAGAAGTCTGGCTAATATTAGTAATAGCAATCTCAATACATAGCGATATAGCGATCTCTATATCTCAATAACTAAGACCTTACCATGTGTCAGACACTAATAAATGCTTTGTGTCCATCTACAACCTATATAGTAAATATTATCTCCATTTTACAGATGAAGTAATTGAGATGCTGAGAATTTTAAAAAGTTGACCCACACTTGATCACAGTGCTGGGACCAAATCAAATCACGAGCAAGCTCCAAAAAGTATACTGTATATCTGCTATGGGTTTGGGAGCCAGAAACCAACTTCCTTTTTCTTTTTTTTTTTAAGATTTTATTTATTTATTTGACAGAGAGAGACACAGCGAGAGAGGGAACACAAGCAGGGGGAGTGGGAGAGGGAGAAGCAGGCTTCCCGCGGAGCAGGGAGCCCGATGCGGGGCTCGACCCCAGGACCCTGGGATCATGACCTGAGCCGAAGACAGATGCTTAATGGCTGAGCCACCCAGGAGCCCCCAGAAACCAACTTCTAGCATTAACTCCACCACTTAACAGCTTCTTATCCTTGAGTAAGTTACCTATCCTCCCTTTCTCGATTTTCTCATCTAACAAGTGAGAGTAATTGTAATCTCCACCTCAAAAAGTTATTAGAGAAGAAAACCTGAAAATGCTCTACAAACCACTCAAGTACTCACTGATATTACTGGAAGCAGCTTGAGAAAGTGTGCTCTAGTCAGTCACTACAGGCTCTACTCACTCAGAATTTGCCACCCAGCTCCACCACTTCTTGGCTCTATCATCGGGCAAATCATTCCAACTCTCTAAACCTCAGCTCCTCTATGTCTGCTGCTTCCTTTTTTTTTTAATTACAAAATTCCTCTGACTAGGGTGTAAAGAATGAATGAGAAAGGAAGCAAGAAGACAGCATGGAAGGATCCTGCCGTGATGAACCTAGGTGATGTTGATGGTCTCAACTAAGATAAAGCAGTGATTACAGAGAACTGGATGGATTTAAGAACATGTTGGGAAGGAGGGTTAACAAGATTCTGTCATGTATTAGATGGAGGGAGAAAGACTTACATATCAAAAGTGGCACTTGACATTCTGGGGCGCCTGGGTGGCTCAGTTCGTTAAGCGACTGCCTTCGGCTCAGGTCATGATCCTGGAGTCCCTGGATCGAGTCCCGCATCGGGCTCCCTGCTCGGTGGGGAGTCTGCTTCTCCCTCTGACCCTCCCCCCTCTCATGTGCTCTCTCTCATTCTCTCTCTCTCAAATAAACAAAATCTTAAAAAAAAAAAAAAAAAAAGTGGCACTTGACATTCTAGCTTGATGATAGTACCTCTCTTCTTTGATAGAGAATACAGAAAGGAGGAGTAAGTTTGGGTAGAAAAACTGAGAATTTGTTTTGGTTATGCTGAATTGATATACTTATGATACATCTAAGTGGAGATGTCCAGTAGGCATCCGATTTTGAGAAGCAAGAGTCAGACTACAGATAGAGATCTGGGAGTCAACAGCCTGGTAAATTGAAACCATGTGAGTAAATGAGATTGTCTAAGGAGAGTGTATTGAATGAAGAGTCGTCCCTAGGCTAGAAACCTGAGCAATACCAATCATCTTTAAATTTCTTTCTTTTATTCATCTAATCATATAAAGTCTTAAAATTATTCTGTCACAATACTTTTTAGGGATTTCTTTCTGTATTCTTATGATCACCATTCAAATTTAGGAAGTAAAGACCTTATTTATTCATTTATTTGTACTTTATTTATTTATCAATATTCACTGCTAATTGATATGTTCTACTAGGTGATGGAACTCAACAGTGATAAAAAATAGACATGGTGATACCTTTAAAGGACTGACATTCTAGGGGAAGAGAGTATGACAATAAGTAATACATAATCTATTACATGGAGATACATGCTACACTGAAAAATTTAAGCATCTAACATAATGAAACTTTCCCACTAAAATAAGGAACAAGGCAAGGATGTCCCCTCTCACCACCCCTTTACAACAACATTGTACTAGGATTCCTAGTTTATGCAATAAGAAAAAGAAATAAAGGTATGCAGATGACATAATCACCTAGGTAGAAAACCCCGAAGATTGAACAACAACAAAAAATCTTCTGAAACTAATAAGCAAAGTTACAGGATACAAGGTTAACATACAAAAGTCAATCACTTACCTATATACCAGCAAGGAACAAGTGGAATTTTAAATTAAAAACAATACATTTACATTAGCACAAAAATGAAAATTAGATAAAAATCTAACAAAATATGTATAAAATGTACATGAGATAAACTACAAAACTGATGAAAAAAATTAAAAAAAAAACTAAATAAGTGGAGAAATGTTACACGTTCGTGGATAGGAATATCAATATTGTTAAAATGTCAGTTCTACTTTACGTGATCTAAAGATTCAACACAATCACAATCAAAATCCCAGCAAGTTACTTGTGGTTACTGACAAATTGATTTTAAAGTTTACAGAGAGAGGTAGAAGACCCAGAATAGCCACACAATATTGAAAAAGAACAAAGCCAGAGGACTGATAGTTCCGACTTCAAGATTTACTATAAAGCTACAGCAATCAAGACAGTGTGGTACTGGTGAAAGAACAAGAAAAACAGATCAATGGAACATTAAAGAGAGCCCAGAAATAAACCCACATAAATACAGTAAACTGATCTTTGACAAAGAAGCAAAGGTAATACAATGGAGCAAAGAATCTTTTCAACAAATAGTGCTAGAACAACTGGACATCCACATGCAAAAAAAACGAATCAAGATACAGATCCTAAACCCTTCATAAGAATTAACTCAAACTGGATCACTGACCTAAATGGAAAATACACAAGAATAAAACTCCTAGAAGATAACAAAGAAGAAAACCTAGGTGACTTTGAATTTGGTAATGACTTTTTAGATACAACACCAAAGGCACAATCCATGAAAGAAATAACTGATAAGATGGACTTCATTAAAAGTAAAATTTTTTACTCTGCAGAAGACAATGTCAAAGGAATGAGAAAACAAGCCATGAAGACAATATAATATTTGCAAAAGACACATGTGATAAGGACTGTTATCCAAAATATACAAAAAACTCTTAAAACTTAACAATAAGAAAACAAACAATCCAATTAAAAAATGGGCCAAAATCTGAACTGACATCTCACTAAAGATATAAAGATGGCAAATAAGTGTATGAAAAGATGTCCACATCATGTCATTAGGGAAATGCAAATTAAAACAATGAGATACCACTACACACCTATTAGAATCGCCAAGATCCTGAACACTAACAACACCAAATGCTGGCAAGGATGTCAAATGACAGATTGCTGCTGAGAATGCAAAATGGTACAGCCACTATGAAAGACAGTTTGGCAGTGTCTCACAGAACTAAACAGACTCTTACCATATAATCCAGCAAGCGTGCTCCTTGGTTTTTATCCAAATGAGTTGAAAATTTATGCCCACACAAAAACCTGCACATGGAAGTTTATAGTAGTTTTATTCATAATTGCCAAAATTTGGAAGCAACTAAGATGTCTTCAATAAATGAATGGATAAACAAACTGCAGTACATCCAGACAACGGAATATTATTCAGCACTAAAAAGAAATATGCTATCAAGCCATGAGAAGGACTTAAACGCGTATTACTAAGTGAAATGAAAAGCCTACATACTATATGATTCCAAGTATATGACATTCTGGAAAAGGCAAAAATATGAAGACAGTAAAAAGGTCACTGGTTGCCAGGGGTCAGCAAGGAGAGAGAGATAAACGGGGAGCACCGAAGATTTTTAGGGCAATGAAACTATTCTGTATGATACTATAATGGTGGATACATGTCATTACAGATTTGTCAAAACCCACAGAATGTACAACACCAAGAGTGAACCCTAATGGACACTATGGACTTGGGGTGATAATGATCTCTCAACCTAAGTTCACGGATTATAACAAACGGACCACTCTGGGATGCTGATAGCAGGAGAGGCTATACATATGCAGGGGTAGGATTTATATGACAACTCTCTGTACTTTGTACTCTATTTTGTTGTGAACCTAAAACTGCTCAAAACAATAAAGCCTATTTTTAAAAAATTAAAATGTGCTTCCAGTCAAGATGGGTTTACCCCAAAAACCACTCAGAACATATGTAATGATCACATTCAGGACACAAGGTAACAAAGAACAGCAACTTGAGAAACTGGAAACAAATGAGGTGAGCCCTCTGGTTACACACTTTACTGCATTGAGAGTCTCTACACTGCAGTGTGTGGAGTGGAACTAAGGCTGCATCTGAGTTAAAGACATAAAGCTTAGAGCCTGGAGAGAAAACAGGAGCTAGAGTTCATAGGATAGAGTACTAGAAAGGAGAGAAATGCACAGAAAGAACTGCAGATCTGCAGAGGAACTCTCTTGAGTATTCAGTATAGTACTGATATGCAAATACATGCAAGGAAAATACCTGTCTAAGGAAAGAAACAACCAAAAGTATTAGAGGAAACAATACTTGGCACTCATAAAGAAACAGAAATAGTGCTTATTCCCACCAGCCAGAGTGAAAAACCTCACAATTCAAGGGCAGTGGGTTGAGTACTCAAAAAGTTACTTAGCAGAAATACTTAGCAGACGACTAAACACTGCTTTGGTCCTGCCTAAAAACCTTAAAAGCAATCCACATAAGATCAAGATGTGTCTACATTACTTAACTGCATCCCAAAACAAACCTCAAGAATATTTCTAAGAATATATATGTATCCACCACCCAACAAAGTAAAAGTGATATTCATAATTTCTGGCATACAATCAAACACTATCATGCATAAAAGGATGAGAAAAATGACTCATAATGAAAAGGAAAAAAAAAATCAATCAAAACTGATCCAGATGTTAAGAATTATCAGAAAAGAATATTAAAACAATTATCATACCTGTATTCCAGATGCTCAAAAATTTAGGCAGAGACAAGGAAGACATAAAAATGACCCAAATTGAAATTCTAGGAAAAAAAACCCCAAACTGAAATTCTAGAAGTGAAAAATACCTGGGAATGGATTAGAAGCAGATAAAACAATGAACAAGAAAACATTAGTGAACTTTAAGACACAGCAAAAGAAACTACTCAAAATAAAACAGAAAAAAAACTGGTACAAGTTTAAGCAGCCAAATATACATGTAACTGGAGTCAACTAATCATGTAATTGGAGAGGACAGAAAAGGATATAGGGCTAAGAGAAGGAAAAATACTTGGTCAGAATTTTTCCAAATTTGATGAAAACCATAAAGCTACAAATCCAAGAAGATATATGAACCCTAAGCTTAAAAAACACTGAATAATTTCATAAAGGTAAAAATCTTTAAAAACAGCCAAAAAAAGAAATACCAACTACCAGAAAAGAAAGAGAAGAGTAACAGCAGATGCCTCCTTGGAAATAATATAACCAAGAAGACAGTGGAGCCAAATTTTTAAAGTACTGAAAGTAAAAAAACAAAACAAGCACGGGAGCGCACCACAGGGATCTGCTGGGTTTGTAGACTCCACACCGAGTCGGGTGCCAGAGATAGAAATGCTCGGTCACAGGCCGAGTGAGCACAGAGCGCAGCCAGAGACTGGAGAGATGGGAGTGACTGACTGCTTTTTTCTGGGGGCTCACTGAGGAGCGGCCCCGAGGTCTCACCTCCTCTGGGGCGGAGATTGGGAGGCCGCCATTTTCACTCTCGGCCTCCAAAGCCGCACAGAAAGCTTGCAGGAACAAAAGCTCCTGAGGGCAAACCCAAGCAGATTACTTAGTCCGGACCGGGCAAGGGCGGGGCAATTCCGCCTCCGGCAAAAACATTTGGGAACGACGGCAACAGGCCCCTTCCCCAGAAGATCAGCGAGAACAGCCAGCCAAGACCAAGTGTACCGATCAATGAGAACAGCAGAACTTCAGCGCTAGGGGAATACCGCACATAGAATCCATGGCTTTTTTCCCATGATTCTTTAGTCTTTCAAAGTTAATTTTTTTTAACTTTTTTTTTTTTAGATTTTTCTTTTTCCCTTTTACACCCAACATATTATCAATCCCTTTTTTAAAAAACATTTTTATTTTTCATTTTTGGAATCATATTCTATCCCTTCATAGTAGTTACCTTCATTTTTGGCATATATATATAAATTGTTCTCTCTTTAAAATTTTGAGATAGTTTCTTCTAACAGATCAAACTATACCCTAAATCTCTAGAGTATGCTTTTGTTCTACTCTCCTGCCTAATCACATTCTCTCCCTCTTTTTTCCTTTTTTTTTAAATCCTCTTCTTTTTTCAAACAACTCCTTATCAATTCCTTTTAAAAAATTTTTTATAATTTTCATCTTTACAGTCATATTCCATCCCTTCATCATATCAACTCTTATTTTTGTACATATATAAGTTTATCTTTCTTTAAAATTTTGGGAGGCACTTTCTCTTCTAACAGACCAAATACACCGAAAATCTAGTGTGTGGCACTGATCTATGCACCAGCCTGATATTCGATCATATTCTGGGTTTTTTTGTTTTGCTCTGTTTTTGTTGGTTTTTATCTTTTTCTTTTTTTCCCTTTCTTTTCCCCCAGCTCCAGGTCTTTTATGATTTGTTTAGAGTATATTTTCTGGGGACATTGTTACCCTGTCAGCATTTTGTTCTCTCATTAATCTATTCTCCTCTGGACAAAATGACAAGACAGAAAAAATCACCTCAACAAAAAGAACAAGAGGTAGTACCGACTGCCAGGGACCTACTCAATACGGACATTAGTACGATGTCAGATCTAGAGTTCAGAATCCTCACTTTAAAGATACTAGGCTGGGCTTGAAAAAAGCATGGAAGTTATTAGAGAAACCCTTCCTGGAGAAATAAAAGAACTAAAATCTAACCAAGTCGAAATCAAAAAGGCTATTAATGAGGTGCAATCAAAAATGGGGGCGCTAACTGCTAGGATAAATGAGGCAGAAGAGAGAATCAGTGATACAGAAGACCAAATGATGGAAAATAAAGAAGCTAAGAA